>NC_091846.1:79375242-79675317 GCF_037783145.1 Equus przewalskii
GAGGGAGGCAGAAGAGAGAATCAGAGACAGGACAGACTTTGAAGATGGAGGAAGGAGACCGCCGTCCAAGCAGTGTGGTAGCCTCTAAAGGCTGGAAGAGGCAAGGGAACAGATCCTATAGAGCCTGCAGGAGTCACGGAGCGCTGTCGACAGCTTGATTTCAGCCCAGTGACACCCAATCTGGACTTCCAGCCTCCAGAACGGATAAGATTATAAACTGATGATGTTTTAAGTGACTGTTTACAACACACCTGCCCAGGTGGAACCCTCCAACTTTGCTTCCCACACCCTTACAAGACAATGCCTGGAACTTCCTTCCACCAGCACTCCAACTTTCTCTGGTTGGTCCTATGTTGGAAGTATAGACAAAAACAGGAAAATTGGGGGCGAGCCCAAAAATGGGGGCATAGTTGTTGGGTTCGTGTGCTCCACTTCGGTGGCCCGGTATTCACAGGTTCAGATGCCATCTGCTGACTTACACACCACTCATCAAGCCATGTTGTGGCTGCATACAGAGTAGAGGAGGATGGGCACAGATGTTAGATTAGCAAAAATCTTCCTCAAGCAAAAAGAGGAAGATTGGCAACAGATGTTAGCTCAGAACCAATTTTCTTCACCACAAAAAAAAAAAAAAGGAAAAAAGACAGTTATTGATCAGGTCCAGGCCAACTGGGGCTGATGATTGCAGAGGTGTTGTTTAACTACTTGGATCATTACTGTGGATGGTAACTTCCTTCCTGGATGGTGACTGTGGATGGTAGTTTCCTTCCTGGATGGTGACTGTGGATGGTAGTTTCCTTCCTGGATGGTGACTGTGGATGGTAGTTTCCTCCTGGATGGTGACTGTGGATGGTAGTTTCCTTCCTGGATGGTGACTGTGGATGGTAGTTTCCTTCCTGGATGGTGACTGTGGATGGTAGTTTCCTTCCTGGATGGTGACTGTGGATGGTAGTTTCCTTCCTGGATGGTGACTGTGGATGGTAGTTTCCTCCTGGATGGTGACTGTGGATGGTAGTTTCCTCCTGGATGTTGACTGTGGATGGTAGTTTCCTCCTGGATGGTGACTGTGGATGGTAGTGTCATTCCTGGATGGTGACTGTGGATGGTAGTTTCCTCCTGGATGTTGACTGTGGATGGTAGTGTCATTCCTGGATGGTGACTGTGGATGGTAGTGTCATTCCTGGATGGTGACTGTGGATGGTAGTTTCCTTCCTGGATGGTGACTGTGGATGGTAGTTTCCTCCTGGATGGTGACTGTGGATGGTAGTGTCATTCCTGGATGGTGACTGTGGATGGTAGTTTCCTCCTGGATGGTGACTGTGGATGGTAGTGTCATTCCTGGATGGTGACTGTGGATGGTAGTGTCATTCCTGGATGGTGACTGTGGATGGTAGTGTCATTCCTGGATGGTGACTGTGGATGGTAGTGTCATTCCTGGATGGTGACTGTGGATGGTAGTGTCATTCCTGGATGGTGACTGCGGATGGTAGTTTCCTCCTGGATGGTGACTGTGGATGGTAGTGTCATTCCTGGATGGTGACTGTGGATGGTAGTTTCCTCCTGGATGGTGACTGTGGATGGTAGTTTCCTCCTGGATGGTGACTGTGGATGGTAGTTTCCTCCTGGATGGTGACTGTGGATGGTGGTATCACTCGTGGATGGTGACTGTGGATGGTAGTGTCATTCCTGGATGGCTACTGTAAATAATGGGTCAGAGTTATACTTTCCTTTATGATGTTATTATATGTGTGTATTTTCACTGTCTTGCACTGAGGCTGCTGGTCCAAGGACCAAATTGAATAACAAGTCTCCAGACCACTGGTCTGTCATCAGACATTAATTAACACAAGTGGGCCATGGAACCCACCGTGTAACCTGCAAGTGTAGGCCTTGCTTAATCATTCTGGTGGGCACTGCAAACATTTGTAGACATTTGTAGTCTCATCTGTGATCTCGCTGTAACCATCCTACTGTAAGTAACCTCTTATATCCTATTGTGTCGATAGCAATGTTGTATCAAAAGTTGTTTTGCAGGGGTAATGAGGAAAAACCGCAAGTCAGATAGCTGGAGCATGCTCACAAGAGGGAAACCCTGTCCTCGGATGACCTCAAGATGCCTAGAAACCAAAAGTTCCCAATTAAAGAACTCAATATAAAGAGAAGGTGGAATGGGGAAGCTAGTGAGAAGCAAGGGGCCCCTTGACTTGCAGCACATCGGACTTGAAAGACGGGTGCCCACCCAGCCTCCAGCCTCCAATCCGATTCAGCCAAGTTGGCATTTCATATGACCACTCCCACTCCCAGCTCCTTAGAAGTCTGTCCCTGCTTCACTCGGGGACACAGGTTGAGCCTGGCCTCCTGTCTCCTTGCTGGTCAGCCATGCAATAAAGCTCTTTCTTCTCTCCATAGCTGGTGCTGTAGGACTGGCTTCTCTGCACCTTCACTCAGGAACAATTCCTTGAGGTAGATTGGCTGCACTACCTCTATCAGGAAGAAAGCCTACACAATGATCTTCAGTAGCCCCCCACATCAGCAATAAAAAAATAGAAAGCTGAAAGACCCCAGTGGGCCAGCCGTCTCCAGAGGCCTCGCCCAGCTTTAGGAGAACTCTTGTTCTTGGGCATCCAGGACCACTGCCCTGTGGTTTGAGAACTGTCCACTTGGGACCCCACCCCTGCCCACAGAAGAAACCTGGTCTGGCTGGGCCACCTACCCCACTCTCAGCCCCAGACATAGGAACTGGTCCTGGGATGGGATATGATGCAGGCAACCCGACCAGAGTGTTCCTCTGGGAGTTTCTCATTGGTGCTGATGGAGAAAACTCTAGAATCATTTAGGGCATGGAGCACATGCAGCCATGGAGATGTGCAACCATGCTCCTGTCTTGTGATGAAAGTCCACCACCAGAGAGCAATTGGGGCTGACGCTGAGAAAGAGGGAGAGGGAGGGAGGCCCGGGCGTCAGCCCCTGCTCCTTAGGGAGCCCCTGGAACTGCTGGTTCCAGCACTTGCCGTGTCACACAGTGAGCTCTCCAGCCTCCTTCCAATACATCTCTTTTCCTGTGAGCAGATTTTGTTGGGTTCTGCCACTCCACAGAGTCCTGATTAACGTCCTACCCCTTCAGGCCTCAGGGTCTGCAGGACGAGGAAAGCACGAGAACAGGCCATGGGAGCAAGTGGAGGGGATCCCCCTAGCCAGCCTTCCCAGTCAGAGACCCTGGGCACCATTCTCCCCACTGAGGGCAGGACCCTCACTTCCTGCCGTGAGGTCACAGGTCCCTGACATTCCACAGTATCCTGGAGACAGAGGCGGGTAGCAGAGGGGCCTTCAGGAGGAGGTCCTCCTCTCCCTCCTTCAGCGGGAGGGAGCATGGCAGCAAGTAGAGGAATGCTGGCGCTCTTGGCCCTGCTGCTGTACTGCTGGCAGGAAGCTGAGCTCCAGCCCTTCAGAGTGTTGACAGGTACGTCACCGCGGGGTCATGGCAGGTAGAGCACCTGTGCCTCCGGTGAGCCAGGCGGCCCTGCCTCCTGCTCCCCCTGGCCTGCGCCTTCCCGGCCTCCCCAAATTGAGCGTTTCCCCCGTGGGAAATGGGGTAAGTTGAAAAGTTCTTCTATCTTTGAAGCCCTTTTCAAGATCCAGGACTCCATGGGAGAGTGGTGTACATTTTTTTCTTCATGTCTTATTGTGGGAATTTCTAACTGACCCAAAAGCAGCGGAATTGGGTACACCCTCCATCGCCCAGTTTCAATTCCGGTCGTTTCACCGTCTTGTTTTTCTCCACAAACGCCCTTCTGCTGTGCTTGCGAGCATTCTAGCACCGTCCAAGATGCCTCACTATTTCTGTAAACGTTTTCTTGCTAACAGATAAGGGCGTTTTCCTTTTACATCCTACAATGTCGTTGAAACACTAACAAAGTGAACAGAAGCCTGTCCATCCGCTAATGCCCGGCTGCATCCGAACCCTTCCCGGTGTCAGAGGGTCCTTTCACGGGGGCTGGCTCCAGTCCCACCCGAGCAGAGTCCGAATGCCTGGGCTCCATCACCTTGTCCTGACCACGTCCGCGTTGAGGAATGATGAGACAGTGGCCAGGGACGGCCTTCCGGGATGTGACTCGCTGGCAGAGTGGGCAGAAGGTGCCAGAAAGGGGGTGGGGCCTCCACAGCCCCCCTTCCTGCCAGGAAGCTGCCTGCTCAGACCACCTGCTCCCCCTCTGCCTTCCACCTTCCTCAGAGGTCACCGAGGACGGAAGCTCAAGGAAGAGGCCTGACAGGGTGACGCCACCCCAGCTGCCTCGGTTGGACCAGCAGGCCCTGAAGAGTCACCCACAGATGTGGGGTCTCCTGGGAGCAGGACACGAAGATGCTGGCCCAGCCCGGTGGTGCGTTCCATCCTGCCCGTACCAGCCCAGAGCTAACTGGGGGCAGTCCTGCCTCTGTCTGGGTGAGAAGGCAGGCAGTCCCCTGGAGCCTGACGATGTCACGAAAGAAGCTCACATTCCCAACTTCTTTTCTTAAGGAAACTTAGTTTTGAGACACTTACCAAGGACAGCGTCCTTTGGGGGCTGGAAGCGCCCGTGGGTCTGTAACAGATGGGGGACGTGTGGTCCCCAATGCTGCCTCCCGTCCCTCCAGCCGCTCGCTCCTGTTGATGGTGGTCCTGCCCCCAGCATCCTCAGGAACTGCTCCATGCACGTGGATTAAATGGAGGCCCCTGATGCAGCCCCGAGCCGGCCTCTCCCCTCCCCAGATCCACTCTCCTCGTCCCCACAGTGAGCACCTTGGGTGACCTTCAGGGACTTCTCCAGCTTTAAAGACAGTTGAGGGCAGTTTCTAAACGGTTCTCTCAAAGGCACATTGGGTTTCCTTACTCTGCTCTGGGGTCTCCTGCCTGGGTGGGCACTGTGGCCGTGGGCCACACGGGCTGGCCTGACCATGAGGAGAGGAGGGAGCAGGAGCCATGGCCTCGCGATGGAGGAGCGTACAGCCTTGTTTTCCCCAAATTCAGCAGGGCAGACGACAGAGCTCCACAGTGCGCCTTCCCTGGTGGCCGGGATGTGCACCAGGCACGTACGGAGACAGAGCGGTGACTGTCATAACGCGGGTGCAGGGCGTTTTAAAGCTGAGGCTGTCAGTAAGAGGCGACAACAGGCAAAACGTGGTACAGCAGCCACACTTGACAATGCACTTTAAAAACCGTGCAGATATTGTAAAACATAAATATTTTTCTGCATGCGCTGACTGGCTGACTTGCACAATACTTCCATTATAATTACGGGACAGACACAAAATGAGAAGAATATTTTTAACGAAGTGCTTGCACCACGCAGCTGTACCCGTTCTTAATGACTCATTAATGTCTCCTCCAAAGAGACTGTACTTTTGTTTGCTTCGCTGACGAGGTCAGCACACTGGAAGCATTGTCATCGCAGCACAGGCCTTTCCGCATCTCTCCCTGCATTGTTCTCAGCCTGTGTGCACAGATGAGTCGATTGGTATGCAGATTGTCCATCATTAAAACCATTTGAAAATCAGCCTTGTCGTTGGTTTAGTGCTGGAACTTCAGAGTCTGCAGACGCCACTTGCATGCTCTGTGCTGCAGCGAGGGGAAGGGGCCCTGCCCAGCCGTCCTTGGGGGCTGCTGTCTTCTCTCTGGTTGGCCTGCTGCTACCGGGGGCTGGGGGAAAAGGCTGACCTTGACCTTGAGTCACGGGGATGGACCAGGACATTGCGGCCCTAAGAAAGCAGAGTTGAGTCGGGGGAGTGCCTTCGAGGGTGCAGCCAAGGGGAAATCAGCACTCAGAGTCAGCACACACTGCCCTGCTCCCAGCGCAGTCAGTTCAGGTCAGTGAGGCCAGGAAGGCTTAAGGTCAGGAGTCCAGGAATCCCATGGAGGATGGACATCTGGGCCCGGCCTGCTCACCCATGAGACTCGTGTCTTACCTGCGATGGCACCACCTGGAATCGCTCTGCTCATGAAGGAGGAGAAAGCGGGGTGGCCAGTCTCTCTGGACCCTCCCCTCCCAACAGAGAACCCCAAAGCCGGCAGCATCCCGCACTGCCTCCATTTCTCCAGATCACATGCCTCCACTTTCAGACACACCCACTGTTGGAACGTGCACACAGGAGGTAGAAGTGTGCTTTTTACAAAAGGACACGCATGTCCCTCTTCATTGGCCCTCCTCAGCACTTGCGTGGACACAGTCATCCTGGGAGCTGGGACGTTTTTACCCTTCCCAAGGGATGATAGTGAGCGCTGCCCGGGAGCAGGTGTCGGCTCAGAGCACACGGCAAATGTGTGGTCCATCCTCCCAGCCACCTGGCCCCACTTTCCACAGGACAGGCCATCCCGAGAGCTGCGGGCAGGGCTCCTCCCCTAGAGCGGGCTGGGGGCACCGAGAAACCGAATCTATTTAGAGAGAAGTCAGCTCAAACTCAATGAACATTGTTAACCTAGTGGGTTCTCTATTTCCCCTCTAGGTCCAATTACTGAAATTCCATCAAGTTCAAAAACTCAGGAGGAGGTACATGGAGTGTTGGGTAAGGACCCTCCGCACACCAGACCCCTGGCTGTGTTTGCAGGGCTGGGCGATTGTCGGGGGGTCTCCCAGGAAAGTTGCACAGGGTGGAGGGAAGTGACTTGGCTTGAGGCTAGAACCCCATCCCCGTGTCGCATAGCTTCAGTGCTTACACCTAAGAGTCAAATTCCCAAGGAATTAAGAAAGACAGAATTTTAGCCCATTAGACCTAAGGAGAGTCTTGGAGCCTCACATCTCAAGGTGAGGTCTGTGGACCAGCAGCACCTGCATCACCCGGGATCTTATGAGAAATGCCCGCGTCCAGCCCTGCTGGAGGCACAGCCGGGCTGGGAATCATCGCTGTAATCAAGGCTGCCCTAAAGAAATATAATGCAAGACACAGGTGTCATTTTAAATTTTCTAGTAGCCATATTTTTCTTTAAAAAGGAAATAAGTGAAATTAATTTCAATAACATTTAATTTAGTCCTATCATTTCAACATGTAAATGATATAAAATTATTAATGAGATATTTTCAGTCTTTTTATCTCACTGAGCCTTCAAAATCCGGTGAGTGCTTCACACTTAGAAGAAACCTCAGTGAGGCCAGCCATGTTCCGTGTGCGACCACGCTCCCAGAGCTCCAGTACCCACAGTTCTGGTCCAGCCCCTCACTTTACATTTGAGGAAGCTGAGGCCTAGAGGAGTCCCCCGAGCAGAGAGAGGGGGCTTAGGGCACGGGGTCCTGACCCTGCTCACTTCAGGCATCTGTTCACGGGGTCGCGAGTGGGACTGGGGGTCGCCCTGGGTCTGAGAGGGAGCCCTAGGGAGGTGTGGTGCTGACGCTGCTCTCGAGGCTTAGAAGCCTCAGACAGGAGGTCTCTGAGGACAACGCAGGTGTCCGCCAGGTAAGCGGGCCCTTTCCAGGAGCGCCTCTGTCAGGAGGCTGGGCTTTGCTGCCGTTTCCAAGTCTGGTGTATGAGAGGCCTCAGAAAATCCTCTCTGACTGCCGGATAGATAGATATAGATAGATAGAGGGATAGATGGATGATTGATAGATAGATATAGATGGATGGATAGACAGATAGATAGACTGATAGATATAGATATAGGGATAGATAGATAGATGATAGATAGATGGATAGATAGACATATAGGTATAGATAGACAGATGGGTAGATGATAGATATAGATAGAGAGAGGGATACATAGATTGATAGATATAGATAGATAGATGATAGATAGATAGATATAGATAGATAGATTACATTAATGAGTGAATGAACAAATGAATGCATGTTCGCAGTTCACTCTGGGGCTAACACCATCCGCTCATCTAAGCAGATCCTGTCTCAGAATCAGAAGACGTGGTTCCCAGGCCTGCAGGTGCCTTAATCTCCCTGAACCAGGTCTGGTCTGTAAAATGAGATGATGACGTCGTCTCTGTGTGAGGTTCAGGGCTTGGAGAGAACTTGGTCCCACTGAGGGCCCTGTGGAGGTATGAGCTTCAGCAGAGTCAGACGCCCTAAAAATATTCTGTGCTGGTTAGGTAAAACGTGCAGGAACTCGAAGGCCACCCCACTAGTCAGTGAACTGCCCCAGGCAAGCATCCAGCTCCTCCAGGTCAGGGAGTGGCTGTGACGAGGACTCACGCCTCTCCTGGCGGGTCTGACGCGTACTGTGTTGGGAGAATTACAGTCCTGACACAGCTCCCTCTCCATCCGAAGCCCCAACAACCTTTGGAAAAGGTGAGAAAGAATAGAGTCACTGGGATTTCTGGTGATTTTCTGGGGCTCAGCGAACCAGAACTGCAGCCCCACCCCGCTCCACACTTCTCCAAGGTAGAAGGGGAAGCTTTGAGTGAGAAACCCAGATCTCTGCAAAGAAGCAAAGATGGCCCACATGAGAGCAGCAGAGGCTGTTGGCTCAGAGCTGGCTGTAGCAGAGGGTCGGCCACCATCAACTACATGTGGCAGAGACTCAGGCGACAGGGACAGGGAGGGAGGCTCAGGGGTGCCCTGGGGGGGATGCTGGCCGGGGGACAGCTCTGGGGTGTCCTGATGGAGGGGGACGGGCAGGGGCGTCCTGATGGAGGGGGACGGGCAGGGGTGTCCTGATGGAGGGGGATGGTCAGGGGTGTCCTGATGGAGGGGGATGGTCAGGGGTGTCCTGATGGAGGGGGATGGTCAGGGGTGCCCTGATGGAGGGGGATGGTCAGGGGTGTCCTGATGGAGGGGGACGGTCAGGGGTGTCCTGATGGAGGGGGACGGTCAGGGGTGTCCTGATGGAGGGGGATGGTCAGGGGTGTCCTGATGGAGGGGGACGGTCAGGGGTGTCCTGATGGAGGGGGACGGTCAGGGGTGCCCTGATGGAGGGGGATGGTCAGGGGTGTCCTGATGGAGGGGGACGGTCAGGGGTGCCCTGATGGAGGGGGATGGTCAGGGGTGTCCTGATGGAGGGGGATGGTCAGGGGTGTCCTGATGGAGGGGGATGGTCAGGGGTGTCCTGATGGAGGGGGACGGTCAGGGGTGTCCTGATGGAGGGGGACGGTCAGGGGTGTCCTGATGGAGGGGGACGGTCAGGGGTGCCCTGATGGAGGGGGACGGTCAGGGGTGCCCTGATGGAGGGGGACGGTCAGGGGTGTCCTGATGGAGGGGGATGGTCAGGGATGCCCTGATGGAGGGGGACGTCAGGGTGTCCTGATGGAGGTGGATGGTTGGGACGTCCTGATGAATGGAGGTTCTGGCCAGCGGATGGTTAGGGGTGCCCTGAGGGAGGTGCTGGCCAAGGCACGACTCAGGGGTGTCCCACCAGAGATGCTGGCCGGGGGACACCAAGGTGGCTAGCCAGAAGCAAGCATGCAGTGTGAGGGGGCAGGGGAGCACCTTTGGCTCCTCTGGTTGGTCCTGAGCTGGCCGCAGGGACAGAAGTTGGGGCAGCTGCAGTGATTGGTCACGCCCGGCCGTCAGGGGCCGGTGCTGCAGGTGGTTGTTTGGCTTCCGGGACTGTTGCTGGAGAAGGCAGTCAACTTCCTGCAAGTGTGACTGGAAGGCGGGCTGGCTGCCTGGGCCGGGCGCTGAGACAGCGGGTCAGAGTTCTGCTTGTATGTAGGTCTGGTCATTGTCCGCTTGAGTATTCAATACCTCATTTCTCAAGAAAGAACAGTTAACACTAAGAAATTAGGCATGGTTTCAGACAAAGAGCTTTCTCACCTCGTAGACCTGTCTGGCTCCGTCTGTACCTAAGGTTTTCTCTGGCTACAGTTACATAGCCGACGTTTCTGGAGGAGTGCTGAAGCCGTCAGAGGCAGCTTTTGCATTTTGGTTTGCTCACCTTTGGGGCATTCCCCCAGCTGCCACACTGAAGAAGGTGTGAAGCCGGTTGGCTTTGAGCCTCTCCGGCCTGAGGACTTGTCACCGTCCACAAACGGGGAGCCGTCTGGTTGCAGCTGGGATGTCACCCCGCCCCCCCGCTTCGAGGAGCTCTCAGGACGTCTGCTGCTCACACCTTTAGTGTCCCCAGGAGGCTTCCTGGACAGGGCAGACTAGTGCCAGGAACACCAGTTCTTTGAGCAGGTCAGCCGAGCTCCTGTCCCCTGCCGGCCCCTGCTGGGGGGGCTCTCCTTCGCCTCAGCCTCTAGTGGGCTCTCTGTTAGGCTGAAGTGCTGTGCCTGGTCGTGTCTGTAGAGTTCTGCCCCTCACTCATGGCTGGTTTGCTCGGGACAGAGATCTGGGAGCAGGGCTGGGCCATCCTTGACCCTCCAGCACCTGGAGTTTCTGGTACGCAGCAGGTATTCAATAATGCTTGTTGTTCGCATGAACATCCATTCTTCTCTGTGACCCAAAATCTAACTAGACAACATGATTTGGGGGGACTAAAACTTGGTTCCTCTGCACAATAGCTGTCCTAGAAAAGTGGCCGAGGTCTTCTCAAGGCGGAAGCAGGTGTAGCCAGAGCAGGTACACCAGTAAGACTGCGACTGGCCACGTGAGCAGAAACAGAGCAGCTCAGCCACGCGGTGACTGTGTTCCTGGGTCACCAGCAGCTCAGCAACACGAGACCATGCCCCAGAGGTCACCTGGGCAGCCCTCAAGCTTGTGCCTTGTGATCACGGAGGGTGTCCACAGCTCCAGCCGTCAGGGCCACTTCCAGGGCAGCAAGAGGCAGGAGTGCAGGTCCATACACTCATTTCTCTTTATCAGGAAAAGCAAAATTCTCCACAGAGCCCAGTAGACTCCTGCTTGTCCTGTGGCTCACCCCCGCTGCAGAAGTCTCCAGGTACCTGCTGGGGTGTGCACATGGCCCGGCCAAGTTCAGGTTCTGCGGGGGAAGGAGGAGAGCGTGCCTGCTTAATAGAAATGCCACAGAATCGTGTGGGAGCGTCCTCCCCATGGATGTTGGTGAAATCTTTGTTTCCAGTGAAATTTCAGGTCTTCTCCCCTTTACGCATGTATTCCACTTGAGCTGGAACTAGGGTCACCAGCATCCGCTTTGCCCGGGACTGAGGGGCTCCTGGACACGGGACTTTCATGCTGAAACAGGAAAATTAGGGCAAACCAGAGCAGTTGGTCACCCCAGCTGGGCTCCATTCAGCACAAACCCAGCGTGCGGACTGGCTGGTCAGCGAGTGCCCGTTGGGCTGCACAGATGGAGGGACTGAGTGCTGCCATTCATCCGTTCAGCCTCCACCACGGACCGGGCTGTGTTAAGGGCTTCTTACACGCACTGCTTTATTGAACCTCCTAAAAAGCCCAATAAGATAAATACAGATCCCATTTCACAGGCAAGAAAACCGAAGGCCCAAGAGAAACTTGTCTAAGATTACGTTGCGGTGAGAGCAGAACCAGAGCGTGGTCCAGGTGTGTCCAACACAAAGTCCAGGACTCTCAGGTTAAGAGCCTCCTAGGAGAGGTCGGAAGGATGGGAAGGAAGAGAACAAGGCCGCGTCGTGTAGAGATGAGGAAAGAGGTTCGTGCATACACGGGAAGCTTGAGGAAAGTCTCAGAGAGGGACAGGGTGACAGCAGGGGCAGGAAGGAGCATCATGACCACGCCGGGGCCAGGTGTCTGGCATCGTATCTTTGGGGGCAATGTTTACTGTCCAGGGAATCTGGGTGGTCTCAGGTCTTCAGAAATGATTTAGGAAGGCAGCGGTCTCCCTGCCCCAGACAAGGTTCTTCGGGAAGCCAGTGCTCCTTGGAGCTCCCTGAGTCCCTGTTTCCAGCTCTCTGCATTCACAGGCTGCCTTAGGTCCACGTAGCGCAGAAGGGCGTGGATCCTGCATCGCTGGCTTTAACATGACCCCATGTGCTTTTCCCAAGATGAAATTCTAGTCCAAGAGATGCTGGATCACAGCAAATCATCAGCGTCTACAACACAAGCGACCGAAGCAACGTTATCAACAAGATTATTCAAGGAAAAAGGCAAGTACCCATTTTTTTAAACCCATAATTGCACGTATTCCTCGAGGTCTGTGGTTTGCGCGCACAGTCCCAGGGTGTTAGCGGTCTTCAAGGCCAGCTGCTCCTGGGGCAGGAGCCCTGGAGATGCGAAGGCAGCAGTTGTCCTGAACCACTTCTATAACCTCCCAAGACCGAGGACTTAGACTAGATGGCAGAGACAAGTTCCCTTTATTCTGGGCTGGTCTCTGGGGTGCGCGTGCAAGGGAGGTCTGGCGCTCGGGAGGCAAATGGGGTTTAGCCACTGCAGGAACACGGGGCCCAGGAGAATAGGCACTTTCCCCAGCCAGCACGTCCGATGCTCGCCTGAGGCTCCTGAGAGAGCCCGGCTGCAGTGACACCCCCACTCGACAGGGGATAAAAGTGGGGTCTGAGAAAGGACCTGCCCAAGGCCACACGGCCAGCAGCGAGCAACACGAAGAGCATGCTTCTCCAAAGCGCAGCTTCTGCTGTTCCAGACGCACCAGATAAACAGCATCCTGAGGACCAGGGGCAGTGCATTTGATTGACACTCACTCGGGCGGGAGCCGGGTATCAGGAAGCCACAGATAGTGCGTGGAAACGCACTCAGCAGCAGGGATGTCCAGCATTTTCTGGAAATTTTGCATCCAGATGTAAATTCCAGTTCCTAGGGTGAGCTCCCCCAAAGTCTGCCGAGGCCTGTGCCTCTGGGTTCAGGCACGGTCAGATGAAGCCCGATTCTGTTTACACAGTAACTTCCAACGCACGTGTTCAGTAGGACCGAAAGCTCTGCTAGCATTCCCCGCTAGCGGTTTAAAGCATGGCCCACAGTGCTCATAAGAGTTAATTAAGAAAACGTTTCTTCATTTTTTTAATGCTCTTCATCAAAGATTCTGGCGTTGATCAGAAATATCAAGTTGGTGGTCCTCAGAGTTATCATAAACTCTTGGATAATTCACAATTGTCTGGTCGCAGTGAAGACCAAATTCTGAATGATGGTAAATGCAACCCCATAGCTCCCCTGCCCGAGTCAGAACGTGGTGGGGAGGCCAGAGGAGGCAGACAGGTGCCGACGGAGACATCTCCTTTATGGAGGATGGAAAGCATGGGGGAGCACGGCTGCTCCACTGGGTGAGGTGGATTTCCCAGGTCTCTGTCGGGGCTGAGGGACGCCCCGCTCCCCACCCCCTGCAGGGTGTCTGACCCTGGGAACCCAGAGCCTAGAGGAGGGCGACAGAAATGTCTTCCCGGCAGGCGGACGCCACAGGGAGAGGAAGGCGCAGCCACCGTCCTTCCTTCCCAAACTTTCAGTTGTCACTGCTCCTCCCCTGGGGTGGGTGGGGCCCTGAGAGCCCAGAGTGTCCCCCGAGGGGTGTCCCCAGGAAAGAGGAACAGCGTCCCTCTAAGAGGGAGCTTGTGGAAATGAAAACCAGTGTGCCAAGCCTCCGAGATTGGGAGCTGGCATCCCAAGGGGCAACAGATCTTTTCCTCACCCTAAAGACCCCACTAAAGAAAGAACACGTGTAGCCTGTGGGACCCCACAATGGGCCGAGAGGTGGGGCCAGAACCTGTATTTCAGCCCGTCCCCCAGTCTCCTCCAGTGAGCCAGCCTCTGGTGTCTGAAAGAATGGAACAAGAATAGGATTCTGGTTACAGCTAATATTTCCGGCATCTCCGGACCTGCCCCCTGGTGGCAGCCACAAGCTGCCTGATGGCTGGTGCGGTGTTTGCCAAATGGCGATCTCCTCTTCTATCATTTCTTCTCTATTTATTAATTGGAATTCTGCTTTAAGGAAGAGCTTGTTCCTCATAATATTTATTTATTCATTTGAATGTTTGTTAACATCCATCCAGACTCATAAACATTTATTTTATTCCATGGATTATAAAACATCAGTGTCATCATTTTCTTGTCCAAATTCCCCAGATTTGCCTCTAGAGCTCCTTCCGTTTGGTTCTTCCGTCCTTTTAACGTGCCAGTCCTCTTTGAGCACTTCCTGTCTGGCCCCAAAAGATGCTCTAGGCCTCTTGTACTTTCTCTGCCCCAGTCCTGGAATCTGGTTTCTTTTACGGGAGACCTGAAGTTAGAAACCAAGAACTGGGTGCTGGGTAAATTCAACAGAATGTCGCTGCTTCCAGGCGCCCTCGGCAGACAGAGCTGGGCAGCATACGACACACACAGACGCACACACAGGGACACACACACAGATGCAGACACACCCAGGGACACACACACAGATGCAGACGCACACACACACAGATGCAGACACACACACAGATGCACACACAGGGACACACACACACAGATGCAGACACACCCAGGGACACACACACAGGGACACACACACAGATGCAGACACACACACAGACAGACTCACACACAGGGACACACACACACAGATGCAGACACACCCAGGGACACACACACAGGGACACACACACAGATGCAGATGCACACACAGGGACACACACACACAGACGCAGACACACCCAGGGACACACACACAGATGCAGACACACACACAGGGATACACACACATACAGATGCAGACACACACACAGATGCACACACAGGGACACACACAGATGCAGACACACACACAGACGCACACACAGGGACACACACACACAGATGCAGACACCCACACACACACACAGACACATCTATGTCGAACTGTCTGTTTCTCTCCTTCCTCCCCTTTTTTCTATATAAAACCATAAATTCGAGGGATGCCACGGATTCCACTCCAGCACTGTGGAACTCCATCAGGGTTCCTTCCAGTACCTTCTTCGTAATTGTTAGAAACCCGGCTCCCATTTTCCACAACATATTTAATAATTTGCCCAGTCTTACAGTTTTAGAATTGCTGTCCCGTATGCCTGGGAAAATCAGATTTCCCGACAAGAGAACAATACTCATGAATAGTTCTCTGTCTCTAGTCTCACGGCCTCTAGTCACATATTTCGTCCAAAGTTACCTGGGGAGTCCTTCCTCGCCCCCCGCACCGTGGGTGTTACCGCTTCTAATTAAATCAGGCTCGTTCACTATAATTTGCATTCCCTTTTTGGTCCTCTCATCCTATTGATTTTAAATACGTATTAACATTTGAATATATGAAGCATTGCTGTGGTTTTAACAGTCATAACTGTAGAAAAAGGTGCATACAGAAAAGCACCACTCGCCCGGCATGCGATCCATCCCGGATGTGACAATGTCGTGAGTTCATGTCATCCTGCCTGTGTTTCCTTTTGCACAGAGGAGGACATACGTGTATGTTTGCGCATCCCTCCTTCGTTCCCTGAGGGGTGCAGTCCGTAAATCTCCTCCAGCCTTCACTTTTCACTTGACGTTGTGAAGGGAAATCACTCCACGTGGGGCAGTGGAGCTCTCCCTCTGTTCTCTGCAGCTGCCAGCATTTCACAGCGCTTACGACCCACACTCAGTGCCCCCGTCCCCTCTGTGCGGTCTTTCCACTTGTTTGCAGTCTTCTGCAGTTACAAACAACACAGCAATGGAAGGCCTGGTGCATGTCTATTTTCATATAATTAGAGACCTTTCTCCAGGGCCAATGCTTAGAATCGGGACAGCGGGATCAAAAATGAGGGAATATGTAGTCTTAATAGTCAGATGATACCTGACGGTATTTACCTAACTTTCCCAAACACATTTTCAAGTAAACCTTTAAAACAATATTAGCGTTTCATCTCAACCTTTTAAAATAAACTCTGGGCCCAAATGTCCGTAAGTGTGTAATCAAGAAAATGTCCACCCATTTTTCCCATGTTCGTCATCAAAGAACCCAGAGACGGTGGGAGTTACTGAGTCAGCGGTCCTGAGAGTTACCTGAATCACAATTCTCTTCTGGTGGTGAGGACAGAGTTTCCAGCCATGGCAAGCGGGACCTGGTAGTTACCCCACCTGCATTCCAAACGTGGTGGGACAGACAGACAGTGTGCGTGTCTGAGCCGGACCACGTCCCCCCAGCCTCGCCAGCAGGGTGTCGTCATACTTTCAAATTATCACCAATCTTACGGGCAAGGAGCCACATCTCAGTGTTGTTTTAATTCGCAATTCTCCCACCATGAGCGAGTTTGAACGTCTCATATGCATACGGGTCATTTTTATATCATTGTTGTGAATGTTCCGTTCAGGTCATTTTCTCATTTTTCTACCAGGTTTTTGGTCTTTTTATCCTCAATCTCTAAGAGTTCTTTCTATTTTAGGAATATTACACCTTTGTCTGAGACACACATGGCAAATATTTTTTTCCACTTTGTCAGTTGTCTTTGGACTATGTTTAAAATTTTTTCATGCAGAAACTTTCAATTTTTCTGTCGTCAAAATGACCCATCATGAGTTGCCTTTAGCTTCTGAGCCACAGCGACAGTGTTTGTCTACACCGCGGCTGAGGAGGAATCGGCCGTGTTTCCTCTGGTCCTTACACGACTTCATCTGCCCCGCTGCTTGGCGATCCCTTGTCCGTTTGGAGTTACCTTTGGGTATGGTGTGAAGTATCTTTCTAATTTTCTCTCTTTACACATGGCTACCCACTCATACCAGCGCCATTTATTGAAAAGCCCGTCTTCGCCCCCGAGATTTGCAATGCCACACCGATTTTATACTAAGCATCTGCAGGTGTGGCTCCCTCTGTTCTGGGCTGTGCATCCTCCTGCGCTGCTCTCTTCGTCTATTAACCTGCCAGCCCCACGGGCTTAAGTGTATTTTAACTTCTGGGAGGCCAGTACCCCTCTTAGTTTTTCTTTTTGAGTGTTTTCCTGATTATTCTTGCATGTCTTTTGTCAACATGTCTAATTTCTGTTTTTCAACTTGTGTTTTTATTGGGATTGCATTACATTTCCAAAGTAATTTAGGAAGAACAGACATCTTCGTGATGTTGAGTTGTTCCAGCCAAGAAAAGGTGACATCTTTCCCTTTGTTCGAGTCTACTTTCACCTTTCAGGAGAATTTTTAAATTTTCCTTACTGTACATTTCACATTAAGTTTATTCCTAAGTATTTGGTCTTCTTTGTTGCTATTGTATATGAGATTTTCTCTACTATTGTGTACTTTAACTGGTTTTTCTTTGTATCTATAAATGCTATTGATTTCTCTAGGTTAATTTTTTTATTCTGCTATCTTATTGAATTCTTTTATTGCTTGAGTTCATTTTATCACTGATTCTATGGATTTTCCAGACACACTTTATTATCATCTACAAATAGAAAAGATTTTCTTCTTTTTCCACCAATGTTTTTGCATCTCTTTGATTTCCCTTACCTGATTGCATTGGCTCATCTGTCTAGGATGATGTTTAACAGCGGAAGGGCTAGTGGGCATCATTGCCTCCCTCGTGATCTTAGCAGAAAAGCCTCTACTGTCTACCCACTAAGTAAGATTCTGGCTTTAAGACAGACATGCATGTATTTTAAGATGTAAAGAAAGTATCCACCAATTCTTTCACGTTTTGTCAAAGTTTTTTCATCATCTTTGAAGACAATTACATTTTTTTTCTTGAGATCTGTTAATATGGTACATAATGTTTTAATGAATTTCCTAATATTGAACCAATCTTTCATTCCTGGAATAAATTCCACTTGGTCACATTGACTATTTTCTTAAAATGGTATTGGATTCTGCTAGTTAATATTTTATTTAGTATCTTTGCACTCAAATACACACGTGACATTAGTCTGTAGTTTTCTGTACTATCTTTGTCAGGTTGAAGTATCAATGTTATACCTGCTTTATAATGAAGAATTAGAAAATTTTCCTTCCTTTTGGATTCTCCTAGAAAGTTTGTAGAGCATTGGAACCATCTGGTCTTTTCAGATTTGTTAGAAATGACCGTGAAAACTTCTCATTTTGGTGCTTTTTTCTGGAGGGAAAGTGACCCCTTTAGGCCTTCTTAATCGAATGGGGTCAGTCTCGGCAGTCTATATTGAGTGAAGTTACAGGGAATTACCCGTCTTCTGTGTTTTCAAAAGTATTTGCATAGAGATCTTCGAATTGTCTCATTTTTTAAACACCATTTGTTTCCATTGCTATTTCCTCCTTGTCACTTTTTATTTTGTAAATTTATGCTTTTGCTTTTTCTTCTTAATCAGATAAACTAGTAGTTTGTCTAGTTTATCAATTTTTTTCCCAAAATCTAGGGGTTTGATATATAAATTGACTCCACTGTTTCTTCATCTGGTCCTCATTAATTTCTGCCTTTGTCATTAATACTTCCTTCTTTATGTTTTCTTATAGTTCGTTCACTTTGTTGTCCTTTTTCTAATTTTTAGAGCTGAGTAATTCTTTTATTTCACTTTACCAATAAGTGTTTCATGCTATGGTCCTTTCAATGCATCCCATAGATTCTCACACATAGTGTTTTAATTATCATTATGTTCCAGAAATTCTACAATTGTAGTTCATACTTCCTTTTTACCCAAAAGTTTTCCAATAAAATGTTTTCTAATTTCCAAGTGGTAGGGTCTTTTCTCTCTGTTTCTGTTAATAATTTCCAGTTTTATTGCGCTGTGATCAGAAAGTGTTGTTTTTAATAATTCTACTTTATGAAATTGACTTAAGTTTTCTTTGTGACCTCATATATAACTAATTTTTGTGACTATTCCATGAGCACTTGAGAAGAAGACGTCTTCTCTTCTCTCAATGCGTAAAGGATGCTTGGTGCATATTCGCAATAGCCGTCTTACAGGTTGTGCTGTTTAAGTCTCCTTTCTCCTTCCTCATTTCTCATCCCTTTTGTCTTTGAGAATGGTGGACAAAATTCCGCTAATATAAATGTGCTTCTGTCTATGCATCCTTGCGTTTCCTGTGTTTTTTGCTCTATAAGAGTGACTTGAGTTATTTGGTGCATGGATTTTCATGAGTATCATGTCTTCATTGTGAGCTCTGCTTTCAGTGTTAAACAAAGCCCCTCTTTGCCATGTTTAATGCTTCGGGGCTTGAATTTTACTGTCTGTAATACAAGGATCACTATTCTCTGCTTTCTTCTTATTTCAGTTTACCTGATACATCTTTGTCCATTGTTTTTTTAATCGTTCAGCATCACTTTAAGTACACAGCATACACTTGGATCTTGCTTTCTAAGGAGAATTGCAAAAAAAGATTTAACAGATGAGTTAACACTCTTTTCCATTATTGGTATGACTGACATTTGCTGGAAAAGCCTGAAAGTTTCACACTGATAGAATTTTGTTTAAAAAAAAAAAAACTTCATAAAGGATTTACTGGAGGAATGGAGAAGTGAGATGTAAGAAGCAACAGTGAACCAAAAAATTGGAAAATAGCAGGGTGAATCCGGACAAGGGTCCCCTGAGTAAAACAGTAATTGCCAAGCGGTTTCTACCTGGCGGAGTTACGCAGCATGCACGAGCGCGGGTTTCCCCTGACCTCAGACAGGCGTCTCTGCGTAATGGCCAGAGTCTCGGCGAGTTCCTGCGTGTCTGCACAATGGGGGTGGTGGAAACACTCCCCTGGTGTCACCCGTCGCCATTTTGCTGTTTGTTCAGTCTTTCTCATTACACGAATGTAATGTCTTCTACTTCCTGGTCAGCCTGCACAGTCCATTTTGGATTTTGCGGTGTGTCCGGGGTGATGGAAAGCCAGAGCTGGGAGAGATCCGACGATCCACCAGAACAAGGTGGTTTTCAGAGAGCAGAGCAATGCAGAGCGGCACTCACGGCCGATGGACAGCCAGTGCCATTGTGTTAGAGGACGGGCCCTTTCAGTTAAAAGAAAACTGCATCCTGGAGTCCACACGTTCCCTCCGGTCGGAAGGGTGGAGGGACGGAGTCTGCGCCTGGACCCAGGGCCTCGCTGGGGCCGCCCTGCCATTGCGGCTTTGCTTCATCTCACTTTCTCCAGCCTGAGTCAGACCTTTTCCTTTTCAGGAAAAGCTAAATGGAAGTGTTAAGGCAGCTCCCAGTTTAGCTTGCTTCCTAAAAATTAAGGGAAAGAGTGGGGGGGGGGGCTGGTGGGGGACATTGGCTTCCTGAGGGAAAAGCAGCGTTTGCGCTTTGTTTCAGCGCCTACCACACTGCCTTGCAGAGTCCCTTTGCGTGTCCCTCCCCCCAGCGGAATGTGGCCTCCTGAGGGGAATGAGTGCTCTGTCCTCCATGGCGCCCAGCACTTTGTGCAGAGCAGATGTCTGTTGACCCTGAATGAAGGAATGGATGAAGTGTCACAGCTGGAAGGGAACATAAAACCTTGGAGTTCGCTTGAGCAAAGGACTGGCAAAGACGCCTCTATGGGAATGTGTGGGAAAACTTAGAGTCATTCACACGGAGAAAAGGCAAAATCTCATACTGTTCTAATAACTTTACAAGCCACTCAACACAACTGGACAGAGTTGCTGTGTGTCACACAGGTGCCGGGTTCTTGGGTCCACAAACGAACCAGCCAAGGACCTCGCCCTGAGGAGCTCAGTCTTGCCGGGGAAACAGGTCAGGAAATGGTATACTAGAGAGATGTGTGTGCTCACGGAGGGACTGAACTGGAGAAACAGCTGAAGAAAAGATAAGGAGTCTTTTCTCCACGTTCACTGAAGGCAAATGACAAAGACAAACTCTGGCAAAAACGGAGAAGAGAGCAGACCGTGAAATGGCTACAATGGAGAGAGAAACCTGTCTCCTTCCTGGGAGTTAGGACACCGATGGCTTCCCCTCGGCCGGCCTGGTTAGCTGGACACCTTTCCAAAGGAAGGGGCCCTCATCAAGCCAGTGTTCCCACACTGCAGGTGGCTGCTGATGAGTGGGTCATGAAGTCAACCTATTGGGTTGGCACCAACATTTAAAACAGAAGAGTAGAAGCAACAAATGTTGGAGAGGTTGTGGAGAAAAAGGAACCCTCATACACTGCTGGTGGGAATGCAAACTGCTGCAGCCACTATGGAAAACAGTATGGAGATTCCTCAAAAAACTAAAAATAGAACTACCAGACGATCCAGCCATCCCACTACTGGGTACCTATCCAAAGAGCTTGAAGTCAGCAATCCCAAAAGTCCTATGCACCCCAATGTTTATTGCAGCACTGTTTACAATAGCCAAGACGTGGAAGCAACCTAAGTGCCCATCAACAGACGAGTGGATAAAGAAGATGTGGTACATTTATACAATGGAATACTACTCAGCTGCAAAACAGAACAAAATCATTCCATTTGCAATAACATGGATGGACCTTGAGAGAATTATGTTAAGTGAAATAAGCCAGTTAGAGAAGGATAATCTGTGTATGACTCCACTCATATGAGGAATTTAAAACTATGGACCAAGAACAGTTTAGTGGATACCAGGGGAAAGGTGGGGTGGGGGGTGGGCACAAAGGGTGAAGTGGTGCACCTACAACACGACTGACAAACATTAATGTACAATTGAAATTTCACAAGATTGCAACCTATCATTAACTCAATAAAAAAAATAATAATAATAATAAAAAAACCAGAAGACTAGAATAAAAACAGAGTGCCTGTCTTAGAGAGTGAAAGAGAGAGAGAGAACTCGGTCACAATGAGAGGCCATTTCCTCACCGTGGGAGGAGATCTAAAGACCATGAGCCACTGCCTGAGGAGACTCTCACCTCCCGCTGGGTCTCCCAGACCTGGGAGCGTACGTTGGCTGCACACTGCGCTGTGGTCTCCTGATGGCGCTGGAGCAGGAGCCAGGACCAACTTCCTGCAGGATGGACGCACAGCAGGTCCTATTGTCGCTGGAAGCCTGCCTTCCTCTTGGGATGACCTGTGCTCGCAGGGCTGTGCTTCAGCAATTTATCCCAAGCAAAGATGAGACCCGTCACCTGCAGGAGGAACTGGTTTATCCATTTGAGCTTGTTTTTGTGGCGGCCATAGAAAAGACAGGGCGGCTTAAACAATGGGAATTGATTGCCTCTCAGTTCTGGAGGCCAAAGTCCGAGATCAAGGTGTCAGCAGGTTGGTTCCTTCGAGGCCGTGAGAATCTGCTCCAGGCTCTCCCCCAGCTTCTGGTGGTTTCCCACAGTGTGGCGTTCCTTGGCTTGTAGATGCGTCACCTGATCTGATTTCTGCCCCATCGTCACATGGCGTTCTACCTGTGTGTCTCTGGGTCTAAATTTCCCCTTTTTTAGGGACATCAGTCATCCTGGATTAGGGCCACCCTACTCCAGTGGGACCTCATCTTAACCAGTCACATTTGCAGGGACCCTTTCCAAATAAGGTCACATTCTGAGGTACTGGAGGTCAGGACTTCACCACGTGAACTTTAAGGACCCCTAATACCACCTGCCAACACAGACCTTCAGGCCAGTTTCTGGGAAAGGGCCCATCAGGCCCAGGGGAGTTTCCCCGCTGGATGTTGACTGCATTTTCTAAAAATAAAAGCAAATACTTTGCACGTTCTTCTAATTAAGAAACAGAGCACAGCTCAGGGAGCCTTGTCTTCTTGCTATTTTATTTCCTCTCATGGTTGGATGTGGCCCCTGACGCCGGGGCCCCGGCTAGGGGGCGTGGCGCCCACGTTTCCAAGGAGACTGCAGACGTGGCTCCCACGGCTGCCTCGGGAGGACCCACGCAGTCGGTCGGAAGCTGTGAGCGATCCGCGTGCGGAGTCCACTGGGGCCTCAAACCCGTCACCGGAGCACCTCTCGGAAGAGGCTGTGGTCCAGCAGGGAAAGCGCCATCTCTAAGCCACGTCGACGTGTGCTCCATTTGTCAGGTTGCTTCTACGGCCGCGACGACAAAGCATTCCGGTTTCTTGTTCGTGGGCTGAAAGTGTTTTTGTCCTGAGCCTGGTTGCTGTGGACAGAAAAATGTGTACGGAAATTCAACTGGCACGTGGTCGCCAGTAACAGTGAGAACAGTAATGATGCTGCCTCGATGTGCCTCTAGCATCTCACATAAGAGAAACGGCCCCACAAACCCGTGGATCCCTGCCCGTGGCTGCCCTCGGGCCACGTGTGGACGCGCATGGTGATGGAGACGGTGATAACTGGCTTGTGGACGGGCCTGGCACTGTCATGTGCATCATTTATGCCCAACAGGCTCATGAGACAGGCGTGCGTGTCTCCTCTGGAACAGGAAGTTGTTTAAGGAACAGACTGGTTAGCAGTCCTGACCACTAGGGTAAAAAGCTACATCACTTGTCTTGTCTGTTCTAGAAAAGTGCAGACTTTGCAGCCACACCACGATCACCGAAAGAACAGCTGTCTCCCGGGGGTGACTCCTCTGTGAGCATCAGAAACTCGGACAGCAAGCCTGGCGGCACCTTCTAGGAAAACCTGCAAAGCCCACTCTCCCCAGAGGTCCAAAGCACCATAAGCAGGACCCAAGAATGCACTGCCCGGGAAGGTGCCGTGCTGGGCCCAGGGTAGCTGCATACAGCAGGCGCTCCATAAAGACTTCTGAGAGAGTCCGTGATTGAACCTAGTACCTGCCAAATTCCCTACTTTCTCCCAAGAGCTACTTAAATCCACCCCTCTCCAAAGAACCAGCTGATAGTCCTAAGAGATCCACCATTTGTACTTGTGTGCCTTGTATCTGGCTAGATAGATGAGAGAGAGATACGTAGATAGATATAGAGATGATTAGCAACATAGAGATAGATTTAATTTGGGGAAAAGAAAGCTTATCGTATAAGATGGTCTTTTGACTTGAAAAGCAGTTTCCTCAAGTCAGTAACCTTTATTCCTTTTGGGTGAACTCGTGGTCATTTGCAGCCATTTTCTAATCAAAGCATGCCTGTGCCTAGGGTTGTCCATTTCCCCCTATATTTGCCCTTAATCCTCCTCCATGCACGTAAGCGGAAGTGGACCTAAACCACACAGCAACGCTAAACATGTGGCAGTCACTGGACTGGAAGTCCCTCCAGGACAAGCGCCAGGAAGCAGTAGTTTGTGTCCCGCCCTCAGGCCTGGAAGCCAGTCTCTGGCACACAGTGGCTGCTGACGAATGTTTGCTAAAGAAATGAGTGAGCACAGGAATAACAAACGCATAATTATCAATAAGGCGTAATCATGAAGAATAGTGAGTAACTGTTCCCCTGTAACTGAAAATCATCACCATGACGGCGAAGTTATGCCCTCGAGGCACCCGCCATGTGCCGGCGCTGTCGGGTTGAACACCCCATTAGACCCCACGCCAATTTTCTGTGGGCCATGTCATCTTAGGCCATTTCACAGGTGTGGGCTCTCAGGCCCAGAGGCTGCGTAACTCTCCCCTAGCGAGCCCTGGGGTGTGAGCCCAGGGACCTGCAAGAGACCCCAGGGGTGATTCGAGCCCCTTTCAAGGACACCTGGAGAACCTGCACCAGAGAGTGTCCCGGAGGCCACTCACAGCAGTACTGACCAGCTCTGAGGACTAGGTCTCGGTTTCTCTAACTCTGACGGCCGCCCAGCGCCTCTGCCTGTCTTTCGCTTGGCTGATTCCACCTGCGCTAAGTGCTGGAAAGGTCGCCGCCGAACAATGAGGCGCTGGTCTACTGCTCAAGTGTTGACTGCAGGAGATGATTTCCATCTAAGGAGCCGGCAGCAAGCACTTCCCGCCTCCCTGTTGTGACACGGAGGGGACCGTGAGCCCTGGTGCCCTGCAGAGCTTGGCTCCTGCGGAACAGGATGACCCTCACCCTACACCCCCAGCCTATGTGGGCAGATTTATCTAGAACTTTCTCCTGTCTCCAAAGATAAAATCATCTCCCCTAAAGTGCTCTTGAGGAGTCAGTTTTCCTGATACTCTCTTCCTGTCTGGAGATGGCCTCAATGTTTAGCGTTGATTTAAGTACAAAATGGACTTTTGCTTCTTCATCTTCCAAGACCCCCCAAGTTTGCAGCGATTCGTCTAAACTAGGTTAGAAGTCAACCCCAGAGTCTTTGTAGATAAACGTTGACCTCAGAAGACAGGCATCGTATTTGTCTCTTGCCAACAGGCTTTGGGAGCCTCAGAATTGGAGGGGATGAGCAGATTTAACACCCCTTGAGGACCAATGTATTGGGTTGAACCATTAGAAATTACTGTGTGTGCAGATCAAAAAGGGTCCAACCCCCACAATTTCATTGGTCCAACTCTACCCCTGGAAGCCTTCCTTCCAGGCGCCCCTGCCCGATGGAGCAGCTCGCCCACCCCTCAGGCTTCCTTCCGGAAGGGTGTCACCTCTCCTCTCTCCATCCGTGGTTCTCACACAACACCCAAGCTCCGCTGGGAGCAGATGCACATCCACCCAGTCCTGTCACCACAGATGGGAGGCTTCCTTTGCTGAATGGCCTTCCTCGGAATTCCAGCCTCCTCCCCAAATGGACACACAAAATGCCCAGCACACAAGCCGGCTCACAACAGTCAGCCTTTTGTTCATTTGTTCCACAAGCAGAGCAATCCCAGGTCTTTAGGACTCACTGTTCAGGGCTACACTGAGCTCCTCACTGACTTTCCCAAAGATATAAAAGTATAGACGCCAGAACATCATCCTTTCGAGCCTCTGTACCCTCAGAATTGTGAGGCAAAGAGGTTAAGTAGGGCTCCAAGGAGTGAACCTCTGGTGTGAAATTCCAGCCACCAGAGCAGGGGGACTGCTTGGAAACACTCGCCCTCCTTCCTGGGCTGGAATAGTTCCCTTACGCTACTAGGGGGCATGATGCCACTGACCAGGTAATAGGACCTTTCCCTGACGCTTGGTCATTTTTATCTTAATCTTAACTCTTACTGGTGTCTGTCACATTCCAATGGAAATCCGACTAACCCTCCCGCCATCTTCCTGGCTGAAGGGGAGTGGAAATGGGAACGTTTCTGTGGGACACGGGGCGTGGGAAACAGTGAGGGGTAGAAGCGAAGAGCCCGTCAGATCCCGGATCCACCTCCTGCTAGCTGTGTGATCTTGATTAAGTTACTTCAGCCCTCTGAACATCTGCTTCATCATCTCTAAGTTGCGGGGGATGGTACCTTAACTTACAGGGTTATTGTGAGGATTAAATGAATTGATACAGGTGAAGGACTTGGGCAGAGCCTGCTTCCTAAGGAGTGCTAGGCAATTTTACTAGACTTTTTGCTTTTTATTAAGGTATAATTAACATGCAGTGAAATTCATCCTTTTTAGCGTACAGTTCTGCAAGTTTTGAGATATGTTTGGAGTCACATCACCCCACCACAAATGTGATGGAGAACAGGTCCGTCACCAAAAGCTCCCATGCTTCTGTGTAGTCAATTCCTTCCCCAGGCCTAAAAAATACTGACCTGTTTCCTGTCCCCATAATTTTGCCTTTTCCAGAAGGTCATGTAAGTGGTATTGTATACGATGTACTCTTTCAAGTCTGGCTTCTCAATTAGCACAATGCATTTGAGATTGAGCCATGCTGTTGTGTCTGTCACAGTTCATTCCTCTTTATTGCTCAGTGATATTCCACCCGAACCATACTTTGTTTATTAATTTGTCAGTAGAATGACATTTGACTTGTTTCCAGGTCTTGGAATTACAAATAAAGCCACTGTCAACATTGACATACAAGTTTTTGGATGAATATAAATTTTCATTTCATTTAGGTAAATATCTAAAGGTATGGTAACTATGTTTACTTTATAAGAAACTGTCAAACAGATTTTTGTGTTCCCATTAGCAGGATATTAGTTGCCCTGGGTTCTCCTCAGCACTTGATATTTTCTTCTATTTTTTTAGCCATTCTAATAGGTATGCAGTAGTATCTTATTGCAGTATTAATTTGCATTTCCCTCATGTCTAATAATGTTGAGTATCTTTTTATGTGCTTATTTGCTATCTATATATCTTTTTTGGTCAAGTATCTCTTCAAATATTTGTCCCATTTTTTATAAATTTGTTTTCTTGTTATTGAGTTTTGAGAGCTATTTACGTATTCTGGATACAAGTCCTTTATCTGCTTTATGATTGGAAAATATTTTCTCCCAGTCTATACCTTGCTTTTTAATTTGCTGAACTATCTCCCAAAGGTCAGAAGTTCTTAGTACAGATTGAGTCCAATTTATCAATTTTCATTTTATGAATCATGCTTTTGGTCTCAAATATAAGAAATCTTTGCTGAATTCAAAATAACAAATATTTTCTATATTCTTCTATAGAAGTTTTAAAGTTGCAGATTTTATTACATTTAAGACTGTGATCCATTTTGAGTTAATTTGTGTATATGGTGTAAGGTATAGATTATTTTGTTTTGATTTGGTTTCTTGCATAGTGATGACCAATTGTTCCAACACTGTTTGTTGAAAAATCTCAGCTTTCTCTGTTGAATTGCCTTTGCACATATGTCAACAATCAGTTGGTCATATATGTGTGGGTCTATTTCTGGACTCTTTATTTTGTTTCATTGTCTAAGATCTGTTCTTTCTCAGATATCACATTGGCTTGATTACTGTATGTTGATAATAAGGTTTGAGATCAGGTAGTGTGAATCCTCCCATTTTATTCTTGATTTTCAAAATTGATTTGGCTATTCTGGTTTCTTTGTCTTCCCATATAAATTTCAGAGACAGGTTGTTAATTTCTACCAAAAAAAACTTTGTTGGGATTTGATTGGGATAACTACAAATCTATAGATCAACTTGGCAGGAACTGACATCTTAACATTCAGTCTTTGGATCTATGGATGATTCCATTTATTTAGGTCCTCTTTGATTTCTCTCATCCATGTTTTGCAGTGTTCTGCATAAAGACCTTGCATATATTTTACTAGCGCTATACATAAATATCTAATTCTTGATGTTCTAATTGTTCATTTCTAGAATATAGAAATGCAACCGTTTTGTGGCTCAGTAACCCACCACTTTGTTCAACTCACTCCCCAGTTCTGGGAGCTTCCCCGTAGATTCTTTGGGATTTTCTACACAGAGAGTCATATTATCTGTGAATAGCTTTTTTCTTCCTTTCCAGTGTCTACACCTTTGTTTACTTTTCTGGCCTTATTTTACGTGCTCCCGTACACTGTTGAATGTTAAATAGGAGTGGTAAGAACAGACACTCTTTCATAACTTTAGAGTGAAAGCGTAAAGGATGCTTTTCTTAGGGAGAATATGAGCTGTAGGTATTTTATAGACTTTTTATTGGTTGAAGAAATTGCCGTCTACTCCTGGTTTGCTGAGAGTTTTGATCGTGAATGGATGTTGAATTTTGACAAAGGCTTTTTCTGTATCTATTGCAGGCCTGGTGAACTTTTTTGGGAAAAGTCAGATAGTAAATATTTTAGTCTTTGAATGCAATATGGGCCCTGTTGCTAGTACTTAATTCTGCCATGATAAAGCAACCAGAGGCAATACATAAAAGAATGACTATGGCTGCCTTCCAATAAAATTTTATTTACTAAAACAGATGCTGATCCATATTTGGCCGATAAGCCACAGCTTGCCAACCCCCACTCTATTGAAATGATCAGTTGATTTTTCTTTATTCTGTTCATGTGGCAAATTACATGTGATTGATATTTGAATGTTGAACTAGCACTGTATTCCCAGGATAAACCCACTTGGTCATGACATAGTTGCCTTTTTATATATTTTAGATTCAATTTACTAAAATTTAGTTAAGAATTTTTGCATCTAAGATCATGAGTGATACTGGCTTGTAGATTTTTCTTCTTCCGATGCTTTTGTCTAGTACGGTTTCAAGGTAATAATGTCCTCATAGAATGAGTTGGGTAGTGTTCCCTCTTCAATTTTCTAGATACGTCTGTATGAAATGAATATTATTTCTACCTAAAATGTCTGGTAGAATTTACCAATGAAGAAACTTGGGCCTGTATTTTCTTTGTGAAAAGGTTTTTAACTACAGATTTCATTTCTTTTATAAATCAAGGGCTCTTTAGTGTATCTATTTCTTCTTTAGTGAGCTTTAGTACTTTGGGTTTTTAAAGGATTTGTTTATTTCATGTAAATTGGCAAAGTTGTTCATAACAGTTTCTTATTATCTTTTCAGTGTTTGCAGGAACTGTGCTGATGTCATTCTCTCATTCTTGATATTAGCAATTTGTGCCCTTTTTATCCCAATCAGTCTAATTGGAGGTTTATCAACTGTATTGATCTACTCAGAGAACCAGGCTTTTGGTTCATTTTTCTCTACTATTTTTCTCTTTATTATTATCATGATTTCTGCTCTTAAATTCATTATTTTCTTTCCTCTGCTTTTGAGTTTTATTTCCTCCTTTTCTATGATTTCTTAGTGTGAATACTTAGATCATAGATTTGAGACTTTTCGTCTTTTCTATGTGAGTGTTTAGTACTAAAAATTTCCTCTAAAGACCATTTTAATCACATCCTACAAATTTTGATATGCTATGTTTTTATTTTCATTCAGTTCAAAATACTTTATCATTCACCTTTAAATCTGTTCTTTGACCCATAGGTCATTTAGAAATGTGCTATTTAGCTTTCAAATATCTGGAGATTTTTCCCATACCATTATGTTATTGATTTATAATTCAATTCCATTTTGGTCAGAGAACATACGTTATGTGACTTGAATGTTTTTAAGTGCCTTTTTAAAACTTTAGATATAGCCCAGAATATAGTGTACTTTAGCAAATATTCCATGTGCACTTGAAAAGAAAGTGTATTATGTGGTTGATTTGTGGAATGTTTTATAAACGTCAATTAGACCAAGCAGGGGAATAGCTCTGTTCCAGTCTTCTCTATCCTTGTGGAATCTCTGTTTACTTGTTCAACTGATTATGAAGAAGGAAGAGCTGAAATCTCAAACTGTAATTGTGGATTCGCCCACTCCTCGCTTTAGGTCTAGCCATGTTTGTTTCACGTACGTTGAAGCTCTCTCATTACTTTCATCGACATGCACGAACATGTAGAATATTACGTCTTCTTGATGAATTTTCCCTTAACATTAAGCAATGACCCTCGGGGCTGGCCCCTTGGCCGAGGTTCGGGCGGCCCAGGGTTTCACCAGTTTGGATCCTGGGCGCGGACATGGCAGTGCTGGTCAGGCCACGCTGAGGCAGTGTCCCACATGCCACAACTAGAAGGACCACAACTAAAATATGCAACTATGTACTGGGGGAATTTAGGGAGAAAAAGCAGAGAAAAAGAAGAAGAAGAGGAAGATTGGCAACAGTTGTTAGCTCAGGTGCCAATCTTTGAAAAAAAAAGAAAGAAAGAAATGACCCTCTTTATCCCTAGTAATAGTCTTTTCTCCTAAATATACTTTGTCTGAAATTTAAGTAGCCTCTCTAGGTTTCTTTTGATTAGTATTAGCATGGCATATCTTCTCGATTATTTTATCTTAAAGTGGGTTTTCTGTAGGCAGTAAACAGTTGGATCTTGCTTTTTCATCTAATCTGACAATCCCTGCTTCCTGAACACATGGGATACCGTCTAGCACTATAATAATTTTTAATATGCTTGCCTTCTAATTCCAGGATCTGTGTCATTTCTGGGTTGGTTTTGACTGATTAATTCTTCTCATTATAGGTCGCGTTTTACTGCTTATTTGCAGGCCTGGTAATTTTTTGTAGACGCCAAACATGAATTTCACTTTGTTGGGCATTGGATATTCCTGTGTTTTTGAAAATATTATTGAGCTTTGTTCTTGGGCCCAGTCAGGTTCCTTTGAAGCAGTTTGATCCTGTTGAGCTCACTGTTAAGCTTTGCCAGATGAGACCAAGCAGCATTCACTTTAAGGCTGATCTTCCCCAAAACTGAGGGAACAGAATTCTGAGAACTCTGCCCAATGCCCTGTGTGTAGTGAGGCTTTCTCATCTTTACTGGTGGGAACACCATCTCTCTCTGGCCTGGCCGAGCTCTGGAAAAACGGTTCTGCCATCCTTTGGGTGGTTTCTTTCCTTCCGCAGGCAGTTTCCTCACAGCCTCTCATGGACAGTGCTCAGCTGAAGCCTTGGGGCAGCCCTCTGCAGGTCTCCAGACGCCCTTCCAGCCTCTGTCTCTACTCTGTCCTTTGAACTCTAGCTGCTTTGGCCTCTGCCATCTCCCAATTCCATCTCCTCAACATACTGAGACCTCTGGGCTCTGCCTGTGTCCCACTCACTGCCCTGGCCTGGAAACCCTCCAGGCAGTAAACTGGAACAATCGTAGGGAGCCCCTCATTGGTTTCCCCTCTCTGTCCCTTGCTGCCTATTGTCTGGTGTTTGGGAAATCATTGTTGCATATGATTTTTCTAGTTTTTTAATTAACTTGGGAGGATAAATCTGGTCCTTGTTACTCCATCTCGTTCAAACATGAGAGTTCAAATACTAGACTTTTACTCATGTGGTTCCATTGGGAATCCTGTAGCTGTGAAAAGTTCAGCATTTCAACCCTGGAAAAAGCTTCCGAGTGGCCTGGAAGGAGCAGGCCAGAGACACTAGCCCACTGCGTTCTTTCCCAGCGAGGCCACATCCCGCCTCAGGGACCTTGGGCGAAAGCTGCTTTGCCTCTCTGGGGTCTCAGCTACAAATGGAGAGTAAACATCACCCACAAGCCTTACCAGGTGCGCTGATGGTCAAGGGACCCTCCCCATTACAGAGACCGCACAAATGTTATCATGACCTGCGCTTCCTTGGGACCCCAAAGGCTGAAGCTCATACTCCACAGGCAAGCAAAGTTATCATGTAAATTTTTTTGTATTTATTGATGAATTATATATGTTTCCATAAAACAGCCTGAATTATCTGCCAAAATTTCCTAAGCGATTTCTTCTAAAGAGTATAAATGTGGCTTTAAGTATTCAGTGAGAGTATGACGCTGGCAGCAGTCTCTGTGGTGTAGACTATCCCTGGAAGGAGACACAGGAACAGAAGTCAACTGTGGCCTCCAGGAGGAAGCTGGAAATGGGGAGCCAGCTAGCGGAAAGGGACGTACTTTTCATGGACGGTCTTTTTTTTTTTTAAGATTTTATTTTTTCCTTTTTCTCCCCAAAGACCCCTGTTACATAGTTGTGTATTCTAGTTGTGGATCATTCTAGTTGTGGCATGTGGGATGCAGCCTCAGCATGGCTTGATGAGCGGTGCCATGTCCACACCCAGGATTCGAACCAACAAAACCCTGGGCCGAGGAAGCGGAGGAGCACGTGGACTTAACCACTCGGCCAGGGGGCCCACCCCTGGATGGTCTATTTTTAAATTTAAAAATTGTACCAAGGGCTTGTAGTACTTACTAAAAATGTAAATTTGGTAACTAAAATAATTTGCATTAATATTTTTCAAAGCCTGAAGCAGCCTGAAGGATGACAGATTTGCAAACGTCTTCCCTTTCTTGTTGTCAGAACAGCCATGTCCCCCTGTGTGATTTCCGGGATGTGTGGAAAGTCCTTATGGTCCACAACAGCATCTCTGACATCTTGACTTTAGTTTAAGACTCTGGGCTCTGTTAAAATCTAAGTGTTCTGTGGGACATGTGTAATTTCGTGCCAGGATCATTAATTTCCTATTAACATTAGCTTTACCAAAAGATCCATTCACTCACTCAATAAATACCTACTAAGCACGGGCTAGGAGCTGAAAGGTGCACACAGTAGTGTTCTTTTCCAAGAACCCACAGACTAAGGCGAGACCCCGACCAGCCAACAACCAGTCACTATTCACATGTTCACCAGATACAAATGAGCTAAACCTACAGGTTTCCATGTGTTCCAGGTTGTACTCATGGAGTTCTGGGAAGACTGAAGGAGGGTGAGTCATCTTGACGCACTTGGAGAGCAGGGAGGGTGGGGAAGGAGAAGCAGGAGAGCACCCCGCAGGGCAGGGTGCAGTGAGGGTGGTCCCCCAAGAAAAGGGAGCCTCGCCAGCTAGGAGCTGCCCTAGACTGAGCCCCCAACCCTGACTCTGCAGGGGCCAAGTGCAGAGCTGCTCCTGGACCCACAAAACTCCACCCTGCTCCTTCCGCAGTAGCGGGACCAGTCCCACACAATTACTGGTAACAAAGGGCTGGACAGGAAGAAGGGAATTACCCTTTTGAGGAGTGAAGGGTCTTATAGAATGTGTGCCCAGGTCCAAGGACAGTGTCCAAGCCATCAGGAGCATTATCCACAGAAATATCCAGCGCTCAGCACTAGGGACGAGGCACCCTTGCTACACACGATTGACAACATGGGTGCGTGCTAGGGTACCCTCGCAGAGTAGGGAGAAAATGCAGAGAGAGGATGGAGAGGCCAGTCTCCGCCCAGTGCTGAAGCACAACCACACATTCTTGGTTCTGTGCTCACTGAAGGAAAGGGTGTTTAGATGGCCTCACCTCAAACGGAGATTTGCACTACTGTCGCGTGCTCAGTCCACTGCTCCTCGCTCAGAGTTAATAGTTTTCTGAAGTTGAAAAGAAAACGTGTTTGGAAATGGCCCTTGATTATTTACCAAAGCTTGATCGTTGTACTCATTTTTTCCACAGTAAAGAAGAAATCAAATAAAAATCAAAATGAAAAACTATCAGTTCTGGGCAAAACCCTTCAAACTGTGGGAAGATCTTCAGGTAAACTGGAATAAAAGATAAGTGGTTCCTCACGCAGGGTTCTTTCCCTGGTGTGAAGAGAAGGAACACGTCTGCCCCGGGGACCACGTGCCTTGTGAACAGCTCCCTGAAGGAGCAGGTGGCATGGTCAGGCCCTGGGGAGAGCAGCAGGGAGCCGCACAGGAGTCTCCTGGTGGCTGTCCATGTGGGACACCCGGCCCACCGAGTCCAGATCCGAGGAGTCCTGGGCCACATACACCATGTCCCCTCCCCTCCCCCAACCAAACTGAGCGAGGGGCCACTCCTCTTTCCCAGGATCAACCGGGACGCCTGAGGCCACTGTCACATGCCCGTGTTGGCGGTTGCCTGGCCCTGGTGCCCAGGCCCGGGAGGTCCCCAACCTCCGTCAGACGGCCCTCGCTGCAGGCAGCCTCCCACCTGGGGCTGACTCTCACATCGGGGGGGCCACCTCCCACCCCTCCTCACTGCCTTCTCAGGTACGACTTCCTAACTGCTGAGGTTGGCCCAAGCATGACCTCCCGTGGCTTCTCCCCCGAGCCCCACACTTCTCCCTGGAACTTTCCGGAACACCTCCGAGCCTCTTCTCCAGGCCAGTCCTCCTCCCGTCCTCCTGTCCCTCCGAGGCGGACCTCCGTGGACACGTTGCTGGCTCTAACCCACACCCAGCATTCTGCACGCCACACATCTGCCCACCACCCTAAGTCTGCGTTGGTTTCAGGGACACGTCGCACCATCACTTTCAAGCTGATGTCAGGGAAACTACTGAGGCCTTGGGACACGGGCTGTGCTAGGCCACGTCAGTCGGCTTTTTGTAGATCTGAGCGCAGGACCAAACATTTACACCCGGTCACCTTCATTCAACCTTCATCTGATGTTTCTTGAGCACCTACTGTGCGCCAGCCCTGTTCTGAGTTCTCGAGATTTATCCCTGTAGACACAGACAGCCCTGCCCTCACGGAGCCCACATTCTAGGGGCTAGATGTGCCCCACTGTTCCAGCCTGTTGGGAAACTTCTGGGTCCTGACTATTCCTGCTCCTCCAGCCCCAATCATGTTCGAGGAGGCAGTCTGCCATCTTGTCCTGGTTTAAATGCCGACAAGGATGGGGTTCCAGACATGTCACTAGGGACCTCCCAGTTGCACAAGCTGCTGCCAAGCACAGGCTGGGAGCTGCTCTGAAGTGGGACCCCCCACTTCAGACTTTGTGGGGTCAGAGCCAGGCCTGGGCCCTGAAACCTCGGGCCCCATGGTCTGCACCTCCTCCCACAGCAGGACCGGCCGACACAAGCAGGGGAAGAGAGGGAGGTCAGTGGTCGCTCAGCCTGCTGCAAGTTTACCAGCCCGTCCTTCACCAGCCAATTCCCGCTGCTCCAGATATAGATGTCAAGGGGGGCTTTGGCAAATCCCAGCTCCCTGGGACGCGAGTGCTCCGACAGGAGAACAATAAGGTCTCCCGTAAGTCAAGTGTCTAGAGACAGGGCCTCTCCCCTGATGGGGCCGCTGTAAGTGAGCCCCGTGCCTGTGCACTTGGGGACAGGCAGTGGGAGCTCCAGGAAAGACAGTGGGGCGTCCAGGGCTTGGGGTCCAGCAATGCTGGGACAGGGAGGAACGAGAGTCCTTGAGCCCCCAGATACGACATCACAGGAGTGGCTCCGCAGTGGGCTGCCCCTGAGAGAGGAAGGGACCGCCCAGCCCAGCAGAGCTCAGAGCAGGCCCTCTGGGTTTTGAGGTGGATGCAGTGGAAATGAGACATTGAAGGGGACAGACTAGCTGGGGAGAGCAGATGGCAGCCTGGCCCTCAGACACCCCTCCTCCATCCCTGTGACCACCTCCACCTGGCTCCTCCCACCTCCCTGCGGCTCCTCCCCCCGCCGCGGCACCCCCTACCCCAAGACCCTGCCAGTTCTCTTCTCTCCCCACCTCGCTCATTGCTCCCCTCACCTAAACCCGTACTTTCCGCTTCTCCCTCCATGCCATCAATGCCCATGTGAGCCCCGACCTCTCTAGGATTCTGTCCTGCATCTTTAACATCCTCTGAGCATCTCCAGGTGACATCCAGCACCTTAGACTCAGAATGCCCCACCTGCCTCATTCCCCCACCCCCTGCAAGGACTCTCTCTTCTTCTGTCTCCTTCTAGTCGACACAGCTCCTCCCATTGCTGCCCGCAGACCAGGGACACATGAAGCTAGTCTCAGGCAGCTGTGGGACTCTATGGGGGCGTCTGAAATGCAGGCTAATGGCATGAGCAGAACACCTCCAATTTCTCAAGAAAATCTCTCTCCAAACAGGACATTCTTTCCAGTAAATGGAAGAGGAGGAGCATGGCTCAGAAGAGGCGCAGAGCGGTCAGCACGGCCGCCAGCTCCGAGGGGCTCCCTACAGCAGGAAACCCACCCACCCACCCCACCCTCAGGAATAAAGGACTTATGTAGACACACAGGTATGGTTAGCCACCCATAGAAGGAGAGCTGTTTCGTTCATGAAATCCGAAGAAGAGTTCACTTATTTAGACCATTTATTTAGACGTCAAGCTAGAGGGTATGTGGGTTTCTTTTCGTTGTTTTTTTCTAAAGGAAACAAGAAAATTATCAAGTCCGAGAAGAGCACCATCGAAAGGTTCCTCTTTTCTAACAGAATAAGGTCTGAGGAAGGTTAGCCTCAGAGCTTCTGAGAATTCTGTCCGTGATGAACCAGAGTTTGTAGTGGCCTGCAGGCCAGCTGCCCGGCTCCCTCCTCCTGCAGCCGCAGAAAAGCGCACATGCACGTCTACAAAACACACACTCAGTTTCCCTGCGCTGTAGTGTTTACAGGCCTGGGAAAGTGCAGAGTGGGTCTCTGTGGCATGGGAGAGGAAAGTGCGCCCCAAGTGGGGTGTCCGCCCCACAGCACTTCCTGGGGAGGCGACTGAACATATCTTCCGGCAAGTCTGCTCGTCCAAGCCCATCCTGACCCTGGGCAGGCTCCATGGCTGCAGACTCATGAGGTGCCCAGGCTGGAAAGAGTTACTCAGGACAGGTGTGGTTGTCCCGTTTCTCCACAAAGGCAGGTCCGGGGAAGTTGGTGAATGCTATACTAGAACGAGCCTGGATAGAGAACTCCCGTCCCGAGACACAGTCTTGGCAATGGATTGGTATTCGTTCTAAAACACCGTTTTTCAAGGTAGTTGGGAATTGAGTTAAACTAAACCATTTTGGGGCCAGCCCCATGGCCGAGTGGTTAAGTTCACGCCCTCCACTTTGGCAGCCCAGGGTTTCAATGAGCACATCAGGCCATGCTGAGGCAGCGTCCCACAGGCCACAACTAGAAGGACACACAACTAGAATATATAGCTGTATACTGGGGGGCTTTGGGGAGAAAAGAAGAAGAAGAAGAAAATATTGGCAGCAGTTGTTAGTCGGGTGGCAATCTTTAAAAAAAACCAAACAACTAAATGATTTTATTTGTAACTGTGGGCTGTACGCTCTTCTCAAGAGAGACAGACGTCTTCTCCTCTCTTCCCTAATATCAGCAAGTCAGCTGTAACACCGAGGAGTGGGGATTAGAGGCAGAGACTTGAGGCCCCTATCCTATTTCCACAACACCATTCTGCAGCCTCTCTATCAATAAACAGGTATTGCAGTGTGGGGATTTTTTTCTGTTTTTATGAATATAGTTTTAATTTTTCTGTTTTGTGCTTGAATCTCACAAAACATTTTTAGAGTACTTTGTGATTTGTAAGCTGTTTGCATGCGCATGTTGCCACTGAACCCCCACCACAGTGCTGGGAGGGAGCTGTCACCTCCACTTGGTCTCCACTCGGAGACAGCAGGCGACTTTCCCCTTGTCACACGGTCACATGGTCCGTGGTAGACCCGGTGCTCTGTCTCGGCCTGGGATCTTCCTGCCACACGTTCTAACAGTCAGCAGCATCACGCTTTCCAAGCAGGATCTTCCAGAGCTGGTCCCCAGGAGAACTTTGACAGAGCAAGACCGACCTCAATAAAACAAAGTATAAAAACATCGTTGACTTGGCCTCTCCCTTTCCCTCACTCCATTCCTGATCTCGTGGGATCCCTGATGGCAGGGATTTTCAAAGGCTGAAAGTTTAATGCTTTCATGTTTGACCCTATCGGAATGTCTTCTCTCAGTGACGGCATCAACAAGGCCGAGTCAAACGTTGGTTCTCAGTGCCATCGAGGCTCACAGAGAGTCCAGGCCGCTTCTCAGGGTTAGGGACCTTCAGCCACTGCTCTCAGGAGGCTGAAAGGACAGCTGAGGAACTAAATTTATGAACGAACACATAAATATTAGTATTAGCTAGCAAAAGTCAAGTGATGACTTGGCTTATGGGCAGTAAGCGTTAAAAAACGTGCCTTTGAACTGGAAGTGGGCCTTCCACTGGGTCCAGAGCCGAATGGGACCCTCCATGGAGAAGAGTCAACCCTCTCAGGAGAGAAGCACAGTGGGTCACTGCGGGCACTGCCGCCCTGGGAGCCAGAGTGATGCCCTAGTACATCCTATGGGTTAGAAAAATGTTAAAAAATACTGATCTGCTCTGTATGATTTCAACTTTGTGAAATTTACTGAGGGCTGCTTTATGGCCAAACGTGGTCAATTTTAGTGACTGTTCTATTTGGAACTTAGGAGGAACGTGTATCCTGCTGTTGTTGGGGACAGTGTCCTGCAAAGGCAATTGTGTGGTTTCCCTTTTCTCCTCACCAACTGACCTTTGTCTATTTGGTCCATCACTTTCCGAGGGAAGTGTGTTAAAGTCCCCCACTACGATTGTGAGTGATTTATTCCTTTACAATTCTGTCAACTTTGCTTCATATATTTCAAAGCTATGTTATTAAGTTCGTAAAGACTAAATTATTGTATCTTTCTGGTGGACCAAAGCCTTTATTGTTGTGAAATGTTCCTCTTTATCCGTAGTATTTCTTCTTACCTTAAATCTACTTTGTCTGATATTAACATAACCACACTAACTTTCTTTTGGTCAATGTTTGCACGGTTTATCATTTTCCATCCTGAACGTTCAATGTTTCCACTCATCATATTTAATGTATATCTTTTTAGGCAGTATATAGAAGGGCGTATTTTTTAATTCAGTCTTTTTTGTCTTTTAATTAGATTATTCAATCCATTTACGTTAGACATAATTAGTGATGTGGCTGGGCTTACATCTACCATCTTACCACCCGTTTTCTATTTGTCTCACACACCTGTGTTTTCTCCTGCATCCCATTACTTGGATGGATCTAGTATTTTTTCATTCCATTTCTCTCTATTAGATTGCTAATTATACATTCTTTTAATATTAATTTAATGGTTATGCTAAAGATTACAATATGCTTCCTGGACTTATTATAACTGAAAATAAATTAGTACTTTGACTACTTCCTGGGAAATGCAAGGCCGGAAGGATACTTAACCCCATTTACTAACCATCTTTTGTATTATTTTCATCCTGAATTTTAATTGCACTTATATTTTAAATGCTACAAAACATTATGTAGTTTTATACAGTTAATATTCATGCAGATTTACCCATATATTTACCCTTTCCTTTGATCTTCATTCTGTTGTGCATTTTTAATGTTTTCAACGGGTCATATATTCCGTATGACTGAATGACTCCTTTTAGCATTTTAGCGTGGATCTGGTAGATATATTATCAAGTTTTTGTCTGAGAATGTCTTTACCTCCATTTTTGAGGCATATTTTTAGTCAATATAGAATTCCAGGTCAGCAGTGATTTTCATTGTTTAAAACAGAGTTTCCATTGTCTTCTCAATTCCATCATTTCCATCTAGAAGTCTGCTGTCTCTGTCAGTGCTCTTTCTTGCTCCTTTTACAGTAATGTGCCTTTTTTTTCCTCCGGCACTTTTAAGAATTTCTCTTCGTCTTTTGACTCCGGCAGACTTACAGTGATATACCTGGATGTAATTTAATTGCATTTATTATGCCTGGGGTTTATAGTGATATTTGAACTTTTGCCTTGGTTTCTTTTGTAAGTTTTGGAAAATTCTTGGGTTTCAATTATTGACTCAATTATTGATTCTGCACCATTTTTTCTCTTCCCACTTTTCCAGTTGTACGTGTTAGATCTTTTCCCTGTGTCCCACATGTTTCTTATAATTCTTTTTATTTCCCATTCTTTGTTTTCTTTGGCCTTTATCCAGATATTTTCTACTGACCTATTTCCAGAGAAACTGCTCTCTTCAGCTGTGGCTAATTATCTATCTTGTACTAAATTTCAATCACTGTTGGCTTTTTTTTTCTTTTTTTGCTGAGGAAGATTAGTCCTGAGCTAACATCTGTGCCAATCTTTTCTATATTTTGTGTGTAAGTTGCCACCACAGCATGGTTGACAAGTGGTATAGGTCCACACCCAGGATCTGAACCCATGAACCCAGACTGCCAAAGTGGAGCACACTGAACTCAACCACTACACCACAGGGGCAGCCCCTCAATCACTGTGTTTTTTAATCCTAGAATTTCCATTTGATTCTATTCTATGGATTCCACTTCTCTGTGAAGTTCACCATCTTGTCACTGTTTTATTGAATTATACTTGTCAGTTATTTTTTATCTGTATTCAATAATTTTAGTATCTGTTTCTATTGCCTGGACACTTGGTATGATCGGTGCTTTTTGACTGAATGTCGGACATTGTGTTGTAGAAAACTGGAGACATCCTGGAGGGCCTTCAGCTCTGGCATCCAGTTAGAATAAGGACAGATCATCTTGAGTTACTGTGACATCAGGTTTCAATCTTTGTAAGATCTGATCTATTTCCAGTTTCTCTTGTTTGTTTATTTCTACGAGAGTTCCAATTTAAGTCTCAGAGAATTTACCAGGCCCTTGAGGCTCATGGTTATGTTCATGCTGTGGGACTGCTGGAAAGCTCTCTCGAGCTGCTCAGCCTCTTGGCTCCCGCTTCCTGCTCACCCAATCTCAGCATGTACAGCTCAGGACTTGGAGCACACTTTGAGGGGACGAGCAGTTCAAATGGTTAGACTCACCACACTTCACACGCCTTCTCTCTGGCACCTCAAGTCCTGGCTGTTTCAGAAGCCCTGAACTCACATTTTTGTCTCCCCCCCCACCCCCCAGGATATTACTGAAAGCCACTTAGCACCCACTTTCTGCTGTGCTTCTCAGGCTCTCTAACTGTGACTGCATGAGAGTTAACAAATGCCTCTAGGGGACGATGGGCTTAGAATATAAAGCTCAGAGCAGTGAATTTTCCTTCTCTCTAGAATCTTGAGCCCTCAAGTTCCTGGGAGCTTTCCAATCTACACTTTTATATTTTAACAAGTTTTCCTAGTTGTTTTCAGTAGGATAATTGGTCTGCTACAAACTAGCTCACCACTTCCAGAAGTGGAACTCAGAGAAACATTGTTCTATCCTGTCCACATCCGGGATCCAAACTGGTGAACCCAGGGCCACTGAGAAGTGGAACGTATGGACTTAACCGCTGCACCACCGGGCCAGCCCCAAGACTTACCTACTTTTATAGCTAGAAAAATAGCACAAAACAGGATTCCTTCTTGTAACTTGTGGTCTTTCTGATCACAAAACAATGCTATTGACTATCATGAGGGAACATTTTGAGTTATTTCCCCTGAATCAGTTACAGTCCCCCATTCACCATAGACCCATCTAAGAACCCCTCCCTCTGCCCTAGACTGGGCGCCATCCTCCAAGAGTCTTACAGTCGTATAATCACCAGACTGTAGTCCCAATGCGTGTCAGTGTCTGCTCAGCACACGTCCCAAAGGAAGGAGGAGAGGTGATTCCTACCTTTGCTACTGGGGGTCAAGCTAAAGAGGCAAAGAAGATCGACAGGAAAGAGAGGAGTGGACAGTTAAAGAGGAAAGAAGCTATTTTAATTTGACATGCAGAGAACTCATCATTAACTCTCAACCTCCCCTAAGAACTATGGAAGGAACTATGAGGAAACAGGTAGGGAGTTTTTCTCTCCTGTTCTGGTGCAGACTTAAGTCATTCCCCAGGTAAATCTGATCAAAATGCAATGTGAAGTAGTTTTACTCTTATTTTAGGTATCTAACTTTCAGTAGTATGGGAATGGATCCTAAATCAGCCCTTTATAAGGGCAATAAAACAATTGATTGAGAAACCCAAACTACAGAAGAAACAATACACAGTTTCCTGATAGGTAACTTGATCCATAAACACAGAAGAGAAATTCCAGATAACGCGTCAGTGTGATTATTTGTGATCCTAGTGCTAAGTTAGAATTCCTCCTCATTGGTAGAGGCCTTCGCCAGCAACTCCTCACACACACTCACTCACTCACCAGGTACGTATGAGCAGTTTCCTTCGCGAAGCACCTTGCCGAGGTCCTGTGGGTACTAGTCTTACGCGGGTCCCGAGGCTGCTGCCTTGGAGCCAGGCAGTCGTCTACACAGCCAGATCATCTGCTTCCATCAGCCGGATCTTCTGGTGCTGTTCCCAGCACTTGTGCCCTAGCCCTTAACCTATATTGGCGCTAACGTGCGATGCTCAGAGAACCCTCGGTTTCTCTGCCTGCGGTGAATTCAACACCAATCTTTAAACTACAGAGTTCAGGGTACAGTGCTCACTGCTCCTGTTCTTTGGGTTTGTGGCTGGTCCTCCAGATCCTTGCAGTGTTGGACGTGTGGATGGTGAGACACCAGGCGTAACTCCCCGCAGATGGGCTGGATGGCTGCAAATGCCCTGGGGCCACCTCTGCTCTTCCTGATGTCACCACAACACTCTCCACTATGTGCAAATGTACTTTCCTTTGGGGTTATTCTGATCCCTCCCCTCCCCAACCCCAAGTTCAGGAGCTCTGGGTTTGCCTGTTTCCGTAGAACCCTGCCTTCCTTGCAGGTGTCAGGAAATAGCTGGTTAACTGTCTCCCAGATTAGTGGGTCTCAGAGTGAAGTTCCTGGATGATCAGCGTCCATATCCCCTGGGAACGTGTCAGAAGCAAAAACACTCAGGCCCCACCCTGCGACGTTACTTCAGGAGATTCTGGCACCTGCACAGGCTGAGAGCCACTCCCTCAGGCTGTTATATTTTAAAACATAAACCCAGATGAAACGCTGATGGACAGTCACACACTTAAACTTTTGTCCGAGATCCCTCAGCGCCTCACTTCGACTCCAGAGGAAGTTATCTCCATCACATAGTCAGTGTCACAGGCCAACGGACGTGCCCAAGTGAACAGATTTCCATTCTGCAGCTTCTGAGAATCACATTTCAGAGGCCAAGGGACCCAAGCATCCTCCCCCAGCAGTGACGTTAGTGAGAAACTTTAAACTCCAGGAGGCAGAAGGGAACTCGAGAAAGTCAGTCGTTCAGGCAGTCGTTCGCAGAGCCCGGTCATCGCCTCCACGTAGACTCCAGCGCGTCTCTGCTTCTCGGTGTTTCACCTGAATACCTGTCGGCAAAGCTGAATACCTGTCGGCACAGCACACGCTCTGCGGCCACGCCCGCTCCAGGAGTCTCGCCCGCCTCCCCGACAGATGCCGCCTTCGTGTGGCTCCCACGCAGGGCCTTGCGGACACGGTTGCTGCCGTGAGCTCCTCCGTCATGCCCCACACTGCGGCTTTCCCACGAGGAGGCGGATGCGGCGTGGTGGGTCCCCGGTCTCTCAGTGGCCGCTGTCTTCGCTCTCCAGGCTCCAAGCGACTCAAACAAAACTTCACAGCCCCACATGGCCCCACGCCCAGCGCAGGCATGCGGGCGTCCGGATGCGACTTTGTCCCTGGAGAACTTCACGGGCAGCGCCGGGCACCATCATCGTTTCGGTTCCAAGTGGCAGAGTCCCGTCCCCTGGAGCTGGTGCTGATCCCGTGGAGTGCGTCTTCTAGAACAGCCCTGCAGAGAAGAATCCGCCTCCTGGTGCAGTCGGGAGTAAAGTACCTCTTTCCCCACGGGACAGTGAGCAGGAGGCCTGTGATTCCCAGGGTCTCTCTGGAAAGTCATCTGACGGCCTTTCCCATGACAAAGGCAGTTTCCGCTCTGGCGTGGTCCTTCCTCTGCCCCCGCCTTGGAACAGGAAACACACCTGTCCTGCCATGGCCCACGGCAGCCTCGCTCACAGGCTAGTGGACATGCGCCCCATGGGAATGCACATACACACACGTGCACACGCACAAATGTGCACACACAGACACACATGTACAGGGGCGTGCACACTTGAGGCCATCTGTCCCCACATGCCCCGCCCCCACAGTGTGCTCAGTGACTTGTGCGCAGAGACCACCATGCCCCTGCGATGGCATGTCTCGGACGTCCACTCAGTTACAGCACCAGGGGGGCCAGTGCTCAAGAGCCCCACGCGGCCCTCCACAGACGTGCCCAGCTTGACCGCAAACCTCGTCAGGTCAGCAAATGTTTCCTGTGAAGGACCAGAGGGAAAACAGTCAGCCTTGCGGGGCACATGGTCCCTGCCGCAACTCAGCTCTGAGCCTGTAGCGCAAATCAGCCCGTGCTCGCCCAGGCAGCACAGGCACTAAACTGGAACGACACAGAGAAGAGTGGCACGGCCCTGCACAAGGACAACACGCAAATTCGTGAAATAGTCCGTGAAAGGAAAAAGCAGCAGCCACAGACAGTCCCTAGAAAATGGGAGTGGCTGTGTCCGGATACACCGCATTTACAAAAGTACGCAGGGAGCTGGGTTCAGCCCGAGGGCACAGCCAGCCGCTTGGGACAGCACCGTCCACAGGGTTTCTCAGCGAAGGAAACGTCCTCCGTGGGCAGCACCCGGTGCAGGCACCACCGGCCGCTCGGGGCTCGTGAGCACTTGAAACACGGCTCCGTGTGACTGAAGAGCTGAATTTTTAATTTTATGTAATGTTAATTAATTTAAATGTAAATGACTGACGTGGCTGGCGGCTCCAGCACAGCCCAGCTCTGAGCGAGGCTCAAGACTCGTGGGACTGAAGTCCGCTGGGGACTCGCAGGTCTCCTGCGACTTCCACTAGGAGCGTCTCTGTGTGTGCACGGGGGCCAACTTTCCAGCCTTATGCCCTCCACCCTTAATATTTCGTTCAGACCCAAAGAAGGATTGCTCCTGTGACAGACCAAATTGCTGCATAGTTTTAGACGAAAGAGAAAAAATTTCATTCTAGTCTTTAAGAGGCTAAAAGTGTCAAGCCCAGAAAACACTTTTTAAAAAAGACATTACCTTTTAAGTGGCCAAATAGACTTTAAAAATATTTGTCAGAAAATGTTTTTTAGCTAAAGATCCCACATGGTGTTTTTCAACTCAGAATGCACTTTTACTGATCAATTCTAAACCACAGATAATAGAGCTGCATGAGGCAGCTCTGGCAGCCCCACACCGCAGGGGCTCGGCGGACACACCCAGCAGGGAGTCCGCGACTGCGTCCAACAGGAAGAGAGGATGGGATGACCCAGGGGGATGCACAGCGGGGGGTGCCCAGCTCCACCACCGGCCACCCCATGTGCTTGGCAATGCCACAGCCCTGGAGGGGATTCCAGGCTTTTTAACTCAAAATAAGAGATGGCACTCAGCTCACAGGTGGTTCTAAGGATTAATTTATGCCATCATGAAAAACACAAATAACAATTTTGAGTAAATAATGACCACTATTAATAAGAACAACTGACACCCCCCTCACCACCAGTGAGGGCTGACTATGTGCCAGGCACTGTCTGAGGTGTCTTTATGTGGATTATCACATTCCTTCCAACAGTCCTGTAGGGACATACTGCTGCCATGTCCCACTGCCATCACTTATGGTCATCACCACTGCCATCCCCCACTGCCATCACCTACAGCCATCACCACTGCCATTATCTACAACCATCATCAACTGCCATCACCACTGCCATCATCTACGACCATCACCACTGCCATCCCCCACTGCCATCACCTACGGCCATCCCTCACTGCCATCATCTATGGCCATCACCCACTGCCATCCCCCACTGCCATTACCCACTGCCATCACCTACGGCCATCCCCCACTGCCATCACCACTGCCATCGCCCACTGCCATCACCTACGGCCATCACCTACGGCCATCACCACTGCCATCCCCCACTGCCATCACCTACGGCCATCACCACTGCCATCATCTACGACCATCATCAACTGCCATCACCACTGCCATCACCTATGGCCATCACCCACTGCCATCACCACTGCCATCCCCCACTGCCATCACCTACGGCCATCCCTCACTGCCATCACCTATGGCCATCACCCACTGCCATCCCCCACTGCCATCACCTACGGCCATCCCTCACTGCCATCACCTATGGCCATCACCCACTGCCATCCCCCACTGCCATCACCTACGGCCATCCCCCACTGCCATCACCTATGGCCATCCCCCACTGCCATCCCCCACTGCCATTACCCACTGCCATCACCTACAGTCATCACCCACTGCCATCACCACTGCATCCTCCCTGCAGCCCTGTGAGGGACACACGCTATCACATTTTCATGACCTGTATTAGTCAGGGTTTTCCAGAGAAACAGAATCTATAGGATCTGTGTCTGTGTTTGTGTCTGTGTGAGAGAGAGATTTATTTTATGGAATTATCTCGCCCGATTGAAGGACTGGCAATTGTGAAACCTGCATGGTCGGCTGGCGGGCTGGAGACGTGGGAAGAACCTGGCGCCTTCGATTCTGAAGGCCGTCTGGAGGCGGGTCCCTCTCGCTCAGGACACTCAGTGTTTTCCTTGAGTGCTCAGTGGAACAGTGCAGCCCACCCACATCGTGGAGGGTGGTCTGCTTTGCTCAAATCCCACCGATTTAAATGTTATCCTTGTGTAAAAACATACCTTCAGAGCAACATCCCTACTGGTGTCCAAACGTCTGGGCCTGGGCCTGGCCGAGGTCACAGTTCACACCCCTACGGCATCACTGTCCTTAAACAAACGGGGTCTGGAGGCACAGAGGCGCAGGCTGAGGGAGGAGGGGTCAGAGGCAGAGCCAGGACCCAGATCACTGTCCTGCGCTGCCTCTCCACGGCTCGCTGAGGATGACCACCACCGGGCCCTTCAGGAAGTTCAGGCTCTGTTAGGACTTGGCTACAGAGTGGGGACTGGGGGTCAAGGACTCGTCCCAGACATGTGTGCTCCCCTTGAAAACCCTCACCCCCAGCACCTCCCACCTCCACCCGGAAATGAGGTGCCCGACTCGCTCTGATGGAGCGAGGTGGAGCCAAGAGGAGACCATTTATAAAGGGATGTGTCTGCCTAGACAAGCCAGCCCTCTGCGCACCAAGGCACCGGGCTGCACCGAGGCTGTAAGCGGGGGACACCAGGCTGAGCTAACCATGAAAGGGTCTTAGGAGACAGGGGGATTCTGAGCGGTGATAAAGCCCTGGCTTTGGAGGCAGACAGACGAGGGTGTGAGACCCTCCCCACCCCTTGGTGTCCGTGTGACTGTACGCAAGGCGGTTACCCCATCTGAGCCTTGAGCTCCTCAATGCAACATGGGCAAACGGTAGGAGTGTGGGAGACGATGAGAGGACAGCACACAGCCCGGGACTGGAGCACAGACAGCACACTCAGCAAACGGGAGTCATCGTCACCCGTGACTCTGGACCAATGCTGCCAGTCAAGATGCTACAGCCGTAACGCGGAGCGTCAAAACTCTGGTACCTTCTGCACCTTCACCCTCAATGCTGAAAAGGCTCTCGGTCAGGAAAAGGCCTAGGGAAGCACCGTGCCCGCAGGATGACTTTGTGGGGTGACCTAGGAGGTTGCCGTGTCTGACCCCCCCACTTGTCGCTCCCCGCCTGTGTCTCTGTTTGTCTCAGAGGGCATCACAGACTGACGCTGACAACAAAGCATGTGGGGGACAGACTCCTCCCTTGACATCTTCCAGCCACTTCTCTGTTTTCACGGGGGCAACGCATCTGGCTTTCTTTTTCCACATTCTGTAAAGAGCACGCAGCAGACTGAAGCCTGACTCCAGCCAGACGGCTCCTCCTCAGAGGAGTCCCGAGGCCCCGCTGTGCTGACGTCCACAGTCCCTGTTCCTAGCACCCTCTCCCCATCGCCCCACGAGGCTCAGAGAGGCAGGGAGCTGCCGGCGAGTGTGATGAGGCCGCACGGCCCGAGAACCAGACAGACCGGCTGCGCCACGGCTGCTTTCACTAGAGCTGTGTGACCTTGAGCAAACTCCCTGACCTCTCTGGAGTTCAGGTGCCCACCCGGGAGGTGACACTAGTTTTCTCTCGGAGCAGCTGGGCTGACTGGTGGCGGACACACAGTGGGGCCATGGCCGCCCCACTACCTCTTCCCTTTCGTCGCTGGTATCGCATCCCTGGCCATTCTGTGTGAGCCAAGCCAGGCCCTTTGCCATCCACACTGGCCAGCTGCCGGAGGCCCTCGAAACTCCCACTAGCCAGGGTCCTCACAGCCCTGCTGGACTTTGAGGAGGGTCACCCCCTGCGTCCACACCACCCGGTCAGACTTCACAGTGAAGCAGTTGTGATGGGGGCGGTAATCAGAGTCTTCACAGGTCTTTACTGCCTGCTCACTGTTGCGGGCAATAAGATCGGTTTGGTTTGGTTTTATTTGTGGTCCATGCAGCGCACTGAACCACAGGACGTTTTCACAGACCCTTGTTGGACTAAACTGAACTGAATTCCAGTCCTCCTCAGGCCGTGTGATCCAGTGAGACGGTCACTCGAGCTGGCGAGTGGACGAGAGGGACAGCAGCTACATCACGGAGATGTGAGTCTGCTGGGCTCTGTGGGTCTGCCCGGAGCAGGTGAAGCAGGTGGGACAGGGCACAGGTGGGCAAAGCGGGGTAGCAAGGAGCACACCTGCACCAAGGGTGCGGCCTCTGGCCTTTGCTGACCACACCCATGGGGCACCAGTCCCCGCACATCAGCTCTGCCTCACCTGTGCGGCACCGTGGGACCTGCCCGTCTCCAGCGCTGTGTTCACACTCGGTGCTGAGAGAGGAAACAGTCAGAAGCCAGACGTGCATTTCCATTGGGCTCACCTCTCCTTGGTTCTTTCTGACGCCCAAGTGCTACGATGACACCACTTTTGAGGAAAGCCACCATTTCTAACCAATGGCAGCCCAGAACAACAACCGAGTCCTGCAAGACAAAACCGAACAGGAGCGAGCGTGAGGTCCCATGAGAGGTCCAGGGAAGAGCGACGAGGTGACAGCACGTAGATGGCCTGGCTGTTTGTCCCCAGGGAGCTCAGCTGTTGGAAGTGGTGGGGCTGCCAACCCAGAAAAAGAGGGGGTTCCTCTGGCCATCTGTTTGTTCAGCTGAGTCAGGAGGAACGTCAGCAAACTGGAGTCCCAAGGAGACGAGGAATCAGGCCGGGGAAAGGACCCGAGGCTGTGAGCATGGGAAAGGGCTGAAGGATTTGTGACTCAGCTCAGACTGAGACAACACGAGACAACGACAGGAGGTCTAGCAGATAAGACCCCCAGGCACGCTGAGGGGAGACCTCTAGGGGGCGTGGGGCTCAAGGCCTACACTGGAGTGGGGAAGGGACGACCTGTGCCCAGACTGCCATCTCCTGGCCTGTGCCTTCCTGACACCTCCCTGTCCATCAGTCATTCAACAACCACTGCCCCTGCCCCAGGCCCCTCGCGCCTGCTGCTTCCATCTGTCCATCTGCTCCGACGCCAGCAGAACAGTGTTCAGTGTACAGTCAACTCCAGACCAAACCGCTGCCACTGTTTTCCAAAGGCTGGTGGGGTCGGCGGCCCCGCAGCTGCCCCCTCGACCCCTGACTCCCGGTGATCATGCCGCTGAGTAACGCCCTCTCCTGGACTGCGGGCTGGACCTAGCGACGGGCTTCCAACTGGCAGGATGTGGCACAGCGCCGGGACGTCACCTGGCCATGGGTCACTCAGACGGCGGCGTCCTCTCACGCTTTTCTCTCCTGCTCACTCCTGAGGGAAGGCCGCCGCCAGCTGCCCCCTTCCCTGTGGACAGGCCCAGGTGACAAGCAAGGGAGGGAGGCCTCGGGCCAGCGGTCAGCAGGGACCTGAGGCTTCAATCCGACCACATCCCACCACCATGTAAGCGCGCTCGGAAGTGGACCCTTGCCAGCGACTCCCAGGTGAGACCACAGCCCGTCAGCTTGACCCACCTCGTCCCCCCGTCGCCCTGCACCCCTCAGCACCACGGCTGCCCCCTCTGTCCAGCCTCGCCAGCCCCGTCCTCCCAGACCCGGTGTGAGCCCGTCTCCCCCAGCTCCTGGCAAACCTCGCTCCTCTGAACCTGTTTCCCTCGGCGTCACCTGGAGGTCACCATCTACTCCTCCTATTACTTACCCCGCACGCGCCCCACGTGCTCCATTAGCCTGAAGCGCCTCCCAGGTGGGACCAGTCTCATCCGTCCTTCCACCCCCACACGCCCAGGACGGGGACCTGGATTTGAATTTCGGATAGATCTGTGACCTTTGGGTAAGTTACTAAGCATCCACAAACCTCAGTTTTTCCCATATGTAAAATGAAACTTTGAAAATGAAAATTTGTCAATCATAACAACAGATGCTTATTGGTTCGCCAATGAAGGACGGGAGGCTTCCTCAGACGCGGTCCTGCGCCAGCACCTCAGACAAGGCCATCCATCTGAAAGGTGCCTGCGAGCCCCTGTTGCTCCTCCCGGCCTGTCATCGAGGGTTCGGGCGGTCCTGCCTCCGCTCACCTCCAGCCTGTCTCGGCAACATGGACCTCAGTCAGCATGAGCCAGCAAGCTTTGAAGGCCGCCGTCTTTTTCCCTCTCTCCTGAGGCGTCTTCATTTCCACTGCCGGGAGCACCGTCCTGGCCCTGACGGGTCACTCGTGGGGCTGTGTCCTCGGGCTCCACCCGTGACCTTTGCCAGAAGCCTCGCGGCACGGATGTGTCATGTGTTTCCTTTCACAGACCCCCGAGAGCAGAGTGGAGGTTTTGAATAAAGAAAAAGGCAACCATTTTACAATCTCGTTTCCTTTGCTAGTCGCTACCTCCAGATGCTGACTCGTTCGGCCAGAAGACTCCGTAGGTTTTTATGAGACAGGAACTGTGAGCACACTGAGAGACGAAGCAGGGCAGACTGAGTTTTACCAGCAACACCGGGCTTTGCTGTCGCTTAATCCTTGACTAGTCTGTTGACACATGAAGCTCTTAAAATCCTCGCTCTATTTCTAAACCCCTGATTTGTGCCTTTCAGTTGGAGCTTATTCAGCTAAGACTGCACTGTGTGCTCAGCTGACAGACAGCAAACATGCTTTCGTGGCTGCGACCATATGTTTGCAAAGACCTCAATTACAAAATTAACAGAGCAGATTTCATTGTCTTTGCTGAGCCCCAGAGATGACAATAAAAACCTCTAATGAAGGGAGACACGAGAAATAAGACCTAAAGACAATATTAAAAGAGAACAGCCGATTTATGGACTAAATTTGATTTACTAACCGGCCGTGTTGCTTCTGTTTTAGAATTTGACAGGTAAGAGCAGCATTCCTAGCTTGCAGCAAACTTCCCAAATGCCGGTGGTGGCAGAGGGTGTGCGGGGCGGGAGGAGGTGGAAACCAAGATGGGGGAGGCAGCTACCAGATCCCACGCCCTGGGCCTGTCAGCACCGCCACCCTTACTCATGCGTGCCATCCAAGGGCTCTGGAAATCTTCTTGTCCAAGTCTTGACTCCACATCCCGGCCCTGGAGGAGGGCAGGAGGTGGGGAATGGCTGCCCAAGGACTATGATAGAAAGGTCCTGAAGGTCTGGGCTGGCAGGGAAACCACACAGGGCTGAATATCCCCACAGAGCCCCAGAGCAGCTCGATGCAACCCCTGGAAAGGGCACAGGAGCCCCAGAGAGAAGGCAGATGAAGAGGAGGCCCCGTTTCCTCCCATGGGGCTCAAGGCTGCTGTAGGCTGGACCAGACATGTTCCCACCTGTGAGCATCTCAAGACAGAAGCGGCAACAGGGGTCCTCTGGCAGAGCGATTGGAAGATGGGCATATTGACACGGAAAGAAGAAAGAAAAGGTCGGCAAAGCAGGGTGGAGGGAGGCGGCCGGGCGGGAGGGGGAGCAGGGCCGAGACTCGCTGGGCTGCCCTGGCTGTCAGGATATAGAAATACGTCTCTATGTGCCAGTCAACAGCCACCTCGCTGAGCCCCCCAGGGTCGCATTGCCCTGGCCACCCTAGACCACCCCTTAGACTCCCGAACTGCCCCAGGAATCAAGTGAGAGTATGATGCTGGGCGCAGCCGACACACGCCCAGTGAGGCCACTCTGAGCGGTTGGTGCACAGGCTCAGGCATCAAGCCCCTGAAAGGCACAGAGAACGTGAGACCTGAACCACATGTTGTGGCTGCACCCAGAGCTGTGCGGCTCTTTCTGCTCCCCACCCCGGGCACAGGCTCTTGGTGACAGGTGGAAGGGCAGCTCCCCCGATGCCCCCAGAGCTGGAGTGGACTCCACGTTGTGCCCAGCTTGTTTGCAGAGGGAAGGGACAGACATGTGGGCCGAGAACCGAGGGCCCTGCTGCCACCCGCCAACCCTGTGACCCTGACCCTGCAGGATTAGATGCCGTCACAGACATGCATGGCTGTCTCTGGAGCCCCCTTTCCAAGGCCCTCGCCAAGAAGGATGAGCCGTTTGCTGTTCTCCTCTGAGGCCGGGAGCCGCTGAGCCCTGAAGTGGCAGAGGGACAGAGAGACTGTAAGGAGCAGGAGAGTCGGGACCACCAGCGTCTCTGCAGAGGCTCCCTGCCTCCCGACTGTCCCACCCCACTCACCACCAGAGCTGCGACAGTCACTGAGGGGGAAGAGCAGGTGAATGGGGCAGCCATGTCCCCACGCCGCCCTCCCGCAGGGCTGGGAAAATCAAGCAAGGACTTCATGCTAGACTTAGCAGTCAATTTTGTATCAGTTTTCATTCGCCACCAGGAATCAAGGTCAAAGGAAAAGAAAGGAAGAAAAGAAGATGTGAGTTATCCTAGAGGTTATGTTCAGCACATCCAAGACTCAATGCCTTTAATCTTGGGTGGGCCAGAAGGGCCACTTGGTCAGGACCTCATCAGAAAACAGAAAGCCAAACGTGGGTACCGAGAATGCAGGCCCCGGGAATGGGGGCCCCGGGAATGCAGGTACCAAGAGCGCAAAGGCAGGTTGGACGGGCAGAGGAAGCGACGGGGATGGACGAATGCCTGCCATTAGCAGGAGCAGGGAGCCCTCAGCGCCAGCGTAGGGAACAGTCACCAGAACCTGGACACAGGCAAGGGCCACCAGGCAGGAAGCATGGCCTTGATGGAGACTGTAGAGCTGGGCCTTGCTTGCTCAGCAAAGGCCCACAAGCCCATTGCAACCACATGTCTTCCTGGCTCCCCTCTGGGCAGGACACCCAGCTGCTGGGATTTGTAAGGACCCAGGGCCCGGCCAGCCCGGATCCGGCCTTCCTCACTGCAAGAACATGGCGTCCTGAAGGGACACAGGGCCCGTCCACGTGAGTGACTCTTTCTGGAACACTGGTCGTCCCAGGGACAGCCCGTTGGCAGGCACATAGCCTTTGTGTCCCCCGCCTATGTAAGAAACCCCCTCCCTGCCCGTGGCAGTGGGTGCACATTGCTGTCCAGCTGGCAGCCACTGGACCTCCCTGTAAGTACCTCCCAATAAACCCACACATCTCCTTCACTGACCCCGGGTCTTTTCTGGTCTCTCCGCAGCCTACCCCACACTGCTCATCCAGCAGGGCATGTGCAGGACAGAGGGACCATAGGGAGACACTCGGGGAGGAAACAGGGGCATAACTTCCTGACCTCCTGCCCCCCACCCTCCTGTCTCCTACCAGCTCTGACTTCCATTGGCCAAACCCAACAGGAAGCTAGAAGGTACGGGAGTCTGTTCACGGGCTCCATCGTGAAGGCGAGCCCCCAGGGCCGGGGCTTGTGGACAAGGGTGCACAGCGTGTCTGGAGGGGCAAACAGGAGGTACCCAGCAGAGCCCATCTCTTCTGTCCCTCAGCATCCGCACAGGGCTTTAATGGACAAGGATCACTGTCCCCGTGTCAGCGTCTCGGGGCGGCCGCAGCAAAGCACCACAGACCGGGGGCCTTCAGACAACAGAAATTTATTCTCTCCTGGTCTGGAGACCAGAAGTCTGAGATCAAGGTGCTGGCAGGACCGTGCTCCCCCCAAGGGCTCCAGAGCAGGGTTTTGCCTGCCTCTTCCAGCCTCTGGGGGCTCTTGGCTTCCCCGGCTTTCCCTGTGGGCTCACTTCCTCCCAGCTCTGCCTCTCTCCCCATGCGGCCTCCTTCTCCACCTGTGCGTCTCTCAGGAGGACACCCACCCAGCCAATCCAGAGCCATCTCCTCATCTCTAGAACCTCAGCTTAACAGCATCTGCAGAGACCTTTTTACAAACAAGGCGACACTCGCAGGTTCCTGGGACTGGATGTGGACATATCTTTTTGGGGGCCACCATTCGACCCACCGCAGTCCCCAACATAAAGGACACGCAAATTCCCCTCAGCTCATCATTGCAGGGTGATGTCAATTCCATCCTACTCCCACCTGTGACACTGACCTACAAGCAGCACCTGCCCCTCTGAGCTCACGGTGTCCGGGGAGGAGCAGGCAAGGGGAGAGCCTGCATCCGCTAGGAGAACCAGCCTGGACGGTCCCAGGAGGCCACCTGCTGTCACACCATGGGGTGGGAGGAGCTCACAGTGGGTGCCCCCGGGGCAGCTGGCCTGAGAAGGGAGAGGTTAGCTGGGCTGCAGCCCTCAGGAACGAGGGTTTGGGGCACACCACCAGGTAAGCTGCCAAAGCCAGCGGACGCCACCCAGAGGGCGGGGGATGCAGCAAGGACGCTGCAGGGCGGAGACGAGGAAGGAGGGTGGTGGGGCCAGGACCACCTGCACCGACAGGGCTGTCTCCCCTGACTCCCCCGCTATAAACTTCACTCAGCAGGACAGGTGTGCCCCGCCCTGTATGGGGTGGCCGCCCCCGGCAGCAAGGGCCGTGGCCCACAGGAGATTGCTGCTCAGACCCCGCCAGGAGCAGCCTTCAGCCCTCAGCCTCCTGACCGGCCTCAGCTGTTGGGATGACCGTCGCTGACCGAGCAGGTGGTAGCACAGGGCTTCGCCACCGAGCAGGCTGGGCTCCAGCGAGCCCTCAGGAGGCTGCTCCTCGTCAACCCTGCACCCTCCCTGCCACCCACCACATCTCTCTGCTCAGTGCAGGGCTTGCACTCCTGGGTCAGCACGTTTCCGCAGAGGCCAGCCTGCGGCCGCCGGACAAGCACACAGACCTCACTCAAAGCTAAGCTGGGCAGAGGCCCTGAACGATGAGCCCATGCAGCAGCAGGCAAGACAAGAAAGGAGCCGGCCTCTCCACGGCTCAGGGGACCTCCTTTCTCCGCCAGGTGGCTGGTGACCAGCAGGTTAACCAACGTGTCTCCAGTTTTCTCATCTATCGACTGCTGAGCAATGACGACAGCGACAACAAGGCTCTGGGACACGATGAACGGACGTTTCAGAGCCGCGTGGATCCAGGCACAAAAGGCCACACAGTGTCATGAAATATTAAACAAGGACATGCAGATAAGGCCGGCGAGGTAATGACATGAGAGATAACACGGTGGCGAGGGCCAGGCTGGGAGCCACGTCCTCGCCTGGAAACGGGGCAGGGTTCCTCTTCACTCCTCAGAGGAAATTAATAAAAATATTTGCAGATTATGATGGAAAATATATTAGCTTCTGGAGTGATGATTTAAACTCAGTTATTTGAGAGAAGCCAGCTGACACAGCACATTGCCATGGAGCTGCCCTGATGTGGGTGGGGACCCTGGCGGAGGGACGGCCGGGCCCCAGGCGCTCCCTCTGTGACAGTCAGCAACGTCCCAGGGCTGCATCTGCCCAAGTGGGGAAGCTGAGTGGCCACGGGGAACTCAACTTGAGGACTAAACTTGCTTAATCCTGTTACCTCGTCTTTTAATTCTTTAAAAACTGGAATAAATGGAAACGCTCTCCTGGGGAGGGACTGTCAGTCTGAAGCTCTGCGTCCACACTACTGGGCCCCGATTCATGCTGACAACCACCAGGTGGGTCAAGGTGGGCAGGGCTCTGGTGCAGCTTCGCGATTCCTGAGGAGCCGGCTGGCGGGTTCTGCAAAGACCTGCTCTCACGCACGCGGGTCCCAGACATCAGCCCTGCAGCTACACTGACTGGACCCCAGCCCCTGCACTGGTGAGCACTTTGCTGCCCTCTGCCCTTCCTCAGGTCTTGAATCCCAGAAATAAAGTTTCACAAAGTCATCAGAGGCACAGAGCAGGACCTGAGACTCTCCTCTTGCACACTGAGGAGAGCAAGCAATGCTGTAGCTCTCCCATTTGCACCCCCACGCCTGGCACTATATAGAACGGTCCCCCCATCAGAACCTGCAGGTGCAAGAGGCAGCAGGCTCCCTCGTTCCAGGAGCATCGGGAAAAGGAAGGGCTCGGGGAGACATCGCGGGGACCTCAGGCAGCTGGGTTTCTCCTGCGGTCTCAGAACATGTGTCATGCTGGCAGGCACGCAGCCCAGCAAGGGCAGCAGGGAGGCCTGGCTGAGGGCGCGGCTGACACGCCCGTTTGTTCAGCCATCTGAATCCCACACGTGTAGACCCGCCCACTCCGGCTGCCCAGCCTCCTGATTCTCATGGCCCTCCAGGGCCTGCCGCCAACTCAAGTTTGAGAACTTGGCCTTGGGCGGGGTGCCCACCCTTCCGTTTCCCCGCAGCGACAGGCCGAGGCTGTCCCCTGGCCTCCTCCCCTCTTCCTGTGGTCCAGAAACTTCCAGGACGCGAGTGGAAGAAACGCGGTCACACATTCGAATCTGCTCTATTTGATGAAGAAAATGAATCACATGCAACTTAGTACTTTATTATTAACAAATTATCTGCAAATCCCCCCAAATCCTAACTACAGCAGTGCTCCTGAGAGTGCAGTTAAGAACTGATTGAAAATCATCAACTCTGAACTTCTTAGAATGACAACCACGATTTAAAAATTAGAGCCTGAGTCCCAAGGAGCACGTCATTTATTTACAAAGTGTACACAAGAAGTATGAATATATTATGTATGTTATAGAACAAAAAGGAGAAATTTTAGAAGGATGAGATGAAATAAAATATTTTAAAATGTTAAATTCATCAAAGTTTTTGCTTTATGAAAACATGGTATAAATAATGAACTCAGTGCATGCCACGCTTCATTTATGAAACACGGGGTTTAACGCTTTACGGCACACACTTGATGTGAGATTTAAGTTCAGTTCACTTAGATACTCAGTTTTAATTACTATTGCGTCTGAAAAAGGATTCCTCACGAGGAAACCTAAGTCAAAATGGACAAGCACTTCTCAGGCTGTACTTCCAAGCCACATGGTGTGTTATCCAATCTCATTGACCAATTCTGCATGGGTTTTTGTGAAAATCTGGGCCACAAATTTCTACGCTCTGTGATAACAATCAGTTGTTGCTACAGACTAATTAGAATGTGCTGAATTTTAATAATTTTAACAAATGGATCCAACAAACGGAAACCCTTTGCTTGGAACGTTTTAAAACAAGTTTTTAAAGAAGCTCTTTCAGTGTTTAAGCCATGCTTTTTAAAAAAATAAATGGCACACATCATTCTTAGCAACCAAGCCACTTAACAATAACACTTCCGAACATTCGTTTTCAAACTGTTTTCTCTGCACACAGTTCTTTTGAAAAGTAGCTGCTTCCTGCTCATTGTCAAACATCGTTAGCGAGGTTCTAATTTGCAGGAGTGACGCGTCTCAATACTGCTGGGAATGTTGGCTAGTAGCGTACGACTGGGGGCGGCTTCTCCTCACAGAGAAGACCTGCAAACGCGGAAGATTAATTCTTTGGTAAAACAGAACATCTAACCCTCGTAAAAGCTCTGAATCTCGAAGTGCATGGCCCTGAGGTCACTGGCAAACCTCTGTGTCACACAGAGTTTCAGGATCGCTTCCCATCTCCTTACAAAATATTGTACAGATTTCACTAACTAAAACAATAAATTGACACCTGCTTCCATGTGGGCTGCAGAAGGTCATGAGGAATGTTTCTTGCGCCCTGGAATGACAACGGCCCAGATCCTCCGCACAGACAAAGGCAGGTGAGGGGTGCCCACGCGGCTGCGTCCTCAGCTGAGCAGTGCGGGGAGGAGGCGCCAGACACGGAAAAGGCAGGAAGGAGATAAACCAGTGACAAAGGCATGTAGGCTGGGGCGTGGAGTGAGTTTATTTATGGTGCCCGCGTGTCCAAGCTGCAGGGGCATCTGCACACATGCCCATGAGGGACCTTTCATGGGTGGAAGGCTGGGGGACAGTGGAGACTCCCTCAGACATAGGAATGATGACCTTGTGCAGAGTGAGGTTGTAGCAGCAGGGCTGGTGAAACAGGGAGGCCCCGACGCCTTCTTTAGAGGCAGGAGAGCCGAGAGGGACCCCGGCCCCAGGTGCAGCACGGGGGCCAGCTGCGGTCTGAGGGCAAGGAGAAAAGCAGACAACCCCACAGGCACTGCACACCCCGCCCTGAGGACAAAGGGGAGGCATTCACCTGGGGGAGGATGGGGCAGGAGCTCCCCAGGGGCAGGGCAGGGACAGGACGAAATCAGAGGACAAGGCAGCAGAACGGAGACGAAGCCCACAGCCACTTTGATGAGAGGGAACGCTCTGATCCAGCCCTCGAATAATCTGAAGCCTAGGGGGGACTGAATCTAACTAAATTAACGATCAAGCCCAAACCCAGCTCAGCCACAGAGCAGGCCTTCTGCCCTCTGCAGCGCAGACTCAGGGGAGAGGCCTCTGCAGGGCGTGAGCATCATTTACTCTGGTTCCTGCTATTCGTTTTTGTTTTTCAGCTTTACTGAGGTATAACAGATGAATAAAACTGTAAGACATTTAAAGCACACCGTGCTGATTTGACATGCGTACACGGTGTGGAAGGATTCCCCCGTCTAGTTAACTGACACACCCATCATCTCTCACATTTATCTTCCTAGTTGCTGCTATTCTTACATACAGACAAACTGACTTCCAACAGTCAGTAAAAAGTTACAAGACACCTAAAAAGCAAGAAAATGTGACTCACCAACAAGAGAGGAAACAGTCAACGGAACCAAACCTGGAAATGGCTTGGACTCTGGAATTTCAGAGAGAAACTTTAAAATACCTAGGACAGAGATGTCAAAGAATCTAGGAAAGAAAGGGCAATATCCACGAACAGAACCAGATGGAAATGCAAGAAAAGAAACATGAAGTCAGAGAAGAACAATCCTCTTTATGGTTTTATTTGCAGACTGGAAGCAGCACAGCAAGAATCAGTGAACTTGAAGACACATGAGAAATTGTCCAAACTGAAACATGAGGGCATAGAGAGGGGGAGGAGGAGAGAGCACCGAGGTCTTGGGTCTATGTTAGCAGCCCAACACACTCGTGACTGGAATCCCAGAAAGAGGGGAGAGAAACAGGGACGTGAAAATATCTGAAGCAATATGGGCAAGGACGTGGAAAAAGTGACAGAGAGCCACCAATACAAGAGGATGGCAAACCCAAAGTAGGAGAAATACCAAGAAACCCTCCAAGGCTCATCACAGTTAAACTGCTGAAAACCGGGGATAAAGAGCAAAACAGCCAGGAAGAAAAAGACCCAATGCGCACAGGGAACAAAGATGAAATACGACAGACTTCTCATCTGAGACAAAGGAGAAGATGATGAAATGGGGTCTTGAAAGTGATGGAAGTGTCAGCTTAGATTCCATATATATCAAAAAATCCTTCAAAACAGAAAGTGCATTCAAGGGCGGGCCCTGTAGCCCCCATTTCCCTCGGGACAGCTCACGATAATGCATAACATGTGTCCTTCCCACATATGCATGGCATCGTGCCACCAGCATCCATCTGTATTTTAAGTGTCGATAAAGTGTACCTTCCATTTTGTTCTTTTGTTGGAAAATGACTGCAAGGTCCGAGGCCACCCTGAGAATCCGTGTGAATCCTTCAGTCCTCTTTCGGGGTGCTCCCAGGTTTTGCCTGCAGTGCCCCATGGCTGGAGCAAATTTCTCAACCCTTCTGGAATCTGCCCTCAAGCCTCGTGGGAACTCCTCTGGATGCAAGATGAGATGGCTCAGAGCTCACAGGCCCAGGTGTCTGATTCATCTCAGCCTCTGGCTCCCGGGCAGGCAGGGTGATCCCACCAGGCCTGTAGCCACAGCCCCTAGAGGCAAGACCACCCTACCCTTCACATCATGGGAATCTAAGGGAAGGAACCCGACTCTCTGCAAGGTAGTGTGGGAGGCATAGCTCTTGCTCTCCAGACTGAGGGATGGGGCCGCACCCACCAGGAGTGGGTGGAAGCTGAGACAGGCCGCCCCCTGGCCCAGGCGTCCCCAGCCACGTCCCGGTGGGGGAAACGCACAGGCCCCTCCAAGGACACAAGCCCCAGCCTTCAGACCAGCAGAACAAGCAGAGGGTGTTGTGATGGAGGAGGCTGGGCCCCCACCCCCAGAGGGGACAAATGCAGGCTGCTGGCTCTCTGCTGTCCCTCGGGGTGGCGGGGTGAGCTTGTGGGTAGAAGCCGAGAACTCGGGTGAGACGAGACAGTCTGAAGCTTTTGTCAGCAGCATAGATCTCGGCTCCAGGCAAGTTGCTATGCGATATTCCCTCGCTGCATTTTTATTAAAAGCGTAAACCCAGAATAAAGGCAGAGAAATACAAATTTATTTCTCTTCTTGAAGAGACACCTGGCAACACGTCCACAGAACAATATCCATAATCACTTAGCCAAATTTCCATACCATTTGACTCAATTTTCTGGAAAGCAGAGGTATATTTTCGGAGCGCAGAGAGATGCAAGTAATTGATGCTCCCCAGCTTCTTCCTGCCCGTCCCTGCAGCCCCTCGCTGAGCTCTGCAGATGTGCTCCTGCTCCAAGCAGGGCAGAGGCTGTGCTGGGGGCCCAGTGCCGAGGCCCTGGGGCAGCAGGACAAGGCTGCACGCCAGGGCCCTCCTGAGCGCCTCCTCCAGGAAGCGGGCCAGCACAGCAGGGGAGCTGGGCTGGATGCTGGCCCTGCCTGTCCCCGGTGGGCACCTGTGCAGGTCAGAGCCCGCCTAGGGTTGGCTTTGCTGGCTGGGGCAGGGCCAAAGCAACTTGAGAACCTGGCAGCCTGCTCTTGCCAGGCCAGGTGTCCTCAGGCCTCTTGACCTCCTGACCCTGGGTCCCCCAAATTGCACAGGAATGGGGACACCCTCCGGGCAGCTGTGCAGGGAAAGGTGAGCTGCAGGAGGTGCCTGGGAGGCATCAGGTGCTGGTAACAGTGACTATTCTGGAAAATGTCTCTCCCACTGGAGACCACTACAACCCCAGGAGCCTTGGGGTGAGCAAGACCTCTGCATGTTGGGAAGCCAGGTGCAAAAGGTCTCAGGTGAGGGGCCGGCCCAGCGGCACAGAGGTTAAGTTTGCATGCCCCACTTGGGGGCCCAGGATTCGCAGGTTCAGATCCCAAGTATGGACATAGCACTGCTCAGCAAGCCATGCTGTGGCAGTGTCCCACATAGAACAGAGGAAGATTGGCACAGATGTTAGCTCAGGGCTAATCTTCTTCAAGCAAAAAGAGGAAGGCTAGCAACAGATGTTAGCTCAGGGCAAATCTTCCTCACAAAAAAAAAGAAAGAAAAAGGCCTCAGCTGAGGCCACAATCCCTTGGGACATACCTGCCAGGTGGACACTGCAGGTGTCTTCAGACATGAGCTGTCCGGTTGTTGAACCAATAGGTTCTTAGACCACAAAGCCAGGTTAGAGCCCCTTGCTGCCCAGAGGAGGGGAGAGAGGCTGTTCCAGCCCAGATGGGCTGCACTCCGGGTCCTGCTGACCGGCCGTGGAAAGCTCCCAGAACAAGCTCTCCAGACTGCAAACGTGTCTTTAAGTGTCCTGACGCTGACTGTGCTGCAGAGGACGATTTGTGGGCAGCGTGTGGTGTTCTCAAACAGCGGGGTAGGAGGCACTGGGGAGACGCATGAACGAACAGCACTACTTGCACTTCAGCGCTGCTTAGTTACAGGTGTGAACGTCCCCGAGGCTGTTCCTCTGAGTCACAGAACACCCTGCCGGTCCATCCCCCTCCAACATCAGCGTCCAGCAGACCCTCCAACGCCACTGATCTCGGCCTTGTGCTTTGAGCCTGGACGTTGATCCTGTTTCTGCTTAATTTAGAAAAGTGATCCATCATGTTACTAAAGTATAAAATTCACAGTACAAAAAAGTACAAAGAAGAAAACAAAAGTCCCCACAAATTCCATAATCAGAGAGAACTCCTGGTACTTGGGGCATATGTTCTAGTGCCCTCTCCCCGCTACCTTTCTCTCTCTCTCATATATATATAAAGCTAATACACATATATGTAAATATTTATATTTATAGAACGAATTTAGTATACTTATACATGTAAGTAAAATTTATATATACTTACACATATGAATATATACGTGAAAGTATATATGTATGTATAGACTTTAAGAGACTCTCTACTGAAAAAGAAATATAGCATACTGCCATACCCTTGGTTCCAATGTCTAACCCTCTTTAATTGTACGCCTGTACAATAATTCACTAAGCAACACCTCTGTTGTTGGCCATTCAGGAAGTTTCTAGTTTGCTCCTGAGCCAGTGCAGCTATGAGTACCCATGACCCTGGGTCTACATGGCTTGAGGCCGTGGACCAGATGCATGAGCAGCCCAGACTGGGAGACAGCCCTCGAGGGCTCAGGGCTTGCCATCCGGAGGAGTCAGAAACGACAAGGGCTTGCTGTGCTGAGCCACACACATTCCATTTGGAGTATAGGCTCAGCCACCAGGGTGTTCCTCTCAGAGGCATCACTCTGCAGAGCACAGGCTATGAGCCACTCCATGGCGCTGTGCCCCACAGCAAGATTCCCAGGATGATGGGGATGACTGCTGCCACTTAGGCATCTTGTGCCTAGGGACCACAGGAGAGGAGTCACCATACTGCAGGAGAGGGGGATGGCACACACAGGCTGGGACAGGAAGTAATAACATGCGGGACCCAGGGGTTCCACCTGGTCACCTCCAGATGTCCTGCCTCATTTTAATGCAGCAGCTCTGGCCTGAAAGGGGCCAGACTACAAAGATTCAGACCCCCCGCCCTGTCCCCAGGAATGAAAGTTTGGGCCACACGGCGAGGCAAGCCATCAACATCACTTAAAGTGGAGCCTGAGGGTGAGGAGAATCTAGAATGAATGGTGGAAGAAGGAGAGGATGACCAGTTGCAGCCGGGCTGATGGTGACAGGGGTGGGGCTCACCCCACTCACCACCTTCTTCTGAGCTTTCCCTCAGGAATAGAGCCTCTGGGAACACAAAAAAGCAGCTCCCCAAAGCTTTCTGGGGAAACTGATCTAAGGACCATGGAAATGAGCCTCTCAGATCTTCACCTGCGGGAATGTCAGATGTGAGGCCCCGATACCACCCTCTGAAACCCATCACGACCTTCAGGCCAGGCCGTGCTTCCGTTGGGTGCTCCCAGCCACGAGGGAGAGGCACGGGGACACGAACACAGACCCGTCCTTGCAGACTCAGGACTCCTCTGACGGGAACTCTGGCTCAGGGCCATCCTGACGCTTGGCCAAACGTCCTCAGACTTGCACTGCAGTCTGAAACCCTTCCAGGCAACCTTCCTTCCCTCCCTCCCGCCCCTCTTCCTGGGGATCTGCCCTGAATCACACTGCTGGCTTTCCTAGTCTCCACTGAGCTCCTTCCCATCATCGCTCTCAGGTACTCCTCCCGATACATCTCTCACATATCTAATTCCACATGCTGTCTGCTTCCTGGAAGATCCAGACACAGGTACATAGAATAGCCAACAAACCTACAGATAAACTATTAGAATCAACAGGTAATTACTAAGATAGTTTAGCGAGACTTCTGGACACAAAATCAATATATAAAAATTAATTAGGAGAGTGACATCAGCATCACAGCAGAGTGAGCTCTCCCCCTAGACTCTCTCCCCTAAGATACAACAAAAAGGACATTCATATACCAACAGAGGACATGCACACAACATAAAGACATCTGAGAGACCCACACAGCCACACATCTGACGGTGGAGGTGCTGGACCCCAAGACGAAGTGAAAGGAGGAAAGGGATCTCCTCTCCCTCCCCCAGGGGCAGCAAGCCTGGGTGCAGGACTGTGCAGCTCTGAGAAAAGAGGGGGTGGGGCAGCCCTCCACAGGAACACCCTCACTCTCCAAGTTCCCCCAGAACCTGAGAGAAAGCCCCACACAGGGGTGGCTAAGTGTTGCAGGGGTGTCTTCATCAAGCCAGCACCCCAGGAAAGCAGATAATGAGGGCAGAGTGAGATCACACATGCGAAAGAAAGCACCTCTACCCCTGCCCGGTGCTCCCAGCTCAGCCCGATGGCCAGAGTGCGCACACGTAGGTTAGGAAAGCAGCAACTGTGAGCAAGCTGGCTGGCAATTGCACAAAGATCCTGTGAGCACAGATGCTAAGGACAGGCACAGACAGCAGGCATCGCAGCAGGCTCAGAATACACAGCTCCCAACCAGCCCCCACAGTGGCAGCAGGTGGAAGCTGCGACCAGATACTGTCACTATGCAAGGGCACAAATCCACTCCACCAAATAATATGAGGAAGTATACTACTACTACAGACCAGAAGGAAAATGACAAGCACCCAGAAATCAGCCCTGAAGGCAGAGAATGTATAAACGATATGACAGAGAATTCAAAGTAGCTATCACAAAAAAACTCAACGAGACACTTCAAAGAAATCAGGAACAAAATTAATGAACAGAGAGAATTTTTCACAAAAGAGATTGAAACTATAAAGAAAAACCAATCAGAAATGTTGGAGATGAAAAGCACAACAGGTGAGATGAAGAAGAATCTGGACTTCCCTGAACAACAGAGCTCAAATTATGGAGGAACTAATCAGCAGTCTGGAGACAGAAACAGAAATGCTTCAGATGGAGGAGACAGAACTAAGACTAAACAGAAATGAAGAAATTCTCTGAGAAATACCCAACTCAATTAGGAAATGCAACACAAGGATTACAGGTATTCCAGAGGGAGAAGAGGAGGAGAATGGAGCAGAAAGCTTGTTCAAATAATAGCTGGGAACTTCCAAAACCTGGGGAAGGAGCTGGAAATACAAGTGAAAGAAGACAACAGATCTCCTAACTATATCAATGTAAAAAGATCTTCTCCAAGGCATATAGTAGTAAAGCTGGCAAAAGTCAATGACAGAGAAAAAATACTAAGGGCAGCAAGGCACAAGAAAATAACCTACAAAGGAACCCTTATCAGGCTTTCAGTGGCTTTCTCAGCAGAAACCTTACAGGCTGGGAGAGAGTGCAATGATGTATTCAAAATTCTGAAAAACACTTTCAGCCAATACACTATCCAGTGAAAATATCCTTCAGATATGATGGATAAACACTTTCCCAGATAAACAAAAGTTGACGGAGTTCATTGCCACAAGATCCCCACCCCCACCCCAACACACACACACACACACACACACACACACACACACAGGAAATGACTAAGAAGGCCCTCAAACCTGAAAAAAAGAAAGGGTTTACAAAGCCTTGAGCAAGAGATAAACAGGCAGACAAAATCATACAATTGCAGCTCTCTATCAGAACAGGTTAGCCAACACTTAATTATAACATTAAAGATAAAGGGAAGGAAAACGTCAAAAATAATCTCGTCATTTTAACCATAAACTCACAACACAAAATGGAATAAGTTGTGACAACAACAACTTAGAAAGAGAAGAGGAAAGGGACAGAATCGGCTGAGTCTAAGAGGCTATCAGAAAATGGACTATCTCATCTATGAGATTTTTTATACAAACTGCATGGAAACCACTAAACAAATAATAAGAACAGAGACACAAATAATAAATGAAGAGAAAACTAAGAAAACCATCATAGAAATTACCTAAATGACTTGGCAGTCTGAAATATACGGGACGAGGAACAAAGGAAATGCAGAAAAAACAGAAAATGAGCGATAAAGTGGCAGCATTAAGCCCTCATATATCAATAATCACTCTAAATGTAAATGCATTGAATTCTCCAATCAAAAGACACAGAGTGGCAGGATGGTTCAAAAACCCAGACCCAACAATATGCTGCCTCCAGGAAACACATCTCAGCTCCTAAGACAAACACAGGCTCAGAGTGAAGGGATGGAAGACGATACTCCCAGCTAATGGCAAATAAAAGAAAGTAGGTGTTGCAATACTTACAAGAGAGAAAGCAGACTTCAAGATAAAACAGGCAATGAGAGACAAAGAGGGGCAGTATATAATGATGAAACAAACACTCCACCAAGACTAACACGTATAAATGTGTGTGCACCCAACACAGGAGGCACCAAAGCACATAAGGCAACTAGTAAAACCTAAAAGGAGATATTAACAACATAATAGTAGGGGACCTTACCATCCCACTCACATCAATGGATAGATCACCCAGACAGAAAGTCAACAAGGAAATAGTGACATTTAACAAAAAACTAGATCAGATGGACTTTACAGATACATATAGAATACTCTATCCAAAAACAGCAGAATACACATTCTTATCAAGTGCACATGGAACATTCTCAAGGACAGATCATATGTTGGGAAACAAGGCAAGCCTCAAAATATTTAAGAAGACTGAAATGATATCAAGCATCTTTTCCAACCATAATGCTATGAAACTAGAAATCAACTACAAGAAAAAAGCTGGGAAAGGGACAAAGATGTGGAGACTAAACAACATGCTACTGAACAACAAATGGATCAGTGAAGAAATTAAAGAAGAAATAAAAAGATATCTGGAGACAAATGAAAATGAAAATACACCATACCAACTCATACAGGATGCAGCAAAAGCAGTCCTAAAAGGGAAATTCACAGCAATACAGGCCCACCTTAACAAACAAGAAAAATCTCAAATAAGCAATCTTAAACTACACCTAAACAGAATTAGAAGAAGAAGAACAAAGGTCAAAGTCAGTAAAAGGAGGGAAATGATAAAAAATTAGAGCTGCAATAAATGAAATTGAAATGAAAAACACAGCAGAAAGGATCAATAAAACTAAGAGCTGGTTCTTTAAGAAGATAAACAAATTTGACAAATCCTTAGCCAGACTCACTAAGAAAAAAAGAGAGAAGGCTCAAATAAATAAAATTAGAAACAAAAGAGGAGAAATTACACCGGATACCACAAAAATACAAAGGATTATAAGAGAATACTATGACAAACTATATACTAACCAACTGGACAATCTAGAGGAAATGGATAAATTCTTAAACTCCTACAACCTCCCAAAACTGAAACAAGAAGAAACAGAGAGTCTGAATAGACCAATCACAAGTAAAGAGATTCAAACAGCAGTCAAAAACCTCCTGAAAAATAAAAGTCCAGGACCAGATGGCTTCTCTGGAGAATTCTACCAAACATTCAAAGACTTATCCCCATCGTTCTCAAACAATTCCAAAAAGTTGAAGAAGATGGAACACCTCCTAACACACTTATGAGGCCAACGTGACCCTGATCCCAAAGCCAGATACGGACACCACAAAGAAGGAAAATTAGAGGCCAATATCGATGAACATAGATGCAAAAATCCTTAACAAAATACTGGCAAACCGAATACAGCAATACATTAAAAAGATCATACACTATGATCAAGTGGGATTTATACTAGGGACACAGGGATGGTTCAATATCTGCAAGTCAATGAACGTGATACACCACATTAAAAAAATGAGGAATAAAAACCACATGATCATCTCAATAGATGCAGAGAAATCATCTGACAAGATCCAAAATCCATTTATGACAAAAACTCTCAATAAAATGGGTACAGAAGGAAAGGACCTCAACATAATAAAGGCCATACATGACAAACCCACCGCCAACATCATACTCAGCAGAGAAAAACTGAAAGCCATCCCTTTGAGAACAGGAATAAGACAAGGGTAACCAATCTCACCACTCTTATTCAACACAACACTGGAGGTTTTGGCCAGAGCAAATAGGCAAGAAAAAGAAATCCAAATAGGCAATGAAGAAGTGAAACTCTCTCTTTTTGCAGACAACATGATTTTATATATAGAAAATCCTAAAGAATCCACTGGAAAACTATTAGAAATAATCAACAACTATAGCAAAGTTGCAGGGTACAAAATCAACTTGCAAAAATCAGCTGCATTTCTGTACTCTAAATAACGAACTAACAGGAAGAACTCAAGAATACATCCCATTTATAATTGCAACAAAAAGAATAAACTATCTAGGAATAAATTTAACCAAGGAGGTGAAAGATCTATACAAAGAAAACTTGAAGACATTACCAGAAGAAATTGATGATGACATAAAGAAATGGAAAGATATTCCGTGCACATGGATTGGAAGAATACAGTTAAAACGCCCATACTACCTAAAGCAATCTACAGATTCAATGCAACCCCAATCAGAATCCCAATGACATTTTTCATGGAAACAAAACAAAGAATCCTAAAATACACGTAAGGCAACAAAAGACCTCAAATAGCTAAAGCAATCCTGAGAAAAAAGAACAAAGCTGGAGGCATCACAATCCCTGACTTCAAAATATACTACAAAGCTGTAGTAATCAAAATACCATGGTACAAAAACAGGCACACACATCAATGGAACAGAACTGAAAGCCCAGAAATAAACCCACACATCTATGGACAGCTAATCTTCAACAAAGGAGCTAAGAACATATAATAGATACAGTCTCTTCAATAAATGGTGTTGGGAAAACTGGACAGCCACATGCAAAAGAATGAAAGTGTAGACCATTATCTTTGGCCATACACGAAAATTAACTCAAAATGGATCAAAGACTTGAAGGTAAGCCCTGAAACCATAAAACTCCTACAAGAAAATATAGGTAGTACACTCTTCGACAGCAGTCTTAGAAGATCTTTTTGATTGTCTTCTCAGATGAGGGAAACAAAAAAATAAATAAACAAGTGGAACTTCATCAGACTAAAGAGCTTCTGCAAGGCAAAGGAAACCAGGAACAAAACAAAAAGACAACCCACCAACTGGGAGAAAATATTGGCAAATCATATATCTGACAAGGGGTTAATCTCCAAAATATAAAAAGAACGCCCACAACAACAAAAAAACAAAAAACCTGACCAAAAAATGAGCAGAGGATATGAACATTTTTTCCAAAGAAGATATACAGATGGCCAATAGGCACATCAAAAGATTTTAAACATCACTAAATCATCAGGGGAATGCAAATCGAAACTACACTAAGATACCACCTTACACCCGTTAAAATGGCTATAATCACCAAGACAAAAAATAACAAATGTTGGAGAGGACGTGGAGAAAAGGGAACCCTCATACACTCCTGGTGGGAAAGAAAACTGGTGTGGCCACTATGGAAAACAGTATGGAGATTTCTCAAAAAATTAAACATAGAAATACCATATGACCTAGCTATTCCACGACTGGGGATTTATCCAAAGAACTTGAAAACAACTATTCAAAGAGACTTACGCACCCTTATGTTCATGGCAGCATTATTCCCAACAGCCAAGAAGTGAAGCAACCCAAGTACTCATCGAGTGATGAATGGAGAAAGATGTGGTGTATATATATACAATGGAATACCACTCAGCCATAAAAAAAAAAGACAAAATCGTCCCATTTGCAATAACATGGAGGGACCTTGAGGGTATTATGTTAAGTGAAATAAGCCAGACAGAGCAAGACAAACACCGCATGATTCCACTCATATGTGGAAGATAAACTAACACATGGATGAAGAAAATAGTTTACTGGTTACCAGAAGGTAAGGGGGTTGGGGGAGGCATAGGGTAAAAGGCACATTTATATAGTGACTGACAAACAATAATGTACAACTGGAATTTCACAATGTTATAAACTATTATAACCTCAATAAAATTTTTTAAAAACTAATTGCATTTCTGTATATCAGTAACACGTAGAAAATTGCATCTTAAAAGAAAGATATCATTTACACTAGCATTTTGTCAAATGAAGCCTCTAAGTATAAAACTACCAAAAGTTGAGCAAACCCACCATGGAGAAATTTACAGGATTTTCAAAGACATTAAGAAAGACCTAAGTAAACGTGGAGAGATATACTATGTTTATAGGATGGAAAAAATCAGTATTATAAATATGTCAACCTTTCTCCAAATTGATTTATAGATAGGATACAATCCTGATGAAAACACCAATTTTTTTTTTTAGAGGTAGGGGACTGAATTCTAAAATTTATATGAAAGAAAAAAGATCAGAAATAGCCAGGACATTCTTGAAGAAGAATAAGAAGTCTGAAGCCCTCTCCTTAAGCAATATCAACATCTATTATAAAATTATAGAAAGTAAGACAGTGTTGTACTGATGCAAGGAGAGACAATTTGACCAATGGAAAAAAATGTATAGGTTTTTGCTTTATGACACAAGTTGCATTTCAGACCAGACTGTTCAATTATTGGTGCTTAGAAACTGGACACATTTATGAAAAATAAATGAAATTGGACTCCTACCTCACACCATATGTAAAAATTCATTCCAGGTAAATTAAAAACAAAACGTGAAAGACAAAACTATTAGGTTTTTAAGATAAAATATAGGAGACTATCTCCCATGATTTCAGGGTTGGGAAGTATTTCTTAAACAAAACACGTTTGCTAACCATAACATTTTTATAAAACATAAAGATTGACAGATGAGTCTATACTGAAATTTAAAATAAGGAAAGATGACACAAAGAGAGCATGCCAGAAATTGAGAAGAGGTGCAATATATATAACTGACAAAAGAGTAGTATGTACAATGTAGACATATATAAAATATATAAAGAACTCCTATAAATCAGTCACAAAATAAACCACCTTCCAAAAATCACAAAGACAGGAACCAGCAATTCAACAAAGGGAAAATTCAATAGCCAGTGAATGTATAAAAACATATCTAACCTCAGTAACAGTTAAGAAATGTAAATCAAAGCTATGAGATGTCATTGTACAGCAGCCAGACAGGCAACACTTTTAAGGTCAGGCAGTGCAAAGTGCCCAGGATACGAAGAAAGGAAACCTTCACACACGAGGGGCAGGAATCTAATGGCACACTTTTTAAACAGTGAGGCACTACATAATAAAGCTGAAGATACCCTATGACCAGCAATTCCCCCCCTGGCATTTACTCTAGAAAAACTCTTGCAAGGAAACATGTTCAAGAACGCTCACAGCAGCAACGTTTGTAATAGCTAAAAACTGCAAATAATCCAAACATCCATGTACAATAGAATTGCTGAATAAATTGTGATAGGATCAAAAAATGGAGGAGTACATAGCAACAAGTGAACTCAGTTACAAGTGGAGGCACCAGTTATCAACACGACACTCAGATTACAGGTATCAATGTGACCTCAGACGTGAAGCACTGAAGTGAGGATCCACGCTCTGTTATCGTCAGGAGTGCACACACAGGTGGTGAAGTGAGAAGGAAAAGCAAGGAAGTGAGTGCCACAACGTCAGGACGGCTTCCCTGACCAGAGAGAGCAGGATACAGAATCAGGAGTTGTCAAAGGGGCTCCCAGGTTACTAGAAATGCTCTATATTTTAAACGAGGTATTAGGACCACGGCTTCCAGCCTTATAATTAATCTTTAAACTCACACGTCTTACATACACGCAAAACTTAATTATATAGGAAAAAATCCATATAACCAAAAGCCGCTTTTTTAAAAAAAATTAAGATGGACAAACCAGCACTGCAACAAAACAGCTCTTGCCAAGATCACCTTCTCGTCGAATGCGATGACCGCTCTCCACCCTACTCTAACCGCCTACCGCAGCACTCAAAAGAGCTGACCACGGATTTCTCGCAACACTGTTCCCCCGGCTCCGGGGACACTCCAGGGCTCCTGCTCAGCCTCTCAGCCTTGGGGGCACTTCAGCCTGGGCCTCAGTCTTCTCCTCTGTACTTTCTTCCTGGGCAATCGCACTGAACCCAATACCTTCAAATACCGTTTGTACGTTGATGAGCCCTAAATGTGTATCTGTAGCCTGGCCTCTCCTTTGAATGCCAGGCTCATAAATCCAACAGCTGAGTGAACATCTCCAACACTCTGTCCTCACACTCTAGCCGCTGTGGCCTCCCAGGACAACCACCCCCTTCAACTCAGGAATTTCCATGCTCAGCCTGGGTTCTCTCTCTCTGCACTGCCGACCGCAAACTTCCTCCAGGTAGTAAGTCGGGACAACTGTAGGGCTCCCCTCAGCTCCTCCCCAATCTCCTAGGGATCACTCTGTCCTCCACGGCCAGGTGTACAGTGTCTTCAGACTCATTGCTGTCTGGTTCTTTGGGTGGTTTGTGTGTTTGTATCAGGCAGGAGAACAACTCTGGTCTCTATTATTCCATATCTTAGCCACAAGTGGAAGTCCTCTCTCTCTAATAATTCCAAAAGTGCAAATTAAAAATGGGACATCATAAGTGCTTAATAAACATTTGCTGAACAAAATACATAATTATAAAACTACTGAGTACTAAGAAGGGTCTTGTCTCATCAGTGAGGAAAAACAAATAGCAAGACAGCAGGCTTAAACTCAACCAAATGAAGAACAACATTAAAGGTAAACAGTCTAGAAGTTCCAATGAAAAGGCAAGATTGTTAGATTGCATTAAAAACAAACAAACAAAAGTGTTACCCAACTATACGCTGTCTACAAGACACTTACTTTAAATATAAAGTCACAAATCAGTTAAATGAAAAAGAATGGAAAAAGATATACCATACTAACACAAATCAAAAGAAAGCTGCAGTGGTTGTAATATAGACAAAGCATATTTCAAAGCAAAGAACATTACCAGGGATTGAGAAGGTCACTTTATAATGACAAAGAGGTCAATCTATCCAGGAGACATAACAATCCTAAACACTTATGAACCGAATAACAGAGCTTCAAAATACATAAAGCAAAAACTGAGAGAAACACAAGGAGAAATAGACAAATTCATAATTGTACTCAAAGATTTCAACAACCCTCCCTCAATAATTGATAGAAAAAGTAGACAAAAATGGGTAAGAATGTAAAAGACTTCAACGAACCAGCTTAACATAATTGACTTCACAGACCACAAAACAGCAGAAAAAAGATTCTTTTAATGTGCACTCAGAACATTTTACCAAAATAACTCTATCTAGGGTCACAACACAAGCCTCAATAAATTGGAAGGATTCACCTCACACAAAGTATGTTTTCTGACTACAATGGAATTACATTAGAAATCAAAAACAGAAAGATATCTGGAAAATCCATAAAAATTTGGAAAGCAAACAACAAACTTCTAAACAACTCATGAGTCAAAGAACAAATCAAAAGAGAAATTAGAAAGTATTCTTAAATGAATAAAAATGAAAGAATATATTAAAATTTGTAGAGTGCAATTTGTAGAAAGATCTTAAGACAATTACCTTACTTTCCATCTCAAGAAAAAAAAGAGAAAAACTCAGACTAAGCAGAAGAAAAGAAATAATAAAGGTTAGAGTAGAAATCAATAAAATATAAAGCAGAGGGCCCGGCCCAGTGGAGTAGCAGTTAAGTTTGCGTGCTCCGCTTTGAGGGCCTAGGGTTCGCCAGTTCCAATTCTGGGCAAAGACCTATGTACTGCTTACCAAGCCGTGCTGTGGCAGGCATCCCACATATAAAGTAGAGGAGGATGGGCAAAGATGTTAGCTCAGGGCCAGTCTTCCTCAGCAAAAAGAGGAGGATTAGCAGTGGATGTTAGCTCATGGCTAATCTTCCTCAAAAAGTATATATATATAAAGCAGAAAAACAAGAAAATCAATAACAAAAAAAGTTGCTCATTTGAGAAGATCAATAAAATTGATTATCTCCAACCAGAACAATCAAGAAAAAAATCCCACAATTTACCAATAACAGAAATAAGAAAAGTTGACATCATTAGTTTCTACAGATATTAAAATAAGAAAAGACTATAAAAAACACTATACCCACAAATTCAACAACTTAGATGAAATGGATCAACGTTCCGAAAGACACAACTACCAAAACTCACTCAAGGAGAACAATTCAGGAACACTTTAAGCAACAAAATAAAGTAGGATTGAACTATAACCCAAAGTATAAAATAATTATCTGAGTCCATACTGATATTTTTAAATGCTTGAATAAATATATGTGGGAGAAGAGACAAATCTCCCATGCAGAAGAATTCTAAATAATTTATGTAAACATTGCCCCCTTGAGCATGAAAAAGAGGAATAAAGGAGGAACTGTGTGGTGGAGAAAACCACCTCAGCCAGGTGATCAAGGTCAATATCCACAGTAATGAGCCATGTTGACACTGTGCACCCTGGACCCTACGGGGTGAGAAGGGCACTTTACCTCTGTGATCTTCCTCCCCCAAACCCATAACCCTAGTCTAAACACGACAAAAACGTGAGACAAAACCCAATTGAAGGACATTCTATAAAATGACCAGTACGCCTCAAAACTGTCAAGGTCATCAAAAACAAGAAAAGCCTAAGAAACTGTCACAGCCAAAAGGAGACACGACAGCCAACTGTCATGTGGTGTCCCAGACAGAATCCTGGAAAAGAAAAAGCACCGTCCAACAGAAATATGCAAGAGCCACACATGTGATTTACAATTTTCTAGTAGTCATATTGAAAAATTAAAAAGAAACTGGTAAAATTAACTTTAATAATATATTTTATTTGAGCAAACATATACAAAATATTGTCACTTCAATATATAATCAGTATGAAAAAATATTGAGCTATTTTACATTCCTTTTTATTCCTACTAAATATTTGGAATTGGGGGTGTACTTTACACTTAGAGCACATCTGTTCAGACGAGGCACACTTCAAGTGCTCAGGAGCCACCTGTGATGGACAGGGCAGAGCTAAATAAACAGCTATGATCTAAAGTTGACACAATTAAATTAGCTTAATCACAGTGATCACTCTGCGTTAACTGTAGGCTAATACACACATATTTGTTCCCCTGAAGAATTTCACTTTGTGATGAAAATGACAACAGAAAGAGCAGCAGCAGCTTTGCTGTAGTTCTCTACACATGTTGGTTTGTCTGGAGTTTCTTTCCACAAACTTTACCGGGGGGACAGTTTGTCCACACCACGGACTTAAATAAAAATCTCTATGCTGATGAGCATAGAACCTAGTAGATCTCAATTTAAAAAAATAAAAAAAGACAAGCCAGAGACAAAATATTTGCAAATCACCTATATTCTAAAAGACTTATATCCAGATATATAAAGAATTCTCAAAACTCAATAAGGAAACAACCTAAAAAAAAGGGCAAATATTTTACAGACATTGTTTCAAGGCAAATAATCAAATGAAAACATGCTCGACATCACTAGACCTTAGGGAAATGCAAACTGAAACCACAACAAAATGCCACTACTCACCTACTGGAATATCTAAGGTTAAGAGGGTTGAGCACAGTAAGCACTGACAAGGATGTGGAACAAGTGGAACTCTCATATGCAGCACTGAGACTGTAAAACAGGCCACTTTGGCAGTCTCTTAAAAAGTTACACATAAACCCACAGATGATCTAGCCATCCTCTCCTAGTCACCCAAGAGAACTGAAAGCATTCATCCACATGTAGGCTTGTACACAACTGTTCATGGCAGCTTTATTTACAGTAGACAAACACTGGAAACAATGCAAATAGCCATCAACAGGTGACAAGATAAACAAATTGTGATATACCCACATAAACTATGCACAAAGCAAAAGGAACTCTACACAGGCAACAAAAAGGAATAGATCTCAAAATAATTATGGTTAGTGAAGAGGCCAGAAACATACACAAGTACATTTTCTTTAATTCTGTTTGTATAAAATTCTAGAAAATGTAAATGACCCATGATAGAAAGACCAGTGGTTGCATGGTGGGGGACGTGACGGGGGGCGGGGAGTGGAGGTGGTTACAAAGGAAACTTCTCGGGGGGGGGGATGGTGGTGGCTTCCCTGGTGATACACACGTCAGGCCTGGTCAGACTTAGACTTAAACCATTTGTGGTGTGGTTACAACTAGCTAGTGAGGCTGCTACTGGGTCTTGGTGTGCTGTACGTTCTCATGCGTTTGTGTTTCTTCTTTAAATTACTAACTGAGATGCTTCGAATGTTTGTAGAATTTATATTGGCTTAAGGGGCCTGCTATAACTTATAGACTTCATTGTAAATATTGCTATTAGATTTTCTTAGTCTGTCATTTATCTTAACTCTTGTAGTGTTGCCTTTTACTGTGTAAATGTTCCATTTATGTAGTCAAAATCTGTCATATCATCCTTTATAATTTTGCCCTAGATGTCATGTTAAGAAAGTGTTTACAAACTCTGAGGTTATAAAAATGCCTCATTTTTTTCTAGTAATTGTAATGCTTTTATTCTTCATATTTAAACTAACACCTCTGAATTTGTTTTCTTGTATAATGAGTTAAAGCTCCTACTTTAAATTTTCTCCAAATGGTTTACCTGAAACCACTTACCCCAAAGCATGAATTGAATAATCAGACATTCCACATATCTCTGAAGTATACCTTCAGTATACTAAAGTTTCAGGAATATTGGCATTTTTTTGGATACTTTATTCCATTGCAGTGCTGTTTCTTTTTATTCTTGTGCCATACCACTTTAGACACTGTAGTGTTGTATTTTGATATACGGTTTGGCAAATTTCCCTTTATCCTTCTTTTTCAGAAAGAAAAATTGAAAAAAGAAAAGCAAACTTCCTGGAAATTTGGAAATTGTAACTATACCCAGAGTCAAACGAAAATAACAGAATCACATACTAGTTAGGAATTAACGACATGGAACATGCATTCTACGATACCTGTGATGTAACTAAAGGTAATGCAGAGGATGCCTCAGTCAGAAATGCAATGAGAAAGGAAATTCTAGAAGCATGACTCAGGAAACAATAAACCCAAAGAGGAAGGTATTAAATACAGAACAGTAATTTATAAATAATTAGCTAAAAAATGTATCTGTAGTAAAATATACATAACACCATGAGAGAGAGAATTCTTGAAAGACCTAACTGTAATCACACTTGTCAACGTGACCAGAAGAAAAATGACACACAAATACATGTTAGGAATGAAAGGAATATAACTTAAATATGAATATTTCAAAAATTATAAAGGCATCTACGTAAAAATTAATGCCAACAAATTCTAAGGTCTAAATGAAAATGTACAATTTTCTAGGAAATAAAAACAACCTCAGAATTAGAACATGTGAATAGTCTCGTAAACACAGCAGAAAATGAAAAGGTTGTTCATAATCGACCCACTAAAAAGGTGCCAAGTAACTCGTACACTATTAAAACTAAGCGGGTTGTTAGGAAGAACAATGACGAGTTCAAGACAATGAACTTCTGACCAAGGGCCGGAGCACTGAGCACATCTCAGCCATCACTCTCCCTCGCTTTTTCACCCAAATTCCAACAGACCCTCACAATCCAGTCCAAGTCACCAAATACAGAATCCACCCAGCTCTACTTACCATTTACATACTGAATTGCATTCGTTTGGTTATTCCCATATAGCTACAAAAATAATTGCTATTTTTGAACACTAAATTTCAACAAGTTGCTCTACTCTGCCACACAACTACTTAAATGCATATGAACGGGGGAGGGGCCGTGCTTGCTCCCTGGGGCGGCCAGCCACCCTCAGTTCTACAGAAGTCTTCAGAAGACAGGGATTGGCGGCTTGTCTCCACTACTTGTAGCTACAGCGTCCACACCCAGCAGCCCCAGCCACGAGCAGCCCATGTTTACCGTGGGCCACGAGCCCAGTTTGCAGCTTCAGCTGTCAACAGGACGTATGGGTGACACTCGTCCCTTCACAGAGACTTCGTGCCTTGTGACGCAATCTGAGTACAACCACGGCTATTTGATGAAGTGCTCTCTTCTTAATAAGTGGGATTTCCAAGTTGGCTGTACCCTTCTGTCCTATATTTTAAAGTCTGGAGGACATATCCTCCGGAGATGGGAGCATCACAACACCATGCATTCTGCTGACGACGTGGAAGGCAGGCTTCTTCCCCTCTTCAGTCAAGCCTGGGAACGCAAGAGGACAGGGGAGAGACAAGTCCTTCTGCCCAAGGATAAACGTGCCTTCAGCACAGCAACAGAACTTCCTGGGCAGATGAGAGGTGTCCTCCATGACAGAAAAGCTAGTTTGGGCTTACTTGAGCTGCCCAGGGCAAAAGGCTTCACTCTACCAGAACACAAGAGCACCATTAAGAACCTACTGAGCCAGAGGCTGTGCAGACAGTTATCTCTAATCTTTACAACCTACAAAAGTTACGATTGTCTTTCTCTGGATGAAGAAGTGACCTTCCCAGGGTCGTGCTGGGGTCTCTGCCTCCAGAGACGACTCACCCCCTGTGGCAGGCTCTCGCATCTCAACCACTCCAGTGTGGGCCCCCAATCCATTGAAGCCCTTGCTGATTCTGGTTGATGAGACCCTGCTCTGTGACAGGCCTGCCTGTCCATTAAAGTGACATCTTCAGTGGGTCTGAGATGAGTTCTTCCAAGGTCTCCTCCACCCACCACCGCTGGCCTGCCCTGACCTTCTGTGGTCTCTGCCTCCATCCTCCAGACTCACAGCTCTGTTCTCAGTGAGACCTGTAACCCAGCCAACAAGAGCCGTCCTGGCTCCACAGAGGGCCCTTCTCAGAAGCTCCTCCAGAACCCACAGATCAAGCCTCATCACTTGATGGCTCCTGAGCATCAATGGAGTTTTAGTCCCAAATCTAGAGGAGCATTTTCTAGAGTGCTATCTACTGAGGATTACTCTCTGGAGAAGGCTTCAAATAAATAAAAGTAGGTTCCAAGGGCAAAAAGCCTTGGGAAATTCCTCCTGGGGATACACAAAACACCATCATTTCTGAGATGCTTTGCAGTAGAGAAACCTGCTCCAGATTTCTGATTTTACGAATTTTTAAACTAAAACTAAATCCATATCCTAAGCAGCTCTGACCCGTCCCTGGATTCACTTCTGCACAGCCAGGACTCCTGACGGCCCTTTTACTTGAAAGGGACACTATGCCCAAAGGAGGCAGGTGTGACAGCAGGGAAGTGAAGGGCTGTGTCACGCACGCAGTGAGTGTGGCACTCCCTCTGGCTCCACACCGAGAGCTGCCCGCGGTCTCAGTTCTTGGTTTCACTGATGAAATATTCATATACTGAAGCACAGTAAATCAAGCTCTGTCAAAGCCAGTGAGCGCAGGGTCTTTCCACAGACTATTCAAGAAATAACCAATACATGTGAAAGATAATCGCTTTTAATTTTCTAAGTTTTCACTTCTTGTGCAACATAATAAAGGCAGATTTATGTGACTCGATATGACATTTTACAAAAACATTTCCCTCCAACATCTGATCAGTAGTATATAAATATTTACAATGAAAAAATAGGCAAGGAAAAAGGAAATCTTCATTATCCAAGTCAATTTCTTTCCAATGCTTATCAGAATTTTGAAAATAAAATACTTCATTAACTTTCTAGTCCCCATATTTACATACTGCTTCAGGTGACAGATGTTTTTGTTCCACGTCACTCCTACTTTGTTCTACACTGTTCTAGAGCTATCTGAAAGAGTAAATTAAATATAAAAATGTAAACTTTGAAGGAAGAGAAAAGAACAATAAACATGTGTAAACGCACTAAGATATAAAGGTTCTTAATATTTTACAACACTAAAAACAAAATAAAATGCTCTATATATTTTCTTAGTAGGGACATTTTGTTTCAATTTAATTTGACTATATTAACAAAAAATTGGCTCTAAGGAGAATGTTAAAAAAATAGTGATGACATCACCACCTTAACTGATGGATATCCATCGCCCTAGTTTTTGCTAAAAGAAACTGATTTAAGTGGCAAATATAAATTATATCACGAGGGTTTAAGAAGCCTCAACAAAGTGTGGTATCTTTTAAATATGAAGACTTTTAGAAATAAATTTTAATAGTGCAAACCAGCCTATTTAACTTAGTGATATTACAAATAGATTCCACTCCGATGTATAAAAACAAGACTGATTCCGCCAGACGCCACGCCGAGGAAACACCCAAGCGTCTGTGGGCAGGAATGGTGGACGCCCGCAGCACGTTCGTCACCTTGAGAATTTGAATGTGAGTGTTTGTGTCTAAGAATGCGATTAATAGCAGGGGTGGCTCCTCAGAGGACACGAAAGCCCTCACGTGTGGGAGCTGCGCCGCCCTCTGGCACCCAGGGACACCCGGAGTCTTGGCTCTCTGGCTTTATAATGCTCATTGAAGTCCAACCTGAAGCTGAGGAACCGGAGACTTTCATCCGAGCTGGTGGTCAGCAGCACCAGAAACTGCTGCACGATCCCCTGAAAAGAGACACAGAGAGTGAAACGCTCGTTTCAGAAAGGAAGTGTCCACAAGCCCATCCCACATCCCACCATTCTCATCTCACTTGGGGCTGTTTTTCCTCCCAAATCCACAAGTCTCACATGAACCCCCACCATGGCAGGCGTCTGGGTGACAAGAACTGCTCTGGGTTCACAGAGACAACGGCAGCCCATGATCAGGAAATATGCCCATTCTACAATACAAATTAGCAAAGCATACATTTTATTTAAAAGAACTAGCCGACAGACTTTTCCTTTTGGCCCTGAGTTGTACAAGAATAAGCAAAACAGCCAAGCAGCTGATGATAACCCATTCTGTTCTTTTACTTTGTATAGAAAACTTCGTGTTAGTTGCCCCTTTCATCTTTCATGTGAGTTATGAGGGAACGTTAACCATAAAGCCCTGACGGGGAACAAAGTGAGACCAGGCTCTAAACCTCAGGGTCCAGGGCCTCTGCGGACGGGAGGCTGTGCTCGCCTTCCTGAAGGGCAGGCAGAGGGCGGCCCCAACACCTCTTTCTCAAGGGGGCTTTGTAAAGATGATGGGATACGATGGAAGTTTATGAAAACTCTGACAGGACAGAGTCACGGACTGCTTCTGTTCAGGGCTGAGTAAGGCACTCAGTAAGTACAATCTCCACGCCGCCAGGCTCCATGGCCTATCTCACGGCTGGCAGACACCTGTCTGTCCAAGGTAAGTGCTGCTCGTCTCTACAGCTCCAGTTTGGAGATGTCCTTATCTGCAGGGAGAAGTCACTGAAACACCACACATCCGTCTCCATCCTCCCCAACTGGAAGAGCAGTCACTTTCCCTCTCCCTGCTTCCGGGGCCATCCTGGAGAGCTGGCACGTGCGGAGACTCACGTATATTAGACACGGTAATTTTACATTTGAACAAGCACGCAGTGTGCCTGTGTGCGAATGTCACTTTGTCTTCCTGGGTAAAAGACGACTTAGGAGACAGCTCCTAAGGATGATATTGCTAAAAATATAGACAGTGACTTCCTGTTAAGCCATGAAACGGAAACAAGATGATGTGTGAAACCCTCTACAAGGAAATCTGAGGAGCATTTCGTTCCACGGTTTGGGGCTCTCAGTGAGCACTCATAAGCAGTAAATGACTTAACATCCTGCCGTTACAAGCACCAATACAAAGAGAACCAAAAAGGACTTTTTTGTTAAGAAAAAGAAATCTGAATGGTAATGATTTATAATGATTAACACTGTAATTTGAGTAAAACTGGGATTATACTGATTCAGATTACTTTTTAAAAAAATTTACTGGGGGTGCCCAGTGATGGTTAAGTTCATGTGCTCCACTTTGGTGGCCCAGGGTTCGCAGGTCTGGATCATGGGCACAGACCTGCACACCACTCATCAAGCCATGCTTTGGCAGCATCCCACATACAAAACAGAGGAAGACTGCCACAGATGTTAGCTCAGCAACAATCTTCCTCTAGAAAAAACAAGAGGATTGGCAATAGATGTTAGCTCAGGGCAATCTTCCTCACCAAAAAGAAAAGTCTTAACTCTATCAGGAAAATGTGTAACCGTCATTGTCTCTTTTAGAAATGAGCACACGGACACATGTTTAAGTTACATGTTACTCCTTTGCAGCTGTACAAGCATCTTAATTAACAGTATGGAAGTGACCATCAGGTATCCATCTTTAAGAAATGAACACACTACATACATGACATTGGGTCAAGAGGGCAGCTCATTAATCACAACATCTGGCCAATAACGATATTTTGGCATTGAGCATAAACTAGTCATTACCACCATTTATGAAACACGTTTTCAAGAAAAATGCACTAGTAGGCCAATGTCAGAGTAAGACCACTTGCAAAACAGGCAAATTTCGCCCTTAGTGATACTGAAGAAAAATACAAAATTAAAAAACATGACAACTGTGGGAAGCAAACTAGGTCCCATGGAACAGGGCGGTGGTGTTTCCTTTCATATTCTGAACCACAGGAATACATCAGCACACAAAACAGAAGGTTCAAAGGTCGGAGGTCAATGCTTGATTTGTCTTTCCAATAGTTATCAGTAACTGAATGGAAAAATTCTTCATAAAGTCTTTTCATCTATATTTCCACCACTAAAATCACACTGAGAAACAGATGCAATCAGAAACCAAGTCCACGAAATAGAAATAAGGAGCAGAGCACAGAGACCGTGTCAGTCGGCTTCTCTCAGCAACTTCAGGTCTGTCCACTCAGCTACCCCACCCTCCGAGCCCAGCTGCCCTGGCTCCTGGGTTCCTCTCACCACACCTTCCCGCACCTGTGATCCTGAGGCACCCTCAGCGGGCCCGCAGTACATGCCACACCTCGGACTCACAAAGAAGGCCGAGCCGTCTTCCCAGAGCTCCTACCCACGGCCAAACACTAGCACCATCCCAGGCCGGGGTTCCAGTCCCGGCCGCACCAGAGAGCAGGCAGCCCAGAAGCTCCGGGAAGGGTCCCGGCCAAGGTGGGCCCCTCTGTGGCTGCTACTCACACGTGCACAGAAAGTGCTGGCTGATGGAAATGACTCCTTCCAAATCATTTTGACGGCACCTGTCAATTACAGACAACAAGCAAGGGGAGGAGTCGGACAGCGGTTTTCTTCCCCTAACACACACCTGGTAGAAGTGTGTCAATATTCGCAGCTGTGAACACATTTTTGGTATAGATTCTTGAAATTCGTGAATCCTCTGGTTCTCCTCCTCCTCCTCTGCTGCTGTCACTCCCCACTGGCCCTGAAGAATCAGAAGGACCAAATTACATGAAAATCTGGATGGAGAGGCTGTCAGAGGGGGACTGAGATGGAATGTTAGGAGGGGGGATGCATGCTTTGTATGCCCCTGGACTGCTAAAACACTTGCGACCATTTTCTATGCCAAAGTGTTCTCCAGCTTACATTTTTCAATTAATAATGTACCTTGGAAATATTTTATATTAGTACATATGAGTACACATAGAACTCCCTGTTTTTAATAACCATGGTATTACACTGTGTAACATGGAACAATTTAGATAATTCGTCACAAGCTCACCAGTCTTTTGCTGTTACAAACAATGCTGTAATAAATAACCCTGTATTTTTCTGTCATCCTGTACACATTTTTAATACAGACAGCATACATAAAAGTGGAACCAGGCGGTTGAAGGTAGTGGCACCCCTTAAACCTCACAGTCACTCTACTTCAGTGCGAATGCCTCCTGCTATCTCCCCCAAGCATGACGTATTTTTTGTAGTGGAGAAATATCCATCTACGTCTACTCTTGTTCTCAGTCAGTGGCGAATTTCACTAAATGCCTTTTCAGCCAGCATATATAGGAATTATCATAAGATTCTTTCCCTTTTATCAGTTAACATACTAGATTACATTAATAGATTTCCTCCCCCTTTGTATTCCTGAAATAAACCCCAGTACTGGTCCATTATTCTTTAAATATTCTGTTAAATATTTTCCACTGACATTCTACGTAAGACTTTTTCTCTCAATCTCTATAACCCAGAGCTGGTCTTTCTTCTTGCATTTTGGTGTCACCTTCACAAGCAGAATTTGGGAGCTTTCCTCTTCTACGACTTGGGACAGTCACTGAGCACTCAAGCTCATCACTGCTGGAAGGTTGGCGGGGTTTCTCGGTACTGTCAACCCGGCCCCTTTCAGGCGGCAGACTACGCAACAACTTTACTTCTGGTTTGGTAGCTGTTCTGTTCAGAATCTGTTTTCTCTTCGGGGGTCCATTTTGGAAATGTATAGAAAATCATTTCCCTCAAGTATGTAGGTTTATTTGCATAAAACTGAGCAAAATCATATATGGTTTTTTCCTCACTTATTCTGTACGTTTGTGCTTTCTCCTCCCGTTATCTCTTGGGCTAGTTAATAGCTTATTTCCCCACCATCGCTTGTACCCCAAAAGAAGCTGGTCTTGGATCTTACTAGCCCCTTTGTTCTGTCTTCCGCTTCACTAACTTCCGCTCTTGTCACCACCAGATATCGCCTCCGGCCCCTCAGGGGCATTTCACGGTTGCCTTCCTAGCGTCAAGTGGGGCGTCTAGTTTACTTACTTTCTCTCTAGTGTATTAACATAAGCACTGAGGAGGATGGAGTTTCATCATCACGTCCTAGTCATTTCTGTGCGTCTGAGCTCTTGTGGTCTGAGAGAAACTGAATTATACTTCTAACAGTGACGTGTTTTGATCCACTTTTCCTGTAGTTCCTACTCTTCATTTTATGACTGTTGATACTAGACTGTTTCGGTCCTCATGGTTTGCACCTGTCATTGTCACGAGGCACCCTCACCTGGTTTACTGCTTTTTGCCCTATCTGTAGCCTGCTTTCCTTTGAAGAATTTCACCTCCTTAGTGTGCCTTGTCCACTCTTTTCTCTTCACACTTTCTACATCACCCTGTTCCAAGTGTCTCTTCTAGACCAGAACTTCGCAACCGGCACGTCTTCCCAGGTAACGAGCCAGCCTCCACCACAGGTAATCCAACCCACTTACCAAGGGGACCAACCAAACGGTGTCTCTCACTGAGAGTCCTCTTCTTTCAGCAGGTGGGTTCAGCTCAGTTACCTTTATTGATAAGACAGTACGTCTGGTCTTGGTTCTGTCATATATATATGAAATGTTTTCTGATTTACTTGAGGATGGTAATCTTTCACTACATAGTCTTTGTTTCTTCTGATAATCTGGAAGATTTATATTTTTGTTCTAGTGCATAACTTTATAACTACAGCTTCACAAAACTTACCATTTTCATCATTTTTTACTTTAGATGGCATTGACAGCCTAATCAGAGCAATAATGATTAGTGTCCTCCTTCTTTTTTGCTCCCTGACATTAAAAGACATTATTTTCATGTTTATATCTTTTAATATACTTATACCTGTTTTATTTGCTTTATGAGCTTTAAAAAACATTTTTTGATGTTGGGTTTTTAAAGTTGATGAAATTACAAAATTTATATTACTTCCTATCTCTTCTTCTCCTACCAAACTTTTATTTTTTAAACAAATTTTTTAAATATACTACTTTACTGTAGTATAATACATACAAAGAAGTACCAGAATCCTAAGTGGACAAGCATGAAAAACTGTCACGAGATGAACAGACCAGGCACCACCATCTAGACGAAGAGACAAGACGTTACCAGGGCCCCAGAAGAACATCTCGGGCCCTTCCTGTCACAACCACCTTCTCCTCTCAGAGGTACCCAGCTACAAGGTATGATGTCTGCAGTGTCTAAGAATGCATTCCTGTTGAGTATGTACGTAGGAGTGGACAGGCTGGGTCAGAGTATCGTCAAATTCAGCTTTAGTCAACTGCCAGCCAGCACTCCCAAGCGGCCATTAACAGCTTCTCCTCTACCAGCAGGGTATAGCAGTTCTCAATTTTTCACATCCTCATCAACATTTACTGTTGTCCACTTCAAAATTTTACTCATTCTCTTGGGGATGTAATGCATATCACTGGGGGTTTTTAACCTTCATTTACCTGAGGACTACTGAGGGTGAGTACCTTTTCATAAATTTGAGGCCTATTTTGAAAGGAGTTATCTTATCGATTCCTGAGAGCTCTTTATACATTCTGGTCACTTACCAGCTGTCACTTACGTGTACATAAATATCTTCTCCCATGCTATAGGCTTGCTTTTTCATGTTCTTAAGGGTGTCTTTGATAAACAGACGTTACTAATTGTAGGAGAATGATTCATTTTTAACTTATTTTATAGTTATTCTTAAGTTGCCTTCTACAAGCTCCAGCATTTTACCTTCATGTTCAGATTTACAACCACCTCACGGTGGCTGTGTGTGTGTGTGTGTGTGTATGGGGTGGGTGGTAGGGTCAAGACACAGTTACCTAACCCCGCTGACTGATGCTCTATTCCCCACTGTCCTCAGGGCCACCTCGATGAAGAATTGATGACTCTAACCGTGTGGGGCTGTTTCTTGGACCTTATTCTGCTCCATTGGCTTGTCCCCCGTGAGCCAGCACTGTTAATTACTGTAATTATATTGGAAGTCTTGAGCGTATATGTATACTCAATTATAAATGCATATCCTCTAATTCTGTTCCTGTTCAATATTCTCTTCACTATGCTAGGCCTTATGTATTTCCACATAGATTTTAGAATTAGTTTATCATTTTCTATCCCCCCAAAAACACAAACTGTTGGAATTAGAAGTGGGATCCATGAACACCATATATTCCTCTATTTATTTAGGGGTCCTTTAACATCTCTCGGGGAGGCAGTAGTCAGCAAATTTTTTTTTGTAAAGGACCAGAAAGCAAGTATTTTAGGGTCTGGGAGCCCTAAGGTCTCTGTCACATCACTCAGCTCCACCGCTGCAGCACAGAGCCAGCACAGACAGGGGAACGAGCAGGCCCGGCTGTCCCAGCGACACTGTCTACAGAGACCGACAGGCGGCAAATCTGGTCTGCAAACCTCAGGCTGCCAGGCCCTGTTTTACAGTTTTCTGTATAGAGGTCTTGCATATGTTTTATTACATTTTAATCTTCTTTTAATGGCATTTCTCTTAAAACTTCATTATGTTTGTTGCTGATAGGAAGAAATATAATTGATTTTTGCATAGTGACCTTGTTTTCTGCTACCTTCATAAATTCACTTCTTAATTCTGGTAATTTACCTAAAGATTATTTTAGATTTTCTATGTCAACAATCATGAATTTTGCCAAAAAAAAAAAAAAGGGAAAAAAGACAGCTTTCTTTCTTTCTCTCACTTTGTATTTCTTTTTCTTGGTTTACAACACTGGCTGGCCCGCAGGGCAACACTGAATAAAGTGGGGACAGCATCTCGCCCCACAATCCATCCACACCACTAAGTATGATGCTTCATTGTAGATATCTCAGACAAGACTTACCAGATTTTCCTTGGAATTAAATTACTTTATCTATTGAGACGATCACAAAATCTTTCTCCTTCAGTCTATAACTGTGGTAAATTGTAACATTTCTACTAGAATGACAGAAGAGCTCTGCACTCTTGGAACAACCTGGAACTCATTGGTAAAGGCCCATCCTTCAATATATCACAGCTTGGCGATATTCTCCTGGGTTTTACACCCACGTTCACGACAGAGACTCGTACAGAGTGAAGAGCAACAAAAGCCAGACTTGTCTAAATGCTTTGTTTTGTAGATTTGACTTTGGAAACAAGTAGCTATTTTACATAATTAAATCCAACTTTGTTTTATAACTAAAAGCTATCCCTAAAAATTAAAAGCAAAAATGAGATCAATTCACCTGTGTACTGAGTTGGCATGACCTCATGGGAGTAACCATTCCCAGGGGCATTACGACGTAGAATCTCATGCACACACCTAGTGGGACACACTGCTCACTAACCACACTGTTGCTATACTGTTGGGGGCAGTACCACGACTCTCGCTCTAAGACAGGTGTGTGTACAGGTGTGTGTGAGGGTAAGTGTAGTCAGATAACAATGGAGTAAGCTGTTAGAAACAAAGATTTCCAATGTCTAACATATTAAAAGAAAAAAAGAAAAGCCCTTTGATCCTAAATTTGCATTGGAAGTATCATCATAAATGTAGGAGTTCTGAAGAGAAAAGTGGAAAGCAAGCAGAGGACTGGAGGAGGAAGAGGACCCTTAGGAACCCTCTGCCCAACAGCAGCACGAGAGAAAGAAAGGACAAAATGCTGACAGTGAAGCAGGCAGGGCTGACTCCAGCACAGCATCCTCGCAGGAGGGTTCTGAAACCTTTCTCTGCGTCTTCTGCATAATCTCTTTAAAACTTCAGTGGACCTTAGGTCTAAATGACCGCTTCATAAATTATTTTGCCTACTGAATTTAAATGACTTCTCAGATACAGTTTCAGCTTTTAGATCTCCTACCGTAGCCCTAAGCATATCTGAATAAAATACACTGAATAAACCTGACTTATTATGTAGATCTGTTCCACTCCAGCACGGACGGTTAACAGTCTGGAGAGGGAAGCATCAACTCCCACACACTGGCTGCCATGCTATTCTCAGAGTGTGACAATTCTAAGGACTAGTTTTTGCAGATTTCCTCCAGAAGGGCAGATTCTCTGGGGCATGTGGGCAGTTTTAAAAATCACAGCAGTGGTTGGCACTTATTGAATACTTACTAAATGCTAAATAACTGGCATACCTCACCACACGTAAGTAACTCACTCCCATTTTACAAATCAGGACACTACATCTTAGAGAAGTCAAGTCACCTAGAGACACAAAGCCACTGAGTAACAGTCGGGGTCGAATCTTCAGTCTGCCCGGTACCAAGGCGTGCCAGGGCATGGGCCAGGAGTCTCTGCGTCACAAACTCCGACATGTCAGAATCAGAAGCAACTGCTCTTGGCAATACAAATGGAGTAAGTGTTATACCTATTTCCAAAATCTCCTGAAGAAACAACTTGTGCTCTAACTGGTTGTGAATTTTCCAACCTAAATATGACCCTCTAACACAAATTTTAAGGGAATACTCAAAAAGAAAACTAAACAAACTATATTAACTGAAAAATCTGTCACCACCCCAGGAATAAGCAACTTGAAAAAGTAAAAGATTAAAAAGATTATATCAAATACGAGAAATCCCATAAAACACCAAACTTGCTCAATAAATCTTTGTAATTCGAGGTCATGGAAGACATGAAATACTTTGGCAGGGTCACTGAAAACGGCCACAGGTGCGGAAATTTGGTTCCCATGTGTATATGTGCACCCCTCAGCTTCAGATAGCAGAGCGAGGCAGTGTCAGGCTGCCACGCGGCAGAGACACCAACACAGACACCTCAACATTTACTAATGAAACGTGGCAAGGGATCTGTGATTCTCGTGAACACTGGTGTCTTTGTTTTGTAAAACATGATGATGATAGTGATGGTGACCACTCCGTCTAAAAGTCAGTACCTCCTCAGGGCTCCAGATGTAGATGGGAACACAGCCTCAGCTTTGTGAATATTTCCGCAGGAAAGCTACTTGCTACATTTGTGATTACTGTGGCAGTAAGTTTATTATTTAAATTAATAAATCCACCGGTATAAAAACCACACCTCAGTTTCACGCTGTCTCTTTTTCTCTTCAAACTGTGACCGTCTCTGCAGTTCTTCTAGGGCAGCTCTGTAGATCGCATCTTGAGCGTTCTGAAGTTCAATAATTTGATCAAACACGGCTCTAAGCTGGTTTAAAAGTGCCTAAAGAGAAAGGAAATGTTTTTCTTTTTATCAACAGACTTCATTATGCTCATTACTACGTTTTTCAAATAGAATATTGATAATTCGTAAAAAGATACTACAAAACAAGATATCAACTCACATTGTCAGTGCTCACTCGGCGTTCACTGACTCATTATCAGCCCCTCACCGAGCACCACCAGGCAGCAGGCACTGCACCAGGCCCTGGGAGAGCAGGGAGCTGTGCCGCAAGAGCAACAGCAACAAGCCCTCCACACACATCACCACCAGAGCTCACACCAACCTCACAAACCCCAAGCGCTGGCCCACATGCCAAAGCTAGCAGTGAGCAGCTGGGTCAGGGGGGGAATTATTCCAAGGATTAGAAAGGAAAGGAAAGCACCTCAATTTTTTTTCTTTTGGTGACACAAACCAAAATCAGACATGGAGAATATGAGAAAGGAAATTCTTAATAAAATATTTTTAAAAATCCAGCAAGGTTTTAAAAAAACGGGGTATCATATTTTATACCAGGAATGAAAGGATGGTTTAACACTGGGAGAAAAACTCTACATGTTTTGAAAACATATCAACGTCACAGTACATATTTCTAGTTCATTTCTTATGAGTGTTGCAGAGTATTCTTCAGTATAAATCTACCATATTTTAGTTATTTATTCTCTTAGTGTGGCACAGAAATAAGAAGGAAACAGAATGATATCTACAGCAGAAAATCATTTATGTCAACATAAAATATATCCATTCAAAATACCATATATATACCTACGGTGGGACAGCAAACACACTGACACTGGTGCCAGCCGTGGGGAAGCGGCGGGGAACTGCGGAGTTGGTGAAGAGGTTACCGTTAAACCCAACAACCACCAGAGGACTTCTGTGGGCATGGTCAGCAGTGTGCCACAACTGAAGAGGAGGATTAACTCCATCCTCTGCCATCTTAGATTTTTTAAAAGTCCGTTAACAATTTTGGGGGGAAAAAAGATAATTTCAATAGTTCAAGAAAAAAATCATGTTAAAATGTAACACCCACTCACAATTTATATAAAACATGTAAACTAGTACTAGTTTCGAGTACAAACTAGTATTCGAAGGGACCTACTCAATTTGAGAAAGGTCCTATCAGATGTCTTGGCAAACACCACAGTTAATGGCAAAATAATAAAACAGATCCTTAATCTCGGGAATAAGGTGAGGAGTCTCACCTGAGCTCCCAGTCAACTTAGCTAACACCCTAACGCAAGAAAAAGCAGCAGAAGGCATACCCTGTGGAAAGAAAGAAACAAAACCGTTTTTCCTTGTAAAAAATAGGATCTAGGGGCTGGCCTGGTGGCACAGTGGTTAAGTTCGTGCACTCCACTTCGGCGGCCTGGGGTTTGCCAGTTCAGATTCCAGGCGTGGACCTATGCACCGCTTGTCAAGCCATGCTGTGCCAGGTGTCCCACATATACATAAAGTAGAGGCAGATGGGCATGGATGTTAGCTCAGGGCCAGTCTTCCTCAACAAAAACAAGGATTGGCAGCAGATGTTAGCTCAGGGCTAATCTTCCTCAAAAAAAAAAAAAAAAAGGATAAGCAGATCTAGAAAATTTTGGAATAAAAAATGGATAAAAGATCAAAATAAAGAAATTAATAGCACTCCTATAGACCAGCCAAATTCCACAAAGGTAGTAATAATCTAACAAAAGATGTGTAAGATGTTTACGGGAGAAAAATGATATAACTTTATTGAGCAACATAAAAGAAACCTAGATAATTGGAGAGGCTCCAGTTCACAGATGGGAAGACACAACCAAGCTGATTTGGGGAGAAACAGAGACCTTGGCCTAACTCCGCTGTTGAAGACAACTGAAGAGCAGTGAAGACACCTGCGCCATTCCCATCCCCATCACTGAGGGCGACCTTGTCTGCTAAAACACTCCCCCTTTCTGAAGGGGCGCAATATGGGAGTTCAGATCTGGTTCACCTCGTTGTGGCAGCACCATTAGCAGTTGAGCTAACATCTGACTCTTCAGGGAAACAAAACTCACTAGTATTTGCTAAATGGCTCCCGGAATAACCTAACTCAAGAGAACGCAGATATCACAAAATGAACAATTCACGTTTTCCTTCATTTACTACAACGCACTGTGGGAAAGGATGACGCACGCACACTGATTTGCCGATAGAAGCAGCCGCGCAGGTAAAGCTGCTCCTCTGGTTACCACGGAGACCCTGGGATTCATACAGTAAACACTGTGCTCATCCTGAAAGTGGTTTGTTCTCTTGGAGGGGTCTTATTTTTATGACAAAAAAGTAAAGCAAAAGATGGAGATGGTCTAATTTTTTGTTTTTAATAAAGATTTATTTCCTCTAATTTGCTTTTTATTGTGGTCAAATAAAAAGTTATTATTTTTGGAACAATTAATCAATCTATGTGGTGATTTTCTGCTGCTTACTTCAAGGTAAGGGTGCTATGGGCCCCTTTTAGCAATCTGTTCATACAGGACAAGTACAAAAGTGCATTCTGTGGTGATGTCAGTTTGCAACAGTTCACTGCAATTTGAGATTTTTCTCAACAACGCACAAACACAAATTACAAAAATGTACACACAACGTACAACTGTCATGCCACAACCTCCACCTTCAAAATTATGTGTATCAAACAGCCTTGTTTTTCTTACTAAGTGGTATAATAAAAATATACAATTCATGCCAAGAACAGACTGTTTTAATCTGTTATATATATTGAGTTTCTTAAAAAACAAAAACATCTCTAGTGGTCATTTTAAACAAACCATCAAATTAAAAGTAAAACCATCAGCCAAGGGACCATTTCAGAAATGATTAGAAAGCCTTTAGCATAATGACTCCCTCAGTGAAGTCAGTAGAGACAAACTCACGTAAACATTCCATTATCACATGAAAACCTTGCTATAGGCAAAAATATTTTCTCCTTGGACTCTGTTCATATCGGTGGAAATCTTCCAGAGGCAAGAAGAATGACTATTTAACTCGTTTCATACAGAATTTTCATCTATCTAAGTGGGTTAAAACTCCTATGTTATCAACTGAGTTCTCCTTATTTGCCACAATTAATCCGATTTCAGTGTGGGTATAACCTCAGTAGTTCACACATTTTCCAGAAAGCACTAAATCTCTCATAAATCTCTCTGTCAAGCATATACACAAGACAGTGACTTTTAATTGTTTAAAAACAGTAGCAACTAACACTTAGGTACCAGGCACTATGGTAAACAGTTTATGTGAATTACATAATTTAATTCTCACAAATCTACAGAGAGGAGTATCATGCCCTTTTAAAACACAAGAACACTGGGGCACAAGCTGTGAAGTTGAACTGAGACCTGGGTCCATCTGCCTGCAGAGTCCCTGTACTGTCTGACTAGGACACTCAGCACACACATGGCAGCAAAGGCCTCGAGTCCAGGAACAATGTCCTAGCTGTTACAACCTCGACTCATCCGAGAGTGTATCAGGACACTCATCTACAACTACTGAACAATAAATGTGTCACTGACAGACAATGCACAAACTTTCTGTGATCTCAGCCTGATAAGGATGAGGTTAAGTAATAGCAATAGAGGCTAAAAGGCTTGAGGTGTGCATTTCTTAAATTACTAATTACACTCAAAGTATTTTAAATTACTCTTGTGCCATTATTTCAAATTATTTATAAAAATATTCTATATAGAAGCATCTTTGATCTGAGCGATTTTTTAACACACATGACCGCTAATTCTTTAATAATGAAATTTGGCATATCAAAATATCTGTTTTCCTAGCCATGGCTGACTAACCAGATATACTAAAAATGCAGACAAAATTAAAGCCCTTTCAAGCGGTGCATTTCCCACAGAAGGACCCTTGAAGAGAGTGGAGGTTTAGTCCAAAGCAGCCCTCTGCAAGCCTAAAACTTCTCTGAAGTTGCACATTTAATGTCAAAAATGTACTTGAAATTTTGCCTCCTACTTCACAATATACTTGTTTCAAGTGAAAGCAGTGTGTTCCTTGTTTCCCTAGATCTTTGAATAAATCAAAACTCCAGGAAGACTTGCAACATGGAACATGCAACTTTGACAACAGGGCTTAAAGGAAAGAAGTGTGGGCCCAGGAAGCTTCAGGTTCACCTGCACAGACACCGACGTTCTAACCCTCGCAGCTGGTGCCGTCTTCATGAAGACGGGACGGAGAGCAGAGCAGGCAGTCATCCCCGGGAGGAAACGCACATGCAGCCTGGAGGCTGCGTTCTCCTGCACCTCCGGACAGGCCCCCACCGCTCGTTCTGTCCTTACAGCACTTTGTTTGGTTCACTGTGCTCAGATGTTACCCCTCCGTAACTCAAAACCATCACTCAGGATTAACTCTTCTCTTTTCAACAACCACAAGAAGACACTATTATTACATCTAGGAAATAAACGAGTGTTCTCATACCCTTTACCATTTTTATACCCATTTTAGAGCATGTTCTTGTTTCAGCACTATTGTTCCAATTCTGTTCAGAATCAGTGTTCCTGGAAGATCAAATAACAAATAAACTTGTCTCAACAAATGTGGGCATCAGGCAATTTCTAAGATGCCCCATTTGACAGGAATCCAAGGAAAGAAGACTATTACTGTTGCTTCTTGTTTCTAAACAACACGTCAGTCTTACCCTGGAGTCGGTGTCCAGCAGACACCGGGAGATGATGGTGTCCAGGAACACCTCATGTGCTGCAATGATATGGTCCAAGTCTTGGGCCTGCTGCACTTTGTTCCAAAGTTCATCCCAGGAACATTCTAGCACCTGAGAAACAATAACGTGAAACTTAGGGATAAAGTCACGTTCTTCCCAGTACAGGGTCTTCTACAAAATGCACCACACAAAAGCAGAAAGCATGACTTATTTAAACTAAAATCAATAGATGATGGGAAGATACCTCAAATGTAATGTAATACTGCATCTGATGAATGAAATGGACCATCTCAGACGCCAGAATGTGGCAGTGATGCAGCACCCCAGAGAACTCTGCAAGAGAGCCAGAGAACTGATGTTAGACACCACTGGGAGCACACGTAAAACCAACACAATGCTCTCCCTCCCATGTATCTGCAGTCTACCTTTAAAAAACAGAATCACTAGCTTTAACTCTTGACCCTTAAAAACAGCAAACAACCTTTCCATAATCAATTCCTGTGCCATTCAAGCTACACAAAGATTTAGCTATCTACTCAAGCAGTATTATATTATTTTACAAAATATAAGGACCTAATAAGAAATGGCAAAAAATGAAATGATTGTATTTGAAAATTAAATAGAAAAACTTTACTTTATAATAATGCAATCTCTTGAATAAACATAAGCTCAATTTTACGGCTTCTTTACAATTAGTCTGGCTACTGTGCATGAAACATTTACTATTCCCTAGCTATCTGGAGACAAAACTGACATTTCCTTAAGGACCCAAATGTGACCTTGTCACCTAGGAGAAACATGAATCTTGGAGGGAGGGGAGCCTGAGCTCAGCCTCAGCCTCTCTCCTTTACGAGATTAGAAAGCCATCAACAGGCTTGAAGTTCACCATGGAGCAGCCGTGCTCTGCTCACACTTCTACTTTTTCACTCAGAGACTCCACCAGAGTATTACGGGACACTGCTGTACCTGAGTGACGGTCAGAGGTGGGCCACTGGAGGAGTGACTACAGGGGGACCTTTAACGTGGGTCAGACGACATGTTGGTTACTGCTCCAAATGCCTTTAATTACCTACCTAGGTAAATAATTTGTTGCTGCATGCATTTATTCGAGAAAATGTTTCTGTCCCTTCTTAAGAGAGTAATGAGGAAGTGAGATATATAAACAGATATGAAAAAAATAATAGTGGTAATACATAATTTTTAAACACTCCCTTCTTCAAGTTAAGGATTAAAGTGACACAGTGGGGATTTTGCTGTTTTTAACACGTTCCGGTTGGCCAGGGAAAACAGCACGGCCACCTCAGCAGCTCAGCACATGCTCCAAAATCCACCTGATGCCTTCCACATGTCAGGCATCTGTAATCCATGAATATGGTAAGTATTCATCCAAAGAACAGGTTATACACTTTACATTTGATTTCTAAGCTTAGAATGAAGAATGTACTCTTCCCTGTTAAAACTATCAAAGAGGGCTAAGAAATCTAACCTAATACTCATAGCCTGTTGAACTAAAATTACTTTCCAATGTAGAAAGAGTATAATAAAACGCTGTTTTAACTGATACCCATCGGTGTTATGGTTTAAGGAAGCTTCTCTATTTGGGTTTGGCCAGGGCTGGAGCAGCAGTCTTCCCTGGAGAACAGGCTGCGTATTCTGAAAACAATCAACATGCATGCAGGCACGCACAACACACTGCTCTCAGGGTCCTTCCCGGGTGTGACTTGAGCTCTTTGTAGTGTGGCAATCCAAGTTATATGAAATAGTCTACATACCATTTGTGGAGGGTTCATTTTTTTTTAATGTTCTCAATTTTATCATAGAATTCTGGTGGACTTTTTCATCGAGAAACAAACTGAGTAATGTCTTTACAAATGACACATAATGATACTCAGGTCTCACTGTGACATCCACTGTCTCTAGCACACTGAGTGTTTCCAAAAATGCACTGCTTTATACATATTCACAGTGGCGTCGTTGGCTGACTGGCCAGCCTGTGGGACAACTACAGTTTACACCTAGCCACCCTGACATTTCCCTACCAGAGAAAGTCCGGCATCACTGACAAACCTGTAGCTTTCATCACACACTCCTGAGAGACGACTTAGCAAACAAGTGGACTACTCTCAGCACTCTCTCTGGAGGACCATTTATTGATTGACTGATTGATTGACTGTTATGGTGGTAATGGTGGTAATTTATTTGTCCTTACAATCTCTCTGTTCCGTGCTATAGAGACTTCTGACCTGGACTTTCCTTTTTATTAAATTTTTTTTATTGTGGTCATAACAGCTTATAACACAGTGAGATTTCAGTTGTACACTATTATTTGTCATACACCATATACATACGCCCCTTCACCCCTAGTGCCTACCCTACACCTCCCTTCCCCTGGTAACCAACAATTTATTCTCTTGGTCTGTAAGTTTGTTTATATTCCACATATAAGTGAAATCATATGGTGTTTGTCTTTCTCTGTCTGGCTTATTTCGCTTAACATGATGCCCTCAAGCTTCATCCATGTGGTTGCAAATGGGATCACTTTGTCTTTTTTTATGGCTGAGTAGTATTCCATTGTATATATATATATATACCGCCCCTTCTTTATCCAGTCATGAGTCGATGGGCACTTAGGTTGCTTCCACGTCTTGGCTATTGTGAACAATGCTGTGCTGAACACAGGGGTGCATAAGCCTCTTTGAATTGTTGATTTCCAGTTCTTTGGGTAAATACCCAGTAGTGAGATAGCTGGGTGATATGGTATTTCTATTTTTAGTTTTTTGAGAACTCTCCATACTGTTTTTCATAGTGGCTGCACCAGTTTGCATTCCCACCAGCGGTGGATGAGGGTTTCCTTTTCTCCACAACCTCTCCAACATTTGTTGTTATTTGTCTTGGTGACTATAGCCATTCTAATGGGTATAAGATGGTATCTAAGTGTAGTTTTGATTTGCATTTCTCTGATGATTAGTGATACTGAGCATCTTTTCATGTGCCTATTGGCCACCTGTATGTCTGCTGTGGAAAAATGTCTGTTCGTGTGGAGGACTCTATATTTATTAGAAAAGCATAGGGGCCGGCTCCATGGCCAAGTGGTTGGGTTCGCGCGCTCCGCTGCGGCGGCCCAGGGTTCGGATCCTGGGCGCGGACAAGGCACCGCTCATCCGGCCGCGTTGAGGCGGCGTCCCACATCCCACAACTGGAAGGACATGTAACTAGGATATACAACTGTCTCCAGGGGGGTTTGGGGAGATAAAGCAGAAGAAAAAAAAAAGATTGGCAACAGTTGTTAGCCCAGGTGCCAATCTTTAAAAAAAAAAAAAAAAACAAGAAAGAAAGAAACAAAAAGTTTCTTGGAGGGTACATCCAGAAGAGAGAGAATCTAAGAGAGGAATCCCTGAAAAAAAAAAAGAAAAGCATACAAACTTTTCTGTGGCTGCTCTCCATCATCTAGCTCCAAGTCAACTTTCTACACACAATGGAAGAAACTCAATTCCACGAAAACTCAAGTTTTTGTGGCTCTTTTTAGCCTGCATTTCTTGGGTCTCCCTAGAGTTTCCCACTGGAGTTACACTGACAGCCAGCCCACAGCACCTGGAGAACAGATGGATTAATCTACTAGCACGTCATGCATTTTTGCTAACATTTTTACATTTCATTTTTGAACTCCTTCATAATCCAGGAATTTTTCTCTAGCATTAAGACAGCCTGAAAATAGATGCATAGTGACCGAATCATTAACTCTATGTTATATTCTCTGATTTACCTGAGCACACAATTTCTCCACTACTGATTAATCTTGTGGATTCTTTAATGTCACCCACATTTGGAAAAGAAAATGCAACTGAATGACACAAAACAAAAACATCTGCAAAAAAATCATCCTGCAATGTTGGCGTCAACCTAAAATTCACAGCATTCAACCTCAGCTAGTCCTCCACGCTGCCTGCAAACCCTTTATTTTCTCTCCTTTACTCTCCAACAGCTGTTTTCAGCCATCACCATCCTTGAATCCTTGATCCTTGCCTTCTCTCCATTCTCTCCCCTCCCTCCTCCACCACGAAGGAGGGCAACCATCAGCTGGCGCCTCTCCACCTTCTGGCCACCAAGCCCACACATGCATCACCAGCACAGCTTTAAGGCTAACAGCCCCCCACTTTCAGGCTCGGAATGTCCTCTTCCTCTCTCACTTTCCCTCCAGGCTTGTCAGCCTCTCCTTCCTTCTTCCCATCAGCATTTAAACGACTCTTTAAACAAACAAGCTCTGCGGCCACCCCTGCTTCTTCTGTGCTGAGTGGCTGTCGCCCATGGTACCCGTTGCCTTCTCACTGCAGTCAGCGCCACAGACCTGCCCTAGCCAAGTCGCCCTCACCTGACTGTTAGGAACAGTGTTCAGTCTTCACCTTACTGATTTTCTGCAGCTGTGTCATATTCGATCATTCCCTCCTCCCTGAAATATTTCTTCCCTTGGCTTCAGAGAAACTACCTTCTCCCAGTGCTCTGCCCACCTTTCTGGTTGTTCCTCCTCATCTGCTTTAGGAGGTTGTTCCACTTCCCTTTGCTCCAAGACCTTTTCTCTTCTCCCTCTATTTCTAGGCAAACCTCATCGATGCCACAGCTTCAAATATCACCTAAGCTAACGACGTCTAAGCCTTATCTCTAGTTCAGATCTGTCTTGGCCTTCAGATCAAGTGGACCAGATGCATTGCATATTTCCTTAAAAACATCTCAAATCAATGTGTCTGAAACGGAAGCATGACCCCTAAACGTGCTCCTCCTCCACTGCTCCCCGGCCTGGTGAACGACACCACCATCCACCAGCTCCTCAAGTCAGAGACCCAGGCTTCCACCCTAACTCCATTCCTCCTCATCTACGCATACTCAATCACCAGTCCTGCTCCCAGGTGTCTCAAATCCACCCTCTCCCCAGCCTCACGGCTGCTGTGCTCACCAAGGCCAATGGCATCCCTCACACAAGATTACAACTGACAGTCTCTATTCTCCAATCTCACCCCTCAGATCCATTTTGCTCAATGATGCCAGAGGGGCTTTCAGAAACACAATACTCAGCATATCACTCCTCTCCCACTGCCATGTAGTCAAACTGACCCACACAAAACCTCAAGACCTGGTCCCTGCTTCGCTTTCTAGCCTCATCCGCTCACCCTATTTCCAAATATGCTATTCTGAGAAGACCCCTGCCCCACCCCCTACTCCCACACTCTTCCCTTGATCAACATGCTCATCTCTAGATGCCAACCTGGATGTCACTGCCTCTGGGAAGCCTTCTTTGTCCTACCCACGTCTGTCAGGTGTCTCCTTCTCATGTTCCTACAGCACCTGGTCTTTCTCATATCAAACAGCTTATCACGGTGTATTTTAAGTTCTTGTTAAAATGTCTATCTTGCCCTAATAGGCAACGAACTTCTTGATGACAGGGACCTTGTCCGTCATATCCATCACTGGATACCAAGAACAGGCAGCACAAAGTAGGCCCTTAATAATTATTTATTGAACGAGTGATCTCAATCCTCAAAATGAAAGTAGATAGTCTGCACTCACCTATGCCTTAACTAGTTAAATTCACGTCCTTTTCAAAATGTTCCCATGACCAAGGCAAATTTAGCAACAATGTTAAGATACATGTTCTTTTCTTTTATAGTCTTAAAGCAATACCAAATAACATATTTTCTCTCTAGAACAATCATCTTTTCTTGTGCCTAAAATGAGGATAGAGGACCGTGTCTTTAATGGCATTCTTGTAAAATAAAGCCTCTGAGAGTGAAGAGACCTACGGCTGCTGCTATGAGGACACTGACTGTTGACAGGCGCCTGACAGAATAATCCACATAATGAATGTGAATCCCTCTAACACCACAAGTCTTTCTCTTCCCATGTGAGAAACCAGTCAACAGCGATATGCTTTAAGCATTGCAGACCTCTAACTGCCTGGTTAAGGCTCCTACAACAGACTAGGACCCAATTCATAAGCAGAGCAAATTCACAAGGTACAGTACGGTCCTTTAATTCCTAAAAAATACAACTTACACCTGAAACACCGCTTGAATCTCTTTACCCAGCACCTTGAAAATACATTTAAAACATAAGTACTTATGTTTTTATGGTTGACCCTCAAATAACTGTTATTTGTGGATCAGCCCGGCATCTGTGCTGACAAGTAATCCTAAGAACCCCAAAAGCAAAGCAACATTTGCACTGAGGTCCAACAAATATATAAATACAGTTCCTCTCCCACTTGGTCAACTTAACAGTGGACAGTTTTATATACAATATCAAAAACGATCATTCTTGCCTTTAGCATATTTAGGCTCTAAGTGTTGGATTCATTTGTAATTCTTTACTGCCCTCTAAGGGCTGTTGAAAGAACTTCAAGGTTGATTTAAAAACACAAAGGTCTCTTACAGGCTTGACCATGTGGTTTAGGCATTTTCAGCCAGAAGCTCTGCTCATCTGGAGATGCACCATAAATAGTGCTGAGTGTCGTCAAAAATTATAAAAGCTTCTTTCTCTAAAATAGTTTCTTTACAATTCCAAACTCCCCTCCTTCAACCTGTACTTAGAACTGATGCTATGTTTAAAAGTGACTTTGTCAAAGCGCGCATCTGATTTATTTCTCAAGACCAAGGACTCACGGACGCTGATGAGAACCGGGAGTTTTCACAGCTCCTGCGGAAGGTCTCATCACTGCTCAGCTCCTCCTGCAACTCTATCACCAGGCAGGGGGTCATGACGACTCTCCCGAGGCTGCACTGGTCTTTACACAGATTCCATCCTGACCACCCAGGAGGGAATGCTGTCACCATGCCCAGCCCAGACAAGGAAACTGAGGCAGAGGATCAGGAACCCCACTGAGGCCAGACAGCTGCTGCTGGCGAAGTGGAACTAACCAGGCAACACAGCCCGGCATCTGTGCTGACAGCTAACCACTCAGCCTGAAGTCTGGCAGAGAAAACTTTTCATAAATGTGTTAACTACTGAGGACTGCTCACTCGTCCATATATACAAAAATGAAGTGCACAAGAAGAAACTTTTAAGAGAAAAATGTCTACTCATCTTTTAAGTTATCATTTCACTAAGTCTACAACAGTCAATTGTAAGATGAATCGTTATCATAATAATCACCAAGAAAGAAAAACATCTGCCAATTAAACTGGCAAAATGCCCTAAGAGTCCTGTGGGGACACCTCACCTGTAAGGGAGTGGACCACCTCTCCTGCCTCAACCACATTCAATTTTATTTCTAATAAGGACCAAAAAGGAGATTATTTCAACACCACTCTTATGGGGAGGGGAACCTCCATTCACCCCCTCCTCCCAATACACAAAGGCTGAGAAAGAATACAAGCTCATTTACTTGTATTTCTCTATTTCTTTTTGTTAAATGTTATTTCAAATACAAATTCAGTTGCCACTAATAGCGATACTTTTTAGAGTAATTAAATCTAACAAAAAATATTCCATACCACTGGAAAGAAACTTTTGCACCATTTTAGTATCAACAATTATTTGTTGTCCAGATGAGTAGCAAATAGATAAAAATACATACAAATGTCTTAGGAGACCGTTATCAAAACCCCTTGTCCTAAGCAAATCATTTTCGAGAATAACTATTAATTGCAAACAACTTATTTTGGTGAACACTATTAAAATGACATCTGGGGTGACAATTATTGATGCTATACACACTGTGCATTTGTGAAGAACTCCAAAGGTTGAGAGGAGCACTTTATGGAATCTTTCTACATGTTTGACTCAGATTTACGGTTGGTGGGACATTTCTAACTTTGCTATGATAACAAAACTAACTAGCTGGTTGATTTCTGCTCATTAAGTTGCCTGGCCATCAACAACTTTACAACACTTCCTTACAAACTGAAGGTAAGAACACTATACTCCAACAGAAACATGGGCAAAAAAACAATTTCCTGAAAAAAATAAATAAATGGCAAAAAAAAAAAAAAGTGTTTACATTCAGCAATATAAAAGCATTGAAAACATTAAAATGAACTTCTATTTTCACCTATCAAATTGACAATTTGTTTGAAGGCACTACCCAATGTTAGCCAAAACACCAGTAATGCAGACAACTTTCAAGCAAGCGAGAGCTGTGCTCATGGGTATGTAAACTAAACCAGCACAACCTTCCTGAAAGGTAATCTGACAATACGCACCAACTAGTTAAAATATAAATACCAAGTATTAGTAAGTATAAAGTGAAACTAAAATTCAGACCTGTTAGCCCAGCAATTCCATTTCCAATTCATCTATTCTAAAGAAATATTCAGAGGCACATAAATATATATTTACAAAAACCTTACAGCATTATTTGCTAGTGGAAAAAGTTAAAAAAAGAACTACATGCACGTCCAACCAAAGAAAAAAGATAAAATGGTACGTACACAAGGCAATAGCATGCTATTAAAAATACTTTAGAAGTTTTAATAAAAAGGGAAAAGGATCAGTGAAAAAAGATGAAACTAAACTCCACATAATAGGATCAGTTATGTTAAAGTTACTAATTTCACAAAAAATATATTTTCCCATGCATAGAATACTGATCAAACAAATGAGTTATCCTCAAGTAGAAAACAAAACTCAATGCTGTTTCTTCAAGACAAGAGAAAAGCAGATTCACATAGACATTGCTAAGCTGATGTTCACATCAGAAAATGTTTCACGGCCAGCTATACTTAAAATTGTTAGGAAGCTCAGATTTCCAAGGGCTAAAAATAAAAAAAATACAGATGTTTATTGTGAAAAGAGAAGAGCGACACAATGACAAAGTATTTGCAACAGAGTGAACGGACCTAAATCAGACAGTAAGAAAGACGCTGGCACAGAGACTGACAGCTAGGACTGCTCCACTCACTCACATTACGAAGGCTGCTGGGGCAGGAGCACCACAGGGAAACCGAGAACTCACAGGTGCAAGCCAGGAAACCAGGCAGTGGCCCTCGACTACACAAGAAAGACTCATGACAGAATGGGAAAGAGAGACAGACACAGGGCCAGGAGGCAGGGTGAGCTTCTCTCAGGGACCAACGATTCCTGCCTTCCTGCCTCCCTTCAACAGGCAGCCCGCATTCACCAGAAAGCAGAGGCTGAAGGCAGTATGCTCTGTCCACACCACTACAGTATCTGAACAAAACATTCCCTCTCACTTCCTTCTCAGCCATTTCAGGGGTTCCCTGCTGTTAACTTTCTATAAGTCCAGGAGCACAAGATACCACGACCCAGCTGAAAAGACCTGCTGGGAGCACCAAAAGCACGGACGCCCAGTGAAACTGCTCATTCCACGTGTCAAACGCGCCAGTGCCCACCATGCCCCGCCTGCTGGGCGTCATCATTCTGGAGCTCTGGGAGCTGCTCCAGGATCAGCCTCGACCTGGCACACAAGTAGAGGTCACATATGCCTTTCTTCAAACGACCGTTCCTTTTCTAATAATTACTCCACCAATCAAAGGATCAAGCGTACAACAGCTTAGTTCTTCTTTAGAGACATATTTGTTGAAATACTTTCTCAAAGGTTTTGACCAAATCAATTTCAATATAAAGATTTCAAAAGTATTCATAATTGAAGTCATTCAATATTTATAACATTAAAATAAACCTGTCTGGCCTGAGAATTTTTCTATAGCTTTTAACTGTAAAATAATATTATAAAATATTTCCATGTCTTAGTTTATTAACCAAAACAAAACATTAAAGCAATTCCCAAACAGACTTTCATTAAAACATTAAGTGAATTTTAAATGAGCCAGATTAAACAGCTGTCATTCCTTAAAACTTAATTTTTCTAAAAAATTACAGTACATATATGAACACTAGAGTGAAAAACAAATGTGATTCTAAAAGAAATTTCACGGTCTAAAAAAATCTAACTTGACTCAATTTTTTTTCTGATTTGCACAGAAGTCAAGATAAGCAGTATTTTAAATGAGACTTTTCACAAAAGCCAAATCCAAAAGCACATCATGAATCACTTTTCAGTTCGAAGACTTGAAGCACATTTCATTCCCTGTGAAGCTGCTGCGAGCACCCGCCAGGCGGGGACGCAGCTCACCCGGCCCGCCTTTGGACGGGTTTACCTGGCATGTTTCTCAGGAGCTTCGCGTTGCACATATGGCCCTTTCGGATGTCAGTAAGGATGTATTCCATCCGCTTAGCCCTCCAAAGGAAGTTAAACACTCTTAGGTAGTGGCTCATGCACTCTCGAGTGAACACCTGAAAAGAACAGCAGAAGACAGTGACAGCACTCTGTGACATGAGCAGCCTCCCAGTGTACGTCTCAATCTTTTTTCCAAACAAAAAGGCCAGAAAATACACAATCAATTCCAATAAATTCTAAGCAGTATGTAAGCAACAAATATAATCTGGTACATCTTAGGAAAGTACACTGTGTCACAACAACTAGGCTGACTATTTACGTCCAAGCAGCAGGGCCAGTAAACTCACAATAAGAGCAGTAGATATTGTTACACTCATTTTACAGACAGGGAAACGGGCCTGTGGGCACACAGCCAGTAAACAGGCATCGGGACTCTGAACCCCAGACTAGACCTAGTCTAAAACGTAGGCTCTTAACCTCAACTCCAATGTGCAGCAATGTTTTCTACCCCAACCCCCTGGGGAGAAGTGAATCTCATGGAAGGCGGGCCTAGAAGCTCCAGTCTAAAAAGAGGTCCCCAGGTTATTTTAACAGTGCTTGTTGCTCCTGAAGACCAACTCATGCAAACGGACAGCTTCACAAGCAGGGAGGACGAGCCGCGTGGGCAGCGACTGCCTTCCATGCCTCCCTCCCTCCCACGGTGGCCAGGTTTAACACAAAAAAATACAGGACGCCCAGTTAAATGTGAATGTCAGATAAACCACGAATTATTTTCTAAAATTATAAGTACAAAGGTAACAGGGTTTTCTGCAGACTGTAGCCAAACACATTTGTGACACAACATTGGCACATTTTCATCCTTTTCTAGATGCCCCTCGAGCAGAGAGCCATCTGCGTGTCTCCAGTGTTCACCTCACAGTGCAGAGAACTGGAAGCAGCCGATGGGAACAGAGCCTGCGCCCCCTCAGCAGGGCTGGACGGGGTACCCAGAAGACCTGCTCTGCTCTTGCAGAGCTGGCTCTCACCCCTGCGCCCTGCCTGTCCACATTCTTAGGCCTTCGCTCACATTACTCTCACAGTGCCCCACGCCCTATTCACCCTTCTCTCCTGCCCAAATCAACTGTCACTTTCCATACTTTCCCTGTCTCAGCAGTCTCCCTCTTCTTCAGACACTTAGGACGTTCACGCTTGATGCTTACAATCTTAGCACTCAACTGGAGGCTGCTTTACCTTGCTTCTTATTTCGTACACTCTTGGCACTGCTCACCTGTTACAAGGACTATCTGTTTGTTCTTCTGTGTGCCTTTTTGTGCCAGTATTTGGTAGGTGCTCAATAGTAACTGGCGATTACATGTCTAAACAAAAGTGGTTAGGAGTGGCTTTGAAGGGACTCCGAAATCAACTATGAATGTTTCAGAGATTATCCATTTTGCTGTGCTGCCCACATTATTAACATTCTTGCTATTATAGAAATAAAGGATACCAGATTAAATAATTTTACAAATAAATTCAAGGATTTTTTGCTAAACATATGATATCTTATTGGGGTTCTTGAGTACCAAGCTGCCAGAGAACATTTAACACGACCTGATCTACAAAAATAGAGTTTAATCACAATTCTTTAGAAACATAAACTGTTTAAGAGAAAGACATGCATACTTCACTGTATTTATATAGGGAAAGCATCCTCCACATTTTAGTTTTGCTATGTATATGGTCTTTCAGTTCATCACTCACTGGAGAATAAAGTTCAGAGAAATACTAAACAAACAAGCTTCTGATACCTCATCTAACACTGAGATCAGTGATAGATACAAATGGATTTTATCCTGCCCATTGTCAAAATGAGAAGATTAATGATAATCTTTCCATATCTTTCTTCAAAGAATTAGTAAGAAGTTAAAGTGATACTATATTATATAAGGTACAATTATTTAACTATGTACCCATTATAATTAAATTCTGTATAAAAATGACAATCTCAATGAGAATACAAAGGGAACAGAGATAAAAGGGTAAATTAAACAGGGAAAAAGCAGAAAAATCCATAAAATTTGACTCAAAGTTATTTTTAAAGTCCTCTTTTTATCTTTCTAGTAACTTCTGTATACAGCATGAAATTTCATCTCTGATAACTAAAAGTTATTTCAATTTCTAAAATTAGTCCGAATACCTGTAGCTGTACAATATGGCTACAGATAGAGCCATTTAGCTGAAAATATACCAACCCAGGATATAAGCTAAGGCTGGAACGACCAAGACCAGGTGTACAGGAGATCTCTTCTCATACGATTTCCCTGGCAGATCCTGCTTGTCAATTATGAGACCCTTTTCTCCTTCCCAATTCAGCCTCTCAGACTGTACCATCAACCCACTGGAGTGGGCATACAAACTGACAGCTATTAGCCATTGACAGGGATCTAGCCTAAATTTCTTTTTTAAAATAAATCTACGATACAAACTTTTGACTCTTTCTACTAGAGCTTTAAAACAAATCAAACAATTTTAAAAATGTAGCATTGCACAATCACTTGTTTATGCACAAGGATGAGTGCTGACTCAGACACGCCCAGGAAGGTCTGCAATGTCACAAGAAGGAATCGTGCGCAGAGACCGTGCTCACGCTCAAGGCACTCACATTCTGTGAGATGAGCAACAAAGTGCCTTTACTGTGGTGTCCTTCACAGCGTGAAAGAAGTAATACGTAACTACCAACATAACAAGGTAGAAAATATGGAAGTTCCTAATTTAAATAACTTGTTAAAATATCTTGTTTTGTACATTATAATCATTTAAAACTGTTTAGGATATAAGTCAAGATGAAAAGCTAAGTTGCATATGACAATTAGAGAATAGTTATGCCTTTAAAATGTGGTAGTTTTGATCGGGTAAAGTTTAAACATTGGGAATTTATGGGTAAAAAAACCTGCACCAGTAGCTACCATTTCACAGCAGACATGACAGAGCCATCTGTCCAGAGCAAAGCTGTTAACCCAGAAGTGAAGAGAGCAGAGGACTGCCGTGGCGCAGGCTCCCTAGCGGGGATGTGCCTCACACCTCGAGAGGCAGCAGGAGCCGTGGAGTCAGTCCTACTAGAACCGCTAAGGAAGAATTTTAGAGCCAAATTACATTACTTCAGAACAAAATATTTCTCCCAATAATTAAAAGAAATGCATGCCCTTGAATACTTCAGATATAAAAATGACTGAAGTAAGTTCAAAGAGGCATCTTGGTCAAGGAGAACTCAGGTCTAAATAAAGAAAAAATGAGCACGTGAGAAGGGCACTTGAACTGCAGACACATAAAGACAACTTGTATGATCTGGCAACTGTTAACTGAAATAGCATGTTTGTTTCAAACATGGTAAAACCACTATGAACAAAGTACAGCTATTTTCTCACCATCTTAAATGAATACTAAATATCAAATTTTATCCAAGTAGTAAAAATACGATTCCCCTAAAATACACTTTATAGTTCCTTTCAAATTATCCTAAATTAGATGCTAGCATCTAAGAATAATGAAACAAAATGAATAATCCATTTACTAAGTACATGCTGAAACTTATGATAGAACAAATGATATTTTTAAGATTCTTAGAATAATCGAGCATTTCAGCACTTATTCATGATTATTTAAAACACACATACAATTTTGGCCTGAGAATTCATTCAGTGAGTGTACCCCAGATGCCAAGTGATCATGCTAATTAGAAGTTCTTAGAGAAGAATGTTGCCATCGAAACAGCCATGACTAACACAGAACATCCAGAAGGATCTTACAGTTGCGATCGGTCCGTCAACGTGGTAATCCAGGCTGAAGACATCCCACCCTGTGTCACCTGGAGACACCTAAGAGCGAAACAAACAACTGTAGGACTTCCCACCAGTGTTAAGCTTATTGCTGAAGAATCAGTCTAATCTTCCAAGAAAAGGCAGTAAAATGAAGACCAATTTTTAAAAACCATGCAACAGTTTTGAGTGTTAGCTACATGAGAGCGGAGAACTGCATCTTTGTGCCAGTCTCCACAGCCTCAGCATTTGGAGAATGACAGGCACGTGGTAGGTGCTCTACAAATATTTTGGAATAAATGGCATATTTTTGAATGAAAATTGTAAAAATCCATTTAAAATTCATCACTTTTTTTTTTTTTAAAGATTTTATTTTTTTTCCTTTTTCTCCCCAAAGCCCCCCTGGTACATAGCTGTATTATGTTCTTCATTGTGGGTCCTTCTAGTTGTGGTATGTGGGACGCTGCCTCAACGTGGTTTGATGAGCAGTGCCATGTCCACGCCTAGGATTCGAACCAACGAAACACTGGGCCATCTGCAGCGGAGCGCACGAATGTAACCTCTCGGCCCCGGGGCCAGCCCCAATTCATCACCATTTTTAATGACAAAATTCCACTGCCTTTTATGTTCCAAATCCTTAAAAGTCAGCATTTAGAAAAACCCAACAGTTTCTGCTAATGGCCCTTCACCATAACTAAGCAAACAGTGTATGACGTTTCTGATACTCATGCCTCTAAGAAAAGCCATCTTCCCTCAAACTGAAACTAAACACATCTACTTTAATAAGTATTATTATTACATACCATCTCTGTGATATCAACGTTACACTAACAGAAACTATGGTTTGCTAAGCACCCACAACGTGCTAGCAAGCGCTGTGGCCAGTGTTGCAGACCTCCGCCCACTCGCCCTGTGAGGGCCCCTCTGTAGGTGAGAACTGAGATCCAGTGAGGCTCAGAGGTACAGTGACCTGTCTAGGATCACACCACAGCAGGCAACAGAGCAGAGATTCCAGCTGCCCAGCCGTCCAGTAACGACTCTGACCCAGGAGACTCAACCAGTGCCTTATACAACACGGAAACACTTGAGAGAATGCACAGGGCCCAGGGAAGCCCACGGCCGTGTGCCGAGCCTAGAGGCGCAGTACCTCCAGCAGCCTCACGTCCAGTCGCTTGAGGATCTCAGGGCTGTCAAACTGGGCGTTGGTGGCTCTGACAGCAGTCTCAAGAATTCCAGTCAAGTTGTGTTGATACAAAGTGGTGGCTGGACGGACAAGCTCTGGTCTTAACAGAATTTTTAAAAATAAAAGAAAATGTTATTTGAAGTCTTAACGAGTTTTGTAAAAGCAAGATTATAAAAAGAGTTCAAATTTTAAAAACTAAAAACACAAATGGAACACATACAACATGGTAACAAAAGTTTCACAGAATTAACTATAAATAGGATTTCACTAAGTGTTCTGGGAAGCAAAACATTTCTTTAAAAATCTCAAAAAAATTAATTTTGATTCAGCTTAAATTAGAAATACTTAAATGTGCCATACATGGTAACGAATAAAGTTTTCAAACTTAAAACCAGCCTCTAGTAGCATGAACTATTGCAACTTCCTACACAGACCCAATGGGAGGAGAGGTCTTCATTCAACCAAAACAGCGGGATACGTGGGCGTCACAGCTCTGAAGGTGAAAACCTACGGCAGCATCAGCAAACGCTTCCTGAGGTTTATTAACATCGGGGTTTCTAATATGAAGCGAACCTTTCTGTGACGGAGAGCTGGCCAAGTTAAGAGCACAGCCCATCACTAAGTGTAGGGCTCTACAGCAGGAAAGCAGCAGGCAGGCACAGGTAAACGAGGCCCTGCAGCACCAGCTTCCTCGAACAAATCTGAGGCAACGACCTAGAGACTGACGACGTTCCCCTTTTAAAAGTTAAATCAAGTCTTTGAGAAGAAATAAATTTTTCATTTAATAGCAAGAGTAAGATGCTGTAAATATTAAAACCTAGCATAAGGCAAATGCGTTGTCAGATAAATGATCTGATCTTAATGTCACCATGGACCTGAAATTTCGCTTTAACTTTAAACTGTAAGAAGTGCCCGCTAACCTCCCCCGCTTCACCCTGCACACCTGCACCTGCGGGTCTGTGCGTCCCACATCCTCACATGCACTCCCATTTCAGCCCTGCGACACTTACAGGACGTTTTCCCTTTAAACACTCGTCATCACTCACACTTCCCCATTGACCTCACAACCAGTATTCACTACGGACCCTTTTCTTTACTTAGGCGGCAGAAATGCTACTTCAGTAAGCACAGCATGCTCTGTGACCAAAGCACCTACGTTTATCAGATAATCAACCCTTTCATGAGATAACTGATGGAACACTGCTACCCACGAGCACGTAGAAGGTCAGTTATTGCTATGTGTGTCTCAAAACTAAATTATTTTTCATATTGCAGACTGACTTCTGGTTAGAAGTGGGACTACAGGAGCATGGCCTGAAACAGGGATTCTCAAAGCATAGTCCTCAGACCAGTGCATCAGCTTCAGCTGGGACCCTGTTGAAAGGCACACTCTTGGACTCTACCCCAGACCTGTGAACCAGACTCTGGTCGGCCCAGCGATCCAGTTCAACGAGTTCTCTAGGGGATTCTGATGCACACTGAAGTCTGAGGACCAAAGACGCGAAACAGTCACTTGATTGGCACAGGCAGGACTGAAAGGGAATGCCATTTTAAGTGTCCTGAAGTGAATGTCAAAAAATCATCATTTTCATTCTTGTAAGTCTGAGTGGAAACACTCGTCCCGTGCTGTGGCCCCCACTCGGCACACACTCGCTCGCCAGTGCTGCCTGGGAGCCCCAGATCTCACCCCGAGGGTCTCATGGTCTAGTCTAGAGCCAGGAGAAAGACAGGCTCTGCACAGAGCTGTCTGCGTCTCTATGGAGGGAGGGGAAGGACACACATTTAGTTCTGGAAGGGAAGATGCCATGAGAAATGTCAGGGAACAAAAGGAAGAGTAGTAGTATTTGTTTTCTGGGGTTTTCTTTTCTTTTTTACAAGAAACAATGTAAACTAAAAATATGGAACAAAAAGTTCGTTTTAAAATACACAGTATTCGTAAGGTACACAAGCTTCTCCTTGATAAAGCAGCACAAGCAAAAATAAAGGGACTTTAACATGACAGTGTGATGATTTTATCTTCTCAGATTTTATCTTATCAATATGTTCTATAAGAATTCAATAAGTTTTCCTCTAATGCCATGTATTCTTTTAAACAAAAATTGTAAGACTTTATCATGTTGAACTCTACTATATATTTATAAAAATCAAAACAGTTTTCTTACTTGAGCAAATCCATTAAGTGCCTTATGAAGTCTCCTTGACCGAGAAGCAAGTAGCGCCTCATGGCCTGCATGTGGTCCAGCAAGCTATACTTTTTATTGAGAACGTCCAATAGATATTTGCTGGTCTCAAAATAAGCTGCATCAATTTTCCCCTGAAAGGCATTTTCCAAATCTGTGAATAAATCTGCAGCTGTAAAGAACAAAAGGGAAAAGTACACATACATACATAATTTGTATTTTAACAAAGGAAAAACTAAAGGCACACACGTACAAAAGTCATTGCCAATGCCTGAAAACGGCCCTGGTGAGAGACCAAACAGGCCATACGCATGGTCAGGAAGGCAAACTGGAGTCCTGAGCCCATGAAATGAGAAACGCTGATGTCCGGCTAGATTTACAGCAGACGCCTGTGCTGTGACCTAGGGGAGGAACCCCCAACAGCATGTTCAACACTGCACATTTAAGGGTCAAATCACCTTCTACAACATAACTAACTCAAAATCCCACTAAAACACTGTGGTGAACAGTGAAGAGCATAGGGCAGGCCAGTGTTGAGTCGCCTGCATATGCCTACGATACATTTGCAAAACTAGTCTCAAGAATAAACCAAAATGGCACGCGTAATAAGCCTCATGAACTACGAAACTCGGTCTAAGGGTTAGTACTATTATCAAGTGACCACGTGAGAGTGTCAGAGACAAGTCTAGGGAAAGATGTGGAAGTTTCCAGGGACAAGTAATAGAGCAGGCTACACCAATGAAGCAGCATAAACATAAACATAAAAAAAATAAGCGTTTCCAGAGTTTTACATTGAAAAGAAATAGCATGTGGAGATTACAGACATAATAGAGCTTTTTAATGCTAATTTATATCTGTACAGCACAAAACTACTCGTAAAATATATCTAAATACTTGTTTTTATTTGAAAACCAGAATAACATGAGCTAGAAAAGAACCCCACTGTGGAGAAACAATCCAGGATTGAGAAGAGGCAGGGTGCTTGTCCAGGTGACACAGAACCAAGAGGCAGGCTCTTCAGGGTGCAGTCTAAGTGTCCCCACTACATCAGTTACCAATCAGAAGACACTAGGGCTGCCTTCTGTGTGCTCTGCGGAGCAGTCCTGCCGCAACCCCAACCACAGGCGAACAGGGGACACAGTACGTGAACAGGGGACACGGCGTGTGCAATTGAGGAGCGCGCACTGCGCTCTGCAGAGGTGAGGCCTGAAGACGCGGTCCACCCAGGACACCACTCGGGGAGTGGCCCCGTGGCCATATTTTAAGGGGGGCAGGGATGTATATTTCTGTTAATCTAGGTAGTTTTAAAAATGTAAATATTTCCCCCCAGAAATATTTTTACTGTACCATCATTTGAGTCATTAAGGATTTTCATTCCAAAGAAAAGGTTTAATTTCACTGATTTCAGCCTAAAGTGGCCTATCAGAAGACACGCGATCCAGAGCTCCCTCGTGCACTCTTTGCTCCTTACCAGCTTAGGTATACCCTATCCTCCCGTTTGTAAAAATTTACTCTTTATTCTTTAGTCACACTTTTAAATCGTCAAAATTTTTCTACACATAAGAAATATAAATTTGACTTCTTCCATTGCTTTCTGTATATTAACAGTCCTTCAGGGTTTGTATCTTTTATCTTCTCAACCATAAGCTTAATAGCAAAAAAGCCCCTTGTCCTGCAGACTACGGAGTGGGGCGGACGGCAGGCACGGCAGTGGGCACTGTGGCGGCAGTAACTGAACAGCAGAGCAATCTCTGGAGCCCCCTGCCCGCCAGGCATCCACGTGGTGCTGTCAGCCCACGCCTGTGGTCTCCACAGCAGGCGTGCACATGCACCACTGGGCCTCTCGAGTGGGTCCTCTTTTCTACGCACTAAGAAAACGTCCAACGCTATCAAGGCAACACTTCCCCTGGCTCTTCCTCCTTTAGTACCTCTTAAACATAGGTATTTCCCCAAATCTGTACTTGGATCACATCTCTCTCTATTCTGGGAACTAACCTTGGGTCTATGGATCCCTAAAACATCTATGAAAAACTGTGTTAACCGCAGTTGGGGCAAGGAGCAGGAGGGGTGCGAGGGAGCAGCGTCTGACCCTGACAGCTGGAGCTGCCGCTCTGCCGTGGAGCCCCGTCCCTAATCAGCACAGCACTTCCCAAATCGCTATGGTCAGCCTGACCTTGATCTGGATTTCCAGGACATTCTGGAAATCTCCTCTAGTGGGTCCTCTCAGATACTGAAAATCAAACTGGGCCAACAGGTACATGGAAAGATGCTCAACATCATGAATCATCAGGGAAATGCCAATCAGACCACAAACAGATGTCACCTCATACCTGTTATCAAAAAGACAAGAGATGACAAGTGTTGGAGAGGATGTGGAGGGAAATGAACCCCGTGCACTGCTGGTGGGAGTGCAGACTGGTGCAGCCACTACGGAGGTTCCCCAGATAATTAAAAACAGAAATACCATATGACCCCGCAATCCTCCCTCTGGGTATTTATCCAAAGGAATTGAAGTCAGGATCTCAAAGAGATACCTGCACTCCCACGCTCACAGCAGCATTATTCACAATAGCCAAGAGATATGTAAACAACCTAAATGACCATCGACAGATGAATGATTAAGGACGATGTGGTATATGAATACAGTGGAATATTATTTAGCCTTAAAAAAGAAGGTAATTCTGTAATTTGTGACAACATGGATGGACCTGGAGGACATTATGCTAAGTGAAATGAGCCAGACACAAGAAAGACAGATACTGTGTCTAGACGCCACTTACACATGGAATCTAAAATAGTGAAACTCATAAAATGGAGAGCAGAATGGTGGTTGCAGGGGCCACAGTGGGGAGGAAAGGGGGAGGTGAAGGTCAAAGGGCATGAAGTTTCAGTTCTGCAAGATGATTAAGTTCCAGAGCTCTACTGCGTAGCACAGCACCTATAGCCAACAGTACTGCTCTGTGTACTTACAGCACTCTATGCAGCTCGCTCCACTCATTACCACCTTTCCTTACTGACTGACCGATTGCTTATTATTTCATTTTAATGTATATCCTGTCGCCACACCTACATTTTAAGCTCATGAAAGGCAGTCGTGGTGAATTACTCCCTTATAGCTACCACACTGCTCTATGCAAAGTAAACTTGAATGAACCAAGACGACAACATAAATAGTAAATATAACTAAGATTGGAAAGCTATACATGTAAGTCAGGCATACACAAAATACCAAGAAATTACTGAAGTTGGGACAGGCGGCAAAGGAAAAGATGGAAGAGAGGACAGCAGTGAATGAGGAAAAACGACAGAACATTTAATGCAGACAACAACTAATGCAGCATTTTGAATACAATAAATCCATGTAAATCTCTGCTGACTTCTGACTTAGCCTTTGAGTTCCAAAGTATGGCTACCATTAGCTACGTTTTTTTCCTTTATTTTCTTATTCTGGCATACTGTCACTCTATCATAAAATAAAGTAATACAAATTACTAAGAATAGTAAATAGCTACACCTATTCCAACACTTATTGTTTAGCTCTGTATAAAAAAGTGAATTCAAAATTTACATAGTAACAGATTATTTTATATATATTACACTGTGTATTAAGATACTTTGGATGATAATTAAGAAAATCTGTCAGTCCTGTTGAACAAAAAAATACTTCAAGTAATATATATCACCATCACCACCATCATCACCACTATCATGGCCACTGTCACCACCATCACTGTCACCACCATCGCCACCATCACCTTCATGATCATCACCACCATCACCATACCATCACATTATCATCACTGTCACCACCATCACCATACCATCACATTATCATCACTGTCACCACCATCGCCACCATCACCTTCATGATCGTCACCACCATCATCATACCATCACATTATCATCACTGTCACCAGCAGCATCACCACCACCACCACCACCATCATCATACCATCCTGGGGTGATTCTGCAGACTTAGTCACAGCTATCATCTTTGTCGTGGGTGCCTGGTCATGACAAACTTGGTGCAGGAAATTTATTGACTTTCCTATCAAAAGGACCTAAAAAAGGGAAAATATCTTAAAGTTACCTTTATATAAAATTAAAATGATTGCTAGTCAAACCACCACAAATATTCATAAGCAACAAATTGACTACTGATTAAAAACCAAGTAACAAGAACATCTGGCATAGTCACAAGGGAATTCTAGGAACTGAAAAGATACGTTATTAACAAACATAGTAATACGTTGATGTATTCAAGTAACATATACTTCACCTCAAGAATGTTAATCCTAAAATACAATAAAATTGTGTTTAATTGAAGATTAGTTTTGTCACACGATCCAGGTAGATATAGCATTAAAATACCAAAATCACACAAATCTCTTCTAACCCTACCTTCCTAGATTGATCCATGGTAATAAACGAAGGAATCATCGATTTCCTTAAAGTATACTTGTCATGCCAGAGTCGATCTGTTTTAACTGTTGGATCCGATGCTACAAAAAACTGAAAGCAAAGAGACATTGAAACATTAAAAAGTGATGTTTACAGCAAAATAGTAGGTAACAGTAACACTAAGTTATTCTAGAAAGCAAAGTTCTCCAGATACAGGGAGACTTAACCATTTATACAATAAAACTTGTTTTAAAAAAGCATGTTGATCTCTCTCTAAATGGAATCATGTATTTCCCAGACTTCTAGAAACAAAGTCTAACAAAAACAATTAAGCTTTTTCTTGAAGACTTACGAGCATTATGAATATTGACGATAGCCTCTGCTGAGTTAACACTGAGGATCTGTTAGGGCTGCCTAATCCATATGGAGCTCTTCTCGTCTTAGTAAAAACATGCAGACTTCTAAAGCTGTTTGAATCTTCCATTCATGCCTGCTTCATAGTTTCTCTGTCCTCCTTTCAACTACTCAGCCAGGTCTCCTTCGACCAGTGTGCCCGCCTTCTGCAGGCTCTCTTCCAGAGCCCCCCATGTCTGGAACAGAGATGTCCAAGCTAACGTTCTCTGCTCAGACTGTCAGCTACAGGTAGACTTTGACGTACAAAGGGCCAGCACCAGTCTACCAATGGCCCCACAGGAAGTGACCTCCCGGAGACCCAGCCATGCTCAAAAGCTTCTCCCTTGTCCACTGTGCTTCTCACATTTGCCAACCCCGCTGACCAGCCTGGTCATTGACATCAGGAAGGACAAGTGGTGGTAAGGAGGAAACTAAACTGCTCTTGTTCCCAGTTCACTGGCTATTACAAGGCCATTCTCATTTTCCAGTCATATGTCCCAAAAAACTTGTGCTTTTGTTTCTATAAACTCAGTTTCTAATAGAACTGAGTCAAAGTAATTTTTAATTTTTATAGACAAGGCCATGTTTCCTTTCCAAATAGCTGTGTCAACTGACACTCTCACCAACAGGAGGCTCTATATTCTGCATCCAGGCTCATTTTAGATTTTGCTGATCAGTGAGGTGAAATCACGGTTGCCTGTAGTGCTATTTTACTGACCACATAGGAAGTTGGGCCTATTTTCATAACACTATTGCCATTTCTTCTCCTGTGAATTGTTTTTTCATATCCTTGACCTGTATTTCTATTGATTTTTTCTTTTTCTTATCAATATATAGGGATTCTGTTATATTAGGGATAGTGACCATTTGGGAATCATTATTACAACTTTAATTTTTCCAAGTTAATCATTTGCCACTGTTTATAGTATGTTTCATGTTTCCATTTTGTTCTATTTTTGTGTTACATAGGTAAGTGTCTTCCTTTATGGCTTCTGAGTTTCCTGTCTTCCTAAGATCTTCCTGTTCCTGGATTACAGAAATAGTCTCCATGGTTTCCCTTCAGTATTCCTACTGTGTTATTTTTATCACCTAGCTCTTTCATCCCTCTAGACTGTATCTTGGGGGAGAGTATGATGTAGGGATCTAGGTTTCCTTCTGGGCAGCATTTTCTCTTTATCGGTCAGTCCAACACCTTTTACTTAATTCACCCTGCTTTCCTCTGAGCTAGGATGCCTCATCAGAAACTATCATTATAATTAATTCTATCAACAGATTAAAAGGGGGAAAATTTGAATATATCAAGAGATGCTGAGGAGGCACTTAATAATGTCTTTATTTAGCATCCTCCAATGGTGACCATTATTTTGTTTTATCGTCATGAACACAGATTTAAGTGCATCTGGTGTTTCAATCCATTACAGTTATTATCCTCACAGGTGCTCCATGTTTCCCTTTCTAGGATGATGCGAGCCTCTTCAAGCTGGTTCCTGAGTCCTTTAGTAGTCTTCCTTGCTTTCGGATTTGGAAGATGCTCTAGGCTCACCTTGTTCATTTCTCCCCCAAACCTAGAATCAGCCACTTCTCCAAGGAGCCCTGGTTTCTTTTAGGGAGAAATAGCATTTGGACCATAACCTCAGTACCTCACAGAATTAAGTTAGAAGCTGGATGGTTTAAGACTCAGTACTTGCTATGTTACACATGGCAGCTTGGTTCCCCAGGTGGACTGTAAAATTCATTTAAGACATAACATACCTAAAATGCCTTTTCAGGATTCTTACATAAATTCCAAATCGCCAATAGGTGAACCACACACAACCTGACTAGGAAGATGTGTCTGTCTACAGATACAAAATGGATTTAAAGAATTTTTAAAGTATTTTTAGCAAATATATAGCAATACAAAATTAATGGTTTCCTAGCAAAATGTAAATAACCAAAATTAACCCATGGAGAGAGAGAGGAGTCCAAAAAGAGCAGTATCTTTAGAAGATAGCAGAAATGTAAAATGCTATTATTAAGGCACAGATCCTACTGAAGTTTTAAAAAAAGATGTCATTCTCATGTTATTTTTTTTTTTTTTTCAAAGATTGGCACCTGGGCTAACAACTGTTGCCAATCTTGGGTTTTTTTTTTCTGCTTTATCTCCCCAAACCCTCTCTGTACACAGTTGTATATCTTAGTTGCAGGTCCTTCTAGTTGTGGGATGTGGGACGCCGCCTCAACGTGGCCTGATGAGCGGTGCCATGTCCGCACCCAGGATCCGAACCCTGGGCCGCTGCAGCAGAGCACGCGAACTTAACCACTCGGCCACAGAGCCGGCCCCTCATGTTATTTAAAGTATTCTAGACCAAAGAATGCCCTAGTTCATTTTATGAATCTATTAAAACACTAGTAAAACATGATAAAAATAATATCCAAAATGGAAAGCATGGGCCAGTTTCATTTGTGAACATAAAGAAATTCTGAACAAAATATTATCCTTGCATTACTAGATTAAAATATTTTTGGTCAGGGTATATTACACTTCCAATATACTACTAAATGTCTAACAACAAGGACTGTATAAAAAATGATAAATTATTATCATGTAGTCATTAAAAATAAAGTTTGGTCTTAACTATCACAAACCCTTCTGAGAATCTGATGAAAAGTACAGATCTTCTTCCTAGGAAAAAATGCACATATCCACAAAATACAGTTTGTATGTACTATTCAGGAGTTTCAGAGATCACATTTTAAAAAGCCTTTGTATAGAAGAATAGTATTTAATGGCATAAAATTATTTTCATTATTTATTAAGTAAAAAATAGTAAAACCAGGGGCTGGCCCCATGGCCGAGTGGTTAAGTTCATGTCCTCCGCTTCGGCGGCCCAGGATTTCACCGGTTCAGATCCCAGGCTCGGACGTGGCACCGAGGCCATGCGGAGGTGGCGTCCCACATAGCATAACCAGAGGAACCCACAACTAGAATATGCAACTGTGTGCTGGGGATCTTTGGGGAGAAGAAGAAAAAAAAAGAAGATTGGCAACAGTCGTTAGCTCAGGTGCCAATCTAAAAAAAAAAAAACAGTAAAACTAAAGGTTACAAAATACTACGCATGGTAAACACACAGAAATAAACAAAAATACACTGTAAAAAAGGGACATACAAAAATACTAACAGAGGTTATCTGTTCATGATGGGATTACTAATAAATTTCAATTTTCTCCTGTGTTTATATGCTCAAAGATTTTTTAATTGCACAAATATTTTTAAATCATAAAAAAACACTGTTCAAAAGAATTGCAAAATTCTAGCCAAGAAGTGAACACACAGTACCAGTAAGTTTTTAGTAACATCATTTTCCCAGGACAACTAACTAAAAAAGATTTTTTTTTTCCTGTTCACAGAAATCCACTCTGAAGGGTAAATATTTAAGCAAAGAAAATTTTTAATGATGTCAAGGCCTTATATTTGATCCTATAAGTCAGGGCTAGATGGCATCAATTAAGTACAGCTAATCTCCTCTATAAGTAGGTATCTGAGTAAATGCCACCATTTTTATGACCATGAAGATGAGATTGCTACATTTATTTTCAACTCAAATTTCTTATCTTTAGGTACCAATTTAAATGACTAAGTATTTATTGATCTTTATTTTTTAGACTTTTTTGATTTACATTCCCTTTCTAATTTAAACACATGATGAATGACGGCTTTGAGGGATAATCAGAGCTGCCATTATGAGGCTATCATCACCTGACCACAGACTTCAACCACCCCGAGAGAAACAGAATCGTTACAGGCCCACCAGGAGGAATGTAAAAGGTTACCCAGCACCATGCTTGACTGCTCTGCAGCCTGCCATTCAACAGATTAGATTAATTGCATATAAATTGTATTTATCTGTTATTCACTTAAACAGAAGAGCCAGTTTCCACAGACAACACACTAATTTATCCTGATAGTTGGAGTGCAGCTGGATTTTTAACAGTATGAACAATAAGAAAATTTAATTTAAAAGATAAAACCTCAGACGATTCCATCATCTTTAGAAGCTCTGAAAGCACCCCTTCAGCTGAGGGCAAAGTGCCATGCAATTACCCTTCCAGCACACATCCAGCAGCAAACACCGAGAGGCACAGGCACACCACAGAACAGAACTAATCCTCCGAAAAATACAGTTACAGAGGGAAAAAATCAAGGTCAGAATATAATTGCAATATGCTTTTATTTCATTGGTGCACTTTTCACTCAAGTTTCTTTAATTTTCACCATTATGTCAAACACAGAAAGAACTGAGGGAAGAAATAAAACACAATTGTACCGTGTCTCTCATTAACTGCTGGACAAACGCCAAGGCCTCCCTATTAAGAACAGACATGAAGAGGGTGATTTTCTGAGCAAGCAGCTGAGTTTCTAAGAACCAGATCCATCCACACAGACCACAAAAGACCCCAGCTTCAGCCTGTCAACAGGCAAACAGCCACCAAGAGTCCCGCCGCCGGCCACACCCCGAGAAGCCCACCTGCAGGGTGACAAGGACACTGACAAGGCAAATTGATACATTACAGTATTTCAGGGGTAGGGCAAAGAAGTGCCAAACAAGAGGATATTTACATGGTAAACTTTAAATTTCAATAATTCTTAGCAAAAGCATAAAAGCAACAAAAGAACAAGTCCGAATGGATCCACAGAGAGAAATATTCCAAAAATCAGGTACCACATCATCTCTAAGTAGTCCACTGACCTTCCAATTCAAGGATGGAGATTTTGAGAGAATTATTAGAGTTCTTAAGAAAACATCTGGAGCAAGTCTGAAAATTCTCAAATTTTGAAAGAGAGTTTATTTTGAACTTTTCCCTTCTTTTCCTTTTCCTAGCTGAAGGCCCTGTCCTTTACAGCTCTGACAAGTTTATCCTAAAGGCAAAAAAAATAAACTAACTGAGCTATCTCGTTCTTACCCAAAACATACTGGCAGAATTTGTTGACCTCACTCAGTTTGCAGGGGAGAGAATCCATATGAGCTACTAAAAGGCCTAACGTTACAGTTTCTCTAAATAGTAATAACAAAATGAAAAAACGTGGTTTTCTTTTACAGTGAGATAGGAACCAGCCTGAGGAGACAGGGCTGTCGACAAGGCCCCTGGCCTAACAAGATAAGGCCCCTAACCAATCAGCAAGCTAGGAGCATCAGATAGAGACCACCAAGATCCACATCCCGCAGCCTCAGGACTTCTCCTGGCTCCCGCATGCACCCTGGCACCCAGGAGTCCACTGAAGGTGACCCTACCTCCACTAGCACAGTAAAAATCACACCCAGGGGTGGAGAGCTAGCGTGCTAATGATACATGCAACATACGTGGTGACATGCTACATGACAGCGCAGGCCCAAGAAAAACCCCACCTCCACAGGCCATGACAAGGCCCGTCTCCCCAGCCTCTGCCTAATGAAAGCCCCCCAGTCCTGCTCCCTGACAAGCCGGTCACTTGCCCCTTTCCTTTCCACACCGGCTCCTTTGTGCCTTCCTTGTGCACAAGCTAATAAACTTTTACTTTCTACTCCCATTTGTGGTCTCTCGATTTCCATCGTGGGGGACAAACAAGAACCCAACATGCTGGTAACAAAAGTACTACTTTCTAAGAGTCAAAAAATACCTGGAAACTTCTCCCCAAATGTTGAAAGTACTCTCTATGCTAATCATCCAGGATATCTGCGAATTCTCAGGGCCCTCTGTTTTTGCCTGTCACTGCATTTCAGCGGAACACAAGATAAGCAAAACACAAGTTGGATACCAGTCCCGGCACCACTGGGCTAAAGGATCCGATCTTAGAACCGTAAAAAGGAAAAGCCCAGGGGCGGACCCAGAGCAGTTTTTAATGATGCCACCTTAGAAACAGCAAAGCTCAAAGGGCACCTGGCAGTTTTCCTTTCAGATAAAAGGAATAAAAACTCATCCTAGGGGATGCAAATCAGTCAAACCCAGAGGCAGCTAAGGGGGGCACTGAGCAAGGCTGAGAAGCAGGAGAAGGAGAGAAAAGCCTTTCCTGGGAACCAGGTAAACGTGGGGCATTTGAAGGAGCTTCCTGGAAGGACGACAGAGCCACTTCACACATCCAGTGAGCTCTCAACAGCCAGCAACAGACGGAGAACCCCCTGCAATCAGGAAGGGCCTGATGCAGGGGAGGTGCTGGGGAGGGCAGGCTGGGTCACAGGGAAAGGTCAAAGCACAAGGACGGAGAAGGGAGGTGCTGGGGAGGGCAGGCTGGGTCACAGGGAAAGGTCAAAGCACAAGGACAGACGAGGGAGGTGCTGAGGAGGGCAGGCTGGGTCACAGGGAAAGGTCAAAGCACAAGGACAGAAGAGGAGGTGCTGAGGAGGGCAGGCTGGGTCACAGGGAAAGGTCAAAGCACAAGGACGGAGAAGGGAGGTGCTGGGGAGGGCAGGCTGGGTCACAGGGAAAGGTCAAAGCACAAGGACAGACGAGGGAGGTGCTGAGGAGGGCAGGCTGGGTCACAGGGAAAGGTCAAAGAGGGCGGGGAGGTGCTGGGAGGGCAGGCGGGTCCAGGAGAAGCAGCAGCACAGACAGAGGAAAGAGGGTTCCTGTTCCCGTGCCTGACCCGCATTCCTCTGATCCCGAGGCAGGAGAAGGCGAGATGCACACACACATCCACGCCGGGCTGACTCCACAGAAAACCAGCTCCCATCAACATGTCAGGACAGTCAGAGTTTTCTGGAAGGTTTTGTTCTGACTGGGGGTTTCTTGACCTGGGGTCCACGGACACAGAATGCCATGGTTCGGAGAACACCTGTGGACTTGGAAGGGAAGGTAACTGCACCTTTGTTTGCACTTTATCTGAAATTTAGCTCTTCCTTCGATTCTAAATGCAAATAACAAACCACAGCACCTGCGACTTTGTCGCCATAAGAAATCCCATATTTTCACATCACATGTTAAGTTGGTGCACAGATCTTGACACAGCCATGGATCCTTCTTATTGAATGTGTTGATAAAACCACATCTATTACCATATCACTAATTTACTATTAAGTTTGGAAACACTCCATAAAGGAAATCTGAAGGGCTCTTTACTACTGATTTTATCTAGTATGCGGTGTTTTCTATTCTTAATTGACTATTAAAGTTTTTTTCCTCACAGGAAAACTCCCAAGAAACGATTCTACAAAGGAGAGTGGGTGTGGAATAAGGAGGCGCTCTGAATTTATCTCGTTTGTCATCCCCAACCTTCAAGACAAACTCTGCTGACATCCCCCTCACATCCGCTGGCACTGCAGGGAGTCAGAGGGTGGGCATCCCAGGTGTCCTCAAGCGCTGCTGCACGTCAGAAACACGTGGAGCCTCAGGAATGCTCACGCCCACGTCCAGCCCAGGTTCAAACTCCCTGTGAGGTTCGCAAGCACAGCCCGAGGGACGTGCAGACTGAGAACCACCGGGCTCGACTCAGGCCTGGTGAAGGCGTGGTGGAGAGCAAGGACCTCCTCACGCCGGCAGAAAGGCGGGAGCGGACTCAGCAAAGGAACCAGGGAGAAAGTTAAATCTTAGGGGCCCAATGTAGCTGGCACTCCACATAATATAAAAGTCACCATTTTAAAGTGGCAATTCAGCGGTTTCCAGTATCGTTGACATTGTGGTTGTGCAACCATCACCACTATCTAATCCCAGAACATTTCCATCACTCAAAGAGAAACTCCATTAAGCAGTGACCTCCCCATCCCTGTCTCCCTGCAACCCGACAACAACAATCCACTTTCCGTCTCTATGAATTTGCCTATTCTGCACACTTCATATAAATGAAATCATACAATATGTGACCTGTTGTGTCTGGCTTATTTCACTGAGCAGGATGTTTTCAAGATGCATCCATGTTGCCGCATGTGTCAGAATTTCATTTCTTTTTAAGGCTGAGCACTATTCCCTTGTATAGATGGAGCACATTTTGCTTATCCATTCATCAGCTGCTGGACATTGGTGGTTTCCACTTGTGACTACTATGGTTGTGAATAATGCTGCTATGAATACTCATAGACCAGTTTTTAGAAGCATGCCTGCTTCCATTTCTCTTGGATATACACCTAGAGCCGCTGGGTCTAGGTTACAATTTTGTGAGGAACTGGCAAACTGTTTTCCTCAGTGGCTATACCCTTCTACACCCCTACCAGCAATGCTTGAGGGTTTCAACTTCTCCAAATCCTCATCAACACCTGTTATGTCCTGGTTTGTTTTTGCTTTTTAATGCCATCCCAATAAGTGTGATATGGTATCTAACTCAGCTTTTGATTTACATTCCCCTGATGACTAATGATGATAAGAATCTTTTTCCTGTGCTTATTGGCCATTTGTGTATCTTCTCTGGAAAAAGTCTACTCAAGTACTTTGTCTGTTCTTTAATTGGGTTGTTTATCTTTTTGCTGTTGAGTTGTGATATTTCTTTATATATTCTGGATACTAGACCTTTACCACATCTATGACTTGCCAATATTTTCTCCCATTCTGTGGGTTGTCTTTTTACTTTCTCAATGATATCCTTTGATGTACATAAGTTATTTTGATAAAATCCAATTTATCTATTTTTTTCTTTTCTTGCTTATGCGTTAGGTCACATACCTAAGAAACCAGTGCCTAATCAACAATCACAAAGATTTACACCTATGTTTACTTCTAAGAATTTTTATAGCTCCAGGTGTATGATTTATTTTGAGTTAATTTTTATATTTGGTATGCAATTGAGGGTCAAATTCCAAAGTCTTTTGCACGTGGATATCCAGTTGTCCAAGCACCATTTGTTAAAAAGACATCTTTTCTCCGTTGAGTGGTCCTGGGACCCTTGTTGAAAATCAAAAATGAATGGGTTTATCTCTGGACTCTCAATTCTATTCCATCGACCTACCAGTCTACACTTATACCAGTACCACACCGTTTTGGTTACTTTGCATTGGAACATGTTTTGAAATCAAGAAGTTTGAGTCTTTCAACTTTGTTCTTTGAGGAGAATTTCAGCTCTCCTGCCCCCTGTGCACTTCCATATGAATTTGAGGATCAGGTTTTCCATCTCTGCAAAAAAGGCCACTGGAATTTTGATAGAGATTACATCAAAACTGAAGACCAGTTTGGGGAGTACTGCCATCTTAACAATATTAAGTCATCTAATCCAGGAACATGGGGTGTCTTTCCACTTATTTAGATCTTCTTTCATTTCTGTCAACAATGTTTTGTAGTTTTCAGTGTACACACCTTGCACTTCTTTGGTTAAATTTATTTCTGAGTATCTTATTGGTTTTGACACTACTGTACATGGGATTTTCTTAATTTCATTTTTGGATTGTTTAATGCAAGTATATAAAAGTACAACTGATTTTTGTGTATTGATATCATATCCAGCTAATCTGGTGAACGTGTTTTATTAGAACTATATCATGGATACTTTCATTTTCTACATATAAGATCATGTTATTTGTGAACAGAGAGAATTTTACTTCCTTTCCAATCTGGATGTCTGGCTAGAACTTCCAGTATAACGCTGAGCAGAAGTGGAGAAAATGGACACCCTTGTCTTGCTCCTGATCTTAGGGAGAAAGCATGCATTCTTTCACCATTAAGTGTGATGTTACCTGTTAGTGTTTCACAGATGCCCTTTATTAGGTGAGACAGTTCCTTTCTCCCTAGTTTGAATATTTTTATCATGAAATAGTATTGGATTTCATCACATCCTTTTTCTGCATCAACTGAGCTGAGTGTGAGGTTCTTTCCTTCATTCTATTAATACAGTGCATTAAACTGATCTTGCTTAGGTTGACCTGTTCTTACACCGCTGGGGTAAAGCTCACTTGGTTACAGTGTACAACCCTTCTAACATGCAGCTGAATTCCGCTCTTTAGTATGTTATGAGCATTTCTGCATCTATATTCATAAGAGACATTGGTCTGCAGTTTTCTTGTGTTATCTTTGTCTGACTTTGCTATCAGAGTAATACTACCTCATAAAATGAGTTAAGAAGTGTTCCTTCCTCTTCTATTTTTGGAAGAGTTTGAGGAGGATAAGTACTGATTCTTTAGATATTTGGTAGAACTCATCAGTGAAGCCATCTGGTCCTGGGCTTTTCTTTACTGCAAAGATTTTTAGGTTACTGATTCAAACCTCTTGTTATAGGTCTATTCAGATTTCCTATTTCTTCATGAGTCAGTTTTGATAGTTTGTGTTTCTAGAAATTCTCTCAGGTTTTATTTATCTGGAAATGTCCTCATTTCTCCATTATTTATGAAGAAGAGTTTTTGCAGGATACAGAATTACTGAATGGTACCTTTTTCTTTCAGCATCTTGAATATAAAACCCTCCTGCCTTCTAGCTTCCATGGTTTCTGATGAGAAATCAGCTGTCAATCTAATTGAGGATTCCTTCTACATGAGGAGTTTTCCTTGCTTGATGCTTTCGAGATTTTCTCTTAGCGTTTGTCTTTCCACAGTTTGATTATAAAGTGTCTTGTTGTGGATCTCTCTGAGTTTATCCTTCTTTGTATTTATTGAGCTCCCTGAATGTGTAGAGTAATGTTTTCCATCAAATTTGAGTACCAGAGAGGTCTCTGAGGCTCTTTTCATTTTCCTTCCTTCTTTTTTCTTTCTGTTCCTCAGGCTGGATAATCTCAACTGACCTATATTCAAGTCCTTATTTTCTTCTTCCTCCTCAAATCTGTTGTTGAGCCACACTAGTGACATCTTTCATTTCAGTTATTGTACTTTTCAACTCCAGAATTTCTATATGGCTCCTTTTTACAATTTCTATCTATTCATTCATATTTTGTGCTTTCTTTTGACTACAGAAAGTAGCATTGCCTTATCCAGACACTTAATAAACTAGTATTAAATGAGTGGTTATAAAGTTCTTCTACAGCTATTAAGAGTTAACTATACACTTAAAGAAATACGATTTTCCAAACAAGTTATAACTCATGGAGACTGAGGAAAAAATTAACCTACATAGGAACTGAAGAGACAAAAATTCCAAAATTTTAATTACATAAACATCAAACACACAATGCAATGTCTAAACTACCAAATTCTTATGGTAAACCTATTATTTAGAGTAAATTAAAGAGAACCTTCCCAAAATTAACCAAAGACTTCAATGAACATTCATAAATTTAGGGTTCAACAGAAAACAGAGAAGGCAGAGAACACCACAAATAAGAGAAAGGCCACAGACATCTTAGGGCCATCATATATTCAAATTTTACCCAATGTTCTCCTTAAATTAATTAAAAGCAGATAACATATTGCATACGTAGTTTGCCTGACTCAATCCTCACACACACACAAAATCCCATGAGATAGACACTACTACTGTGCACATACGAAAGGTGTGAAAGGTAACCCAAGAGAAGCTAAATCACTCACCCAGGATACAGAGCATCAGAAACTGAAGCCCAGAGCCAAACCGAAGTCCTGCGACTCCAGAACCAGAGCTCTTCAGCTCCACCCCACAGAGACAAAGCAGATGAGTCACCACAAGACACTGTTAAGTGGTGTAAGCCCACTGCACAGCAGCACTAAACATGGCAGGCCCACAGCAAAGAACATAACAGACTTTATGTCAAGAAGGGTTAATTTAGCTCTATCAATCACAATGCATTTTTGAGGAATCCCACAAGCAAAACTACTGAGGCAAACAAGAAATCTGGGGCATAAAAGACTATTTGAGCAAAATAACTAGCAAATAAAAAACTTAGAAATCTTGAACTTCCTAAAGCCCTATCTAAACTCAGACCCTAACAGTTATCAGTATATCATATATATACTGTGCGTGTGTTATATATATATATATATATACAGTATAGAATATCAAAAGAAAAAAAGATAAATTTATTGTACTAACATGTTAGCATCCAGGTAATCTGAGGAAAGAATACCTGGGAATCTTTTGTATAATTCTTCCAACTTTTCTAGAAGTCTGAAATTATATAAAAATAAAAACATATTTAAAAGTTTACGAATGAGGCAAGATTTCAGATAAGTTTGTTAAGTAATCATTTGAGCTACTAATTTTAATAACTGTATTCAACAGACATACTTAATATTTTATCTTTAAATAAATAAAACCTGAAAGTTTGCCTTATACATATTCTATGCAACAAGAGTTCTTCAAAAAAAACTCCCAAATTTAAGCTACACTAGTCTTAATTTGCTTTTGTCTTACCTCAGTGAATCAATGTTCAAAAACAGTAAAGAAAAAAGCCTAGAGAAAAATCAGTTTTCAAGTTTGTGCCCAATTCTCTCTACTTTTCCCATCAACTCCCGAGTCCTATAATTAACAAAACAAATACAAAAATAAGCCTGAACAACACAAGGCAGACAATCAATAAAGAATTGGTGGCACTTTTAAGGATTATTTTTAAAAACACAGATGCATATAATGAATTAGTGTTATAACTAAAAGTTACTTTAAAAATTTGTTTGTGGGGCTGGCCCCGTGGCCAAGTGGTTAAGTTCGCACGCTCCACTGCAGGCAGCCCAGTGTTTCGTTGGTTCGAATCCTGGGTGCGGACATGACACTGCTCATCAAACCACACTGAGGCAGCGTCCCACATGCCACAACTAGAAGGACCCACAACGAAGAATATACAACTATGTACCGGGGGGCTTTGGGGATAAAAAGGAAAAAAATAAAATCAAAAAAAAAATTCGAAAACATATTATAAAAAAAAAATTTGTTTGCTAGAAAGTACAAACTAAATTATTCTCAAGAAAAAAGACAAAAGCATTACAAATTAGAAATTAGGTACAAACTTAAAAAAGATAATTAGCCAGTTTGTGGCTTTAATTTTTGTTTTACTGGTAGCAATATATATCTCAGTAAGGGCCAGACAACAATTCTCACCCCAACCTCTAAGGAAAACCAGGTTCATCAAGTCAACTGATCAGCACTTTTTAAAAAGTTAATATCACCCAAATGTTATAACTGACATATTAATTACTGGATGAGGGAGGAAGGAAATACAGATTTTTTAAATTAAATAAAAAGGAACAATTTTTCATCTTTTTATAATCCTGATTTTTAAAGGTTACCTTAAAAGATTATCTCTTTTTACAATGTAAGGTACAATTTTAATGGGTGACAAGTAGGCCTCAAAACTGAAAATAACAATATTCAGTGTATTGCATTTCTGGTTACAAATTGGCCAAGGTATTTCTCATAAATTTACATAGCTAAGCAAAGCCTATCATATACAAATTATAACATTAAAAAAAACATACTCACGTCCTGAAAAGAATGTTTATTTTTTACTTTCTTACCCACAAAATCATTTAAACTCTCTTAAGCTCATAAATGACAATGTTCTAAAACTCAGATAATTTTTCTTATGGTGATAATGGTCAGGAGACTTCATAAACATTGTAAATAAGTTACAAAAGTGACGATGGATAAAAGCTGAACTGTACAAAAATTAAAGCTCCATTTAATCTTGAATGATTGAGTCTGATTTAAAGTTCTAATTAAATAAACAACAATGGCACGTTCCAGAAATAGCACCCAAAGATTCATACTTAACTATGAACACAAAGTATGCTTCCCTAAAAGGGCATGTAAATGTACTTCAGCATATATGAAGTCTATCACTCCATTTACATAAAATTTTAAATAAGACAAAACTAACTATGGTGTTAGAAGTGAGGACAGTGTTCTCCTTTAGGAATAAGGAAGGGGCAGTGAAGGGAGAGACACGCAGTGGAGGTGCTGATGAGGTGCTACCCCGACCTGGATGGTCGCTCATTCTGCATAAGGCATCAAGCTTCACACTTAGGATCTGTGTACTTTTCCATATGGATATCTCAATAACAGGGGTTATAACTGAGCTACGTGGTAAGGAATAATCAGTTAACATAAGAGATATATGCCTAAGTAACCGATGCAAATCTAAAGGCAAAGAAGAAAAAGAAAATCTTGAAAGAGAAGCCAATTCTTAAACATTGCATATAAAGAATTAAAAATAAGATAATAAAGATCTAAACAGAAGCTAAAGAGATTAAGTACATGCTAGGACAGAAACTCAGGGAGGTACAAATTCCTCATCTTAATGGCAGGAGCAGACTAAAGAAACTGGTTTATTCTTGACTTTAGCATTTAGAAAAATTCAAGTTAAAGAAAGTTCTGAAAAACATAGGTTACCTTTAGTAAAATGAAAACATGATACCTTTCAAAGCTTTCAACTCATAAAAAACAGCTCATTTAGCAAAAGGAACATAGGAAGCATTAAAAACATTTCTTCTTAATCTTTCTTCTTCATAATCTAAATTCAACATGCAATTCCTATAAACATAAAAAAGGAACTTTTGGCAGAACTGACAAAGCTGATTCCCAATTCACATGTAAGTAGAAATGTGCAAAAACAGCAAGAAAAATTGTGAAAAGAACAAACTGCTCCTACCAGATATCAAACCATAAAGCTATGGTTATTTAAATTATACTGACAAATAAATAGCAAACAAAAAATAAAAATCAGAAAAAAATAGTCCAGAAACAGACGAAGGTGTATATGGAAACTGAGTGTATGATAAAATGTGGCAAAACTAACATTTGGGGAGTCTCAGTCAAAGCTATGATTCTTTGGACTACTCTTAAAACTTTTCTCTAAGTCTGAAATAATGTGAAAATAAACAGTTAAAAACAAAAGATTAAGGAAAAAAGTGCAATTACAGATACAAGATATCCAAATGTATAAACCCACCCCATGATTCAATTCTAAAGACAGACAAATCCACAGGAAAAATGGGCAAAGGCTATGAACAGCAATTAGAATAAGAAATAAAAATAACCAATAAACACGAAAAGCTGGTCAATCTCACTAGTAACCAGTGAAATGCAAATAAATACCACAGGAGATACCGCATCCCATACATTAGATTAAAAACACTTCTATGAAACTTGGGTAATGTGAAGTGCTGACCCGGATGGAGGAAGAAGAACCACGACAGAAAGCCGACTGTAGGATAAACTGGTAGAGCCACTCCATGGAGAGCTCCACATGTGAACCAAATCTTAAAGTATGCATTCCCCACAGCCCAGCAAGTCCAGTGCTTACCCCAGAGAAACTCATAAATATGCACAAGGAGGCACACAAAAGGATGTTCATTTTAATAATGTTCATAAGATTTAAAACTACAAAGAACGTAATCTCCAAGAGGAGAGTTGCTCAATAAAAAATATGTCCATACAGTGAAATAAGACGCAGTAATAAGTCCAACAATAACACCATAATGGCAGGAGCTCCAGGAAACAGTGAGCGACTTGCACAATACATACGCACATGTAAGCTGTCATTTACGTGTTTCAAAAGTACCAGGAAACAATACCATATACGGTCGGTTCTGCAGTCATGCTTGTCTAAAAACAACTTGTTACAGCACAACTGATATATCAGGAAACATGAGCGTAACACAAATTTCATGATTGCATACGTGCAATTTCATCCAGGAGAAACTAAATGAAAACAGGAACAGAGGTACGTGGGAATCGACAAAGGCACACACAGAACGTCTCCCACTCCACCAGCCACCTGAATCCATCGTGCTTGTCAGCCGCCACAACCTGCTGCGCCACTTCAGAAAACCGTCCTTCTGCCCACGTCCACAAGCCAACGTCACGGCTTTTTCAAGGTAAATGCCATATTTATTCTAGACTTTCTGTATTTCTTAAGCATTTAATATGTGTCAAAAACTGGGCTGTAACTTCTATTAAGTTCTTATCCTTTTATTTAACGTCATTGACAAGGTTTTGAGTGTCGTGCCCCCCACTCTACTTTTTGTCAGAAGTCTCGTGGTTTTTACTGTGTGACTCTGAGGAACACATATGTTGCATTACAGCAGAGCTGTTATTTCAATAGGTATACATATACAAATAACTTGTTTCATTAAAACTGTCAGCACCATAGTTAATCAAAGTAAGTTTAGTGTATACAGTAATCACACAAAGCAACAAAACATATGATATTGCACTGTAAGGAAAACCGGACTGAGACTCAGGAGACCCAGTCCTAGCTTTGCTGTCAACTTGCTTATAGACCTGGACAAGTGATTTGATCTTGCTGAGTTTCTCACTATTTCCTACTATAAAAATTGGGATAGCAATTTCCCACTAAAGAAACACAGCTGTGCTGATCAATGAGGTAACTGGCTTTCACAGTACTGTACACAATGTGCATGGCATTCAAATGAAGTGTGGTGGCATTACTGTTAACAGAAAAGAGAGGAACGGAGTGCCCACGCTTCTAAAATTCGAGTCTGAGACGCGAGTAGCATTCCTTACTTCATGGTAAGTGTCCTCGAGCTCCCCGTCGTATATCCAACGGTAGAGGAAGCTCAGGACAGGATGCGACACTAAGCCGAGAATGTGCTGCACCAGGGACCTCATGTACGGGTCTCCTGTTTTCGTGTAGGCGTGGACGGCTGAGGCCAGCTCACCTCCTTTCCTTCCTGGGGGGAAGAAAAGAAAAACACCCAAATTTACATTCATGGCAGAAAACAAAATGGCCAAGTAATGGCAATAAGGTGTGTTTGTTTTCTCAATGCCACCTGGAACCTAGAGGCAGCAGTAAATGTGTCACAGATGAGGAGCAGAGATCCAGAGCCTGCCCCAGGCTTCTCGTGGGTCAGAGCGACTCACACATCTCTTCACGACCACTGTGGAGCTTCTCAGTAAAAAAACCTGACTTGCTTTATGACCTAGAGCGTGACTTTTCCCCTTTTTTGACTGAGACACATACTAAGATTTGCACTTTATATTGCAATCCAGTATATAAATAAATATATATGAAAAACAGAAGTTTTACAAAATACTTACACTTTAATATTTTCTATTTTCTTCCTTTTTTTCTTTTGGTATAATATGCTAGTCTCAATTCACTAAGTTGATTTCATAACCCATTAATAGGCTGCAACTTACAGTTTGAAAAATACTGTTCTCTGTTGAGACAACAGTTCCCTGTGTCCTGAGAGCATAGTTCAGTATGATGTATTGGGAGTGGCAAAAATCAGGTTCAAAAATATAAGCCCATGCAGAGTTCCTCATGTTATATTAAGAATTCAAAATTTTGTTAGATTGCTGGAAGATCTTAAGGAAAGGAGTGATGTGATCTAATTTTTTTTCTCTAAACAATAGATTTTATTTAGATTATAATACACATTTTGATAAAACAATGGTTCAACTTCGCAAACGATGTGACCTAATTTTAATAAGGTTCTTCTGGCATATATGCACAAAAATGGAGGTGTGGAGACTGAAGACAGAGCGGCCAGCAGGTTATTACGGTGGTGCATAAAGAAGGCACAGGGCAGGATTCAAACCGTGTCTGCAGGAGTGGCAGCAACTTGAGACACAGGAAGGAGTGGGAGGCACGGGGACTTCAGCGGCTAACTGGACATTGGAAGAGATGGGGGATTGGGAGGAAAGGAAAAGAGGAGTCTGGTAAGAGTCCAGTTATGGGGCAGTGCTGGTAATTGGAGAAAAAGGAGATATTTATTCAGTGTGTTCAACTTCTTTGTTTTTAGGGGAAGTGCCAGGAGGTGAAGACGGAAAGGCACTGACAGCACCATGAACTGGACTTCAACATGTTCAAGCTCTGGTCCTTGTGAATCACCCAGGAGGAGGATGGCAGCAAACACTGAGCCACGAACTAAGGGGCAGACCTCTGGCTTCTCACCTCTCATTAGTCCTAACCATCCTAAGTCCAGACTATCAGTGTCCTGATGTTACACATGAGGGAAAAAAAGAGAAGCAGCTCCCTGGCCAAGGTAGCACAGTGAGGAAAAATGTTTAGAAGGCAACTAGAAATACAGACTGGGCGCAGGAGAGGCCAAAGCCAGACATGCCAATATGGGAAGAGCAGCACAAAGCTGGTGAACCCAGACAGGGAGCACAACCTCAGGTGGCATAAAACACCAGGAGAGACTGCCAGTTAGAAGTCAAGTAAACGAAGAAACAGAAAAGCAGTTAAGAACACCAAGGACCACAAAAAGAAGATAAATCTTCAAAAATTAGATACTCTCTTCCTTTATTCCTTCATTTCAATGAAATCCTGAGCTTCAACAAGTACAAATACTGGGCCACATTGGCAACTGCTTTTTTTTTTACCCTGTAACTTCAAATCTGTTAACTTTTATCAATCAGCATACTTATGGTTGTTGAGGATACAAAAGAGCAGGCACAAAAATAAACCTAGATGATATTCCTTAAAACTTGCTTTAAAATAAAGCAGGTCCATGAGATGCAAAATGACCTTGGCAGTGGTCCACCAGGGCCGCCAGAGTCTTCAGTCGTATCTTGGGGTCGTATGTCCAAACCAGGAGGCGCCGGAGTGTTAAGCTACTCTCAAGGCCCAAATTCACACCCTGATCATCCTCTAACTGGAGCTGAAAAACAGTAATCACATAAGGGATAAGCAGAGGTCACTAAACACGTCAATCATTTCTCAATCCATATAAACTGAATATGGGGAAGGGATTATTCTCATAAAAATGAAGCAAAAGTTCCCCTCTGAGAGAAGAACAGTTCCTTCAATCTACAAGTGATCTGTTTAAATGGTACACAGGACCCTGAAAATCAGCAATTAATTGCCTCTAGGATATACTGAAACTGTAGATTTCCAGAGCTTACTAGCAGTGTTATCAAACAGATTTTTATCTTTTAAAAGTAATGTATGAAGAAACTTAAAAATTCTACACAGCTGCAATCTTGTAACACTTCAAATCATGAAGGAATTAATAAAAATAAAGTATTTACCTGGGAATGTAAAACAGAGAGTAATCGATAGTATTCTTTGAGTTCTTGGTGCAAGGCAGCACAAAAGCTCTGTGTAGAAAGAGTGAGTCTAATTAAAGCACAACACAGTCATCACACATCAACTCATCTGAACTGCACCATGCTTTAAGACAAAGTCCTACAGGTATTCAATAATGTTAGGGACGTGTTGTCCCTTAGCATGAACTTTGCAAGAGGGAAACGAAGAAAACGGAGTATGTATCTCATGAAGCTAAAAGTGTATTCACTCTGGACAATAATCCTTTATTTTAAGATAACGTCCCCTCTAAATTTTTAGAGTTAAATATAATTTTCTTTAACGTTCTTAATTCGCAAAATTTTAAAACTGACAACTCTATACTAATTTACCCCAGTTGTGGGGGGAGTTTGTACTTTTTCCCTTCCATATTACTAAAAACTTCTTTGTACCTCTCCAATCTTAAAAGCTGAACAGATGTGAAATCAGAAACTGTAAGGGCCTTCACACAGTCTAAGAACTTTCTGGAATGAACTCTGGGATGTAAACCCAGGAATACTCAGTGGGAAGCTCTGGTTTCCGAGAGAACCTATAAGAGACAGAACTTACAAAGGATAAAACCTGTTTTCCTTAAATATCAGGCTCCACACTTTTCTGAATACTTTAAAGCAATAAATAATCAGTCATCTCTAGGTTTATACTTACTGTATTTATGTTTTGTGCATTGGGTCTAATACAAGTATTTTCATCCTTACAGGCTATAAAAATGAACATAAAACTAATTTTACAGACTCCAGGGAATGTGTCAAAAGTGAGAGCTGCAAGATGGGCTTTCTTACGTTTTGGAATCAGCTGACCTCAGCATGAAACCCTGGGCACACGCTGGGTGTATCATCGTGGGTCAGCCCTTCCCTGTCCCTAAGCCTTACTGGCCCATTTATACAGGAGGAATAAATGAAATAACACAACAGGGTGGTTATGGGAGGTGCTGACATTTTACGTCAGTTTTCTTAAGTAATATTCAGAGAAAACGATGTGGCACCTTTTCAGGCATGGCATCACTTTTTACAAAAACCCCATCCCAGAACCCACGGCAGACAAACATACAACACAAACACATCAAAGTTAAAAGCAAAAACAAATCCCAACTGCTGACCACTAGAAATAATGAAATCATAGTCTCTCAGGTAGAATATAAATATATACAGGAGTATACACGTCAGCCCCTAAGTGGTCTCCAACCAAGATCACAGAATTACAATGAATAATTCAGCACCTGTGTATCCACACAGAAGGTTTCCAGTTAACTGAGGCTGTTCTCACCTGCATTATTAAAAAGCAAATACAAGTTTCATACTTAGGAAACACTATCTTCCGTTATAAATAAGATTTTGTTCCATTTAGTACATCTAGAGCCAGGACACTTCTGAGAGTGAAAGGGGGCTAATAATAACTACACCAGGACAAGACACAAATCAAGACTCCCCGGCTACCCACAACATAAGGTCACCCCGAAAGCATCCATCATTCTTCCAATAAGCAACCCCACTGCGTCCTCGGTAACCAGACAGTACAGAGCAATGACTTTACAAAGCAGGAACGGGGAGAGGAATGGAAAGAGCTTCAGAGGAGACATTACGCATCATATTCTGGTCCCAAAGAACATGTGAGGGCAATGTGGACAAATCGATTAACCTCAAGGTTGAGGCTCAACTTTTATATCTACAAAATGGGGACAATTACCACTTGCCTTGCTAATTTCAGAGGGCTGTTAATCAAATATGAGAGACAATGCTTTAAAATATAGCACTATAAAATACTATATGACACTACCATAGTGATTACCAATCAATCTGCTAGAATAAGAAACCATGTAATAGTTTGTTTAGCTTTCCTGTATTCATTTTCTGTTTGTTTTGCTTCACATCTAATAACTCGACTAGGACATAACAGCGGAATTTGCATTCACTAGGGAATGATACAAAGACATAAGATGGTCCTTTCTGGAAAGGGGGAAAGGACTCCCAGAAACCACAGCAGAGGGATGGCCAGTGGGCTCATTAGTCTACAAACTCCATACACCGTTAACGCCAGGTGGAGCTGGTCCTGAAGGCCTGGTCTTTCCTTTCTGTGTTACAGTGATGGGGGAGGGTCCTGGCCCATCCAGCCTATTGTCTATCCTGGTAAATGGGACTAAGGGAATAGCGCTGGGCTCGGGACAAGCAGCGTTCTATGCACTGTCTCCTAATGCTCACGCCCTTGGAGAGTATCATCGTCTTGTACGTTATCATCACCTCCATTCTACAGACAAAGAAACTAAGGCCAAGAGAAGGAAACCTGTGCAAGACGATGTAACTATGAAAGAGTAAAGCCAACACCCAGAACCCTGGGTGGTCTCACTTAAAGCCACACTCCTAGTCACCAGCTATGCTGCCATGCTATGCTGCACCTACAGTGCAGTTTACTTGTCACTCTCTCTTCAATAATTTTTGGGAGATTTCACAGGAAATAATTACTGCCCAAGAATCAACTTGAGGGCAAAATCCTATGCTGCTCAACCTTTAAAAGGAGTTGGGATGTGTAAACTTCACTTCTCCTTTACCAGCTGCCTCCTGTCTGGTTCCAGAAGGAGGAGGAGGGGAAGGACCAGTTCCTTCCCAACTACTTGCCATCCTGTAGGCAGTGCCCCAGTTGTGGCCGTTCAGGCCAGCAGCAGCAGTTGGCTCCCGCCTCTGGCTTCTGGAACATTCCTCAAGCCAGTCTCACTGTGCTGTGTGGGGCACCCACAGCAGTTGGGAATGTCCCCTGCTCACAGGTCTATGTCCCAGCAGGCCCTCCTCAGAGGGCTGCATCTGCTGGGCGCCCCTCCTCCAAGCTACTGGATCCTGATTACCCCAACCTCTTCTCTCTGCTCCCCAGGTTTACCTCTGTTTTAATTAGTATTTGTATTCTTTTGCTTTCATAGTCCTCCAACAGCTATGTAAACAATTTGCTGTATTTGATTATCTTTGTCAATATCTACTATGGTTTCTATTTTCTTGAGTGGACCGTGAGTGACACAAAGTCTATTAACAAAGCTTTTCGATTTAAAAAGAAGCCTCTTAAGAATTATTTTCATAAGATTTTAAGCAGATTAAGCATTTCCAAAAGTGAACGGCATCCCAAACATTCTAGTAATAATGAACATACCTGACCTACAAGTCCAAATGAACGGTCTAGACTCCTCTGGTCAGTGTATTTTCTGATTTTATTATGTAACCATCCCAACTCAGCAAGTCTGACTGTCGTATCCCTCAAAGATTTACTTAGGTTTGCCTAAAAAGAAAAGAGATCAAGAGCTAAAAGGAAACTCAACACGAGAATTTTAATTATTATTTTTCTTAACCATTTGTACTTAATATTATAATTCTTAGCCTTCAACACATGCAATTTAAAACTAACTAATATACTATCATTAAAGTGAAAACAATGAGATTCTGGGAAACAAAAAGCATCAGGTAACAGGCAGGAAAGTAAAATACCGCCCAGAGAATAGTAAGTTCGGGTCACATCCCCTGGTGGAGGGAGTGGCCAGCATGGCAGGGACAGTCTGTGACACTCGTCACCTCGTGAAACAGCTGAGAGTAGCAGAAGGTCACAATGTCAACAAGAAGGGCTGTGGAAGAAGAAAGCAAAAGCAAGCAGAGCCGCCTCATCTGGAATCCTGTTTAAGCACAAAGACACCAAGTCATACCTGCCACTCAGGTACCCATGGCATCACCATCACAGGATACAGAAACCCAGTTACTGGGGTGGCTGCATCACTGAAAATGACGAAGGCAAGAAACAGAAGGGAAAGGAAGGAAGTACTGATGACATGGGGCCCTGTAACAAGACTACACAAGCTGCACACTGCACGGGGAAAGAGAAATCGGCATTTAGTAGTGCAACTTGACTGGACACCTGACATTGTAAAGCCAGCCCTCATTACCCCAATGACACCTCACAAATTAACAGCTCCTATGTGGTCTTCATGACATTTATTCTTTCTTTCTGAATATTTTAGACAGGGTTTAGTTACTGTACCTTTCCCTCCACTTTGTAACAATTCTCAGCGTTGCTCATCTTGATATTTTTGCCATCTATGCCCTGGAACACATACAAAATGTCTCGGACAAGGGCTGCCTCAGTAACTTCCACAGCACCTGGAAAATGGTTTTTATAAGAGAGTAATTACTGAACAATATTTTTAAGACAAAATCAGTTTTATGACACAATTAGTTTTGGAGTATATATTTGCAACCAGGACAAAATTTTAACATTAAATAAATGAGCTTAAGATGAAAAAGAGAGCATAAAGTTTTAAGAAACATAGGATTTCCTGAAAAAGAATGGAAATCATGTAATTTCTTATACAAAAAGTCTTTTAAAAAGACGAAGCAATATGTGGGAACTTAATATATAATCAAGGGGCAGCACAAATCAATCACAAAGGGATGCTTATTTATTTCAAGATAGTGTTTGGGAATACGGGCTTATTACACAGCAAGCAGACAAACCTTGGTCCATTCTCAACACCATATAAAAAGGAGTTAACAGCAGAGAAGTTACTTACAATTTCCATAAACCTTGGACAAAGCTAAGTTAGAATTAAGGTGTTACTCAAAATAATGGCAAGATAAGGACAAGGAGGCAATGCCCAGAAATCCAAGATGTCATCAGTGGGAGAAAAAACCCAGTCAGAGTATACAGTCGGAGATCAGCACTCCCAGAACCAAGCCAGCACAATAAGAGTGTAGTCGGGGATCAGCGCTCCCAGAACAGGGCCAGCACAATCAGAGTGTACAGTCGGAGATCAGCACTCCCAGAACAGGGCCAGCACAATCAGTGTACAGTCGGGGATCAGCGCTCCCAGAACAGGGCCAGCACAATCAGAGTGTACAGTCGGAGATCAGCGCTCCCAGAACAGGGCCAGCACAATCAGAGTGTACAGTCGGAGATCAGCGCTCCCAGAACAGGGCCAGCACAATCAGTGTACAGTCGGGGATCAGCGCTCCCAGAACAGGGCCAGCACAATCAGAGTGTACAGTCGGAGATCAGCGCTCCCAGAACAGGGCCAGCACAATCAGAGTGTACAGTCGGGGATCAGCGCTCCCAGAACAGGGCCAGCACAATCAGAGTGTACAGTCGGAGATCAGCACTCCCAGAACAGGGCCAGCACAATCAGTGTACAGTCGGGGATCAGTGCTCCCAGAACAGGGCCAGCACAATCAGAGTACAGTCAGGGATCAGCGCTCCCAGAACAGGGCCAGCACAATCAGAGTGTACAGTTGGGGATCAGCACTCCCAGAACAGGGCCAGCACAATCAGAGTGTACAGTCGGGGATCAGCGCTCCCAGAACAGGGCCAGCACAATCAGTGTACAGTTGGGGATCAGTGCTCCCAGAACAGGGCCAGCACAATCAGAGTACAGTCAGGGATCAGCGCTCCCAGAACAGGGCCAGCACAATCAGAGTGTACAGTTGGGGATCAGCACTCCCAGAACAGGGCCAGCACAATCAGAGTGTACAGTCGGGGATCAGCGCTCCCAGAACAGGGCCAGCACAATCAGTGTACAGTTGGGGATCAGTGCTCCCAGAACAGGGCCAGCACAATCAGAGTACAGTCAGGGATCAGCGCTCCCAGAACAGGGCCAGCACAATCAGAGTGTTCAGTTGGGGATCAGAGCTCTCAGAACCGGGCCGGCACAATCAGAGTATACAGTTGGGTATCAGCGCTCCCAGAACAGGGCCAGCACAATCAGAGTGTACAGTTGGGGATCAGAGCTCCCAGAACCGGACCAGCACAATCAGAGTACAGTCGGGGATCAGTGCTCCCAGAACCGGGCCAGCACAATCAGTGTACAGTCGGGGATCAGCACTCCCAGAACAGGGCCAGCACAATCAGAGTGTACAGTTGGGGATCAGCACTGCCAGAACCAGGACAATAGAGTCACAAGGAGAGGACAAGTTTGTATTTCACAGTCATGGAGATAATATTCTATAATTATCAATTACATCAATTTAGTAGTAGTATTGTTCAAATCTTACCTATCATCACTGACCATTTTTATCTACTTTTTCCATCAGTTACTAAGAAAGAAGTTGAAATATCCATTTGTAATTGTGCGTTTGTGTGTCTTCTTTGCAGTTCTGTTGGTTTTTCTTTGCATTTGAAGCTCTGTCGGTAGGTGAATATACATTTAGGAGTATTACTTCTTCCCCAAGAACTGACCCTTTCGTTGTTATGCAATGTCCCTCTGTCCTTGGCAACATTCCTGCCACTGTCTACTTGATATTAAGACAGCCACTCAGCTTTCCCATGGTCTGTGTTTTTCCCATCCATTTACTTTCAACCTATTTGTGGTCCTATATTTAAAATGTGTCTCTTGTGAGTAGTACATAATTGTCTAAACAGCATTTTTTGAAAAATCCGTCTTTTAAACAGTGTCTAATGTATATAAATTTAATGTAATTACTGACATTTGGATTTGAATTTAACTGACTGCGGTATGTTTTCTCTTTACCCCACTGTTCTTTCTTCCTTTGCACTTCCTCTCCTGCTCCTTTGGGCTAATCAAGTATATCTTTAAGTCCTTCTGTCTCTCAGGTTTGTACGGAATACAGATTTGAAGGTTCTGGTTGGGGATCAGGAGTCACACCAACAGAGGGAAAGCAGAGAAGAGCACTCTGAGTCCATCTAGAAATGAGTTTCTAAGCCCCAGAGGACATAGCTGTCACGTGTCACAGGACAGAGAGAGGCCGGCAAGTGCAGCTACACAGGCACAGGCCGAGTTCTGCACTCCAAGCTGTCCTCATGAGTCTAAAAGACACTGCTGATCCTCGCATTCTACACAAAGACAGATCACAGCTAGAGGAATTTCAGAATCTGTAGATTATGAACAATAAAGCTCATTCTTCTATTTTCAGGATACTCATGTTCCAAACACTGCTATTCATGTGGTTCTCATGAAAGAAATTCAAACATTTGGGACCAGCCCCGTGGCCAGTGGTTAAGTTCACACATTTCCGCTTCAGCAGCCCAGGGTTTCGCTGGTTTGGATCCTGGGCAAGGACATGGCACTGCTCATCAGGCCATGCTGAGGCGGCGTCCCACATGGCACAACCAGAAGGACCTACAACTAGAATACTGAACTATGTACTGGAGGGCTTTGGGGAGAAGAAGAAGGAGGAAAAAGAAGAAGATTGACAATAGATGTTAGCTTAAGTGCCAATCTTAAAAAAAAAAAGTTAAAAAAAAAGAAACTCAAACTTTCTTTGGAATCTAGCAGAGATTTAGAACTCTCAATGAGGCATTCATTTAGTGATCAAATAAATCTGCAATGAGCTTCTTCAAATGGCATGGTGAACAAGACAGAAACAGCCCCTCCTTGTTGTTGGAACTCCGACTGTGGAGAAGACGGTAACTGGTACTAGGGGCCTGGTCTCGTCGGGAGAAGCCTTCCCAGGAAGAAAGGCAGAAAATAAAAACAGAGAGGGGATGTGACGAGGAAGGGAAGAGAAGAAAGACCTGGGCGGAGGAAACCACTCAGACAAGGATCTGAAAAGTGAATGGGGCTGAGGATTCCAAGGTCACAGAGACATGCAGTGATAAAGCCAGACTTCCCAAGGCATCAGAGACCAGAGTTAGGATTCTGAACCTCATTATGAGAACAAGAAATTACCCAAAGGTTGAAAGTGGAGATTCCTGACCAGTGTTTTAAAGTAAGGGAAGCATGACTTCCAAATGTTCAAAGAAAAGCTACGTTAAAATACATCCTTACTCACCACCTGCATCCCCTTCTCTCCTTGGCCTTGTCACGGTGCGAGCAACAGTGCTGGGGATGCCTTTTGAGGTAGTGGTTTGTAAAGAAGGCTGGTTTGCAGTTAAAGTCCATGCAAGACGTGACCCCAACTGCTGTCGAAGACAGTCTCCTACTCCTGGAGCTTGATGAGACTGTCTAAAAGAAGGAAGGAACATCCTGTATCTTCAAACACCCAGGCTATTCACTGAAGAGATAAAAACACTTCCAGAAATTTTTCTTACTATACTATATTGATAATCTGAAATGCACAGGTGACTTAACCCTACTCAAACACATCGACGACAATCAGTCCAAGGCCGCCTTGGACCCTCAGGCTAGCACTTAGACTCTCCCTGCCACCTCCACACGTTTCTTACCATAAAAATCAAAATCTATTTGACTTTTCTTTACAAACACATAACATACATCACCCATTTAAAACCACTTTGCAATTCACTGACTTTAACTTCACAGTCACCACCCTTCACTCACTCAGCTTCTGCTGAGCACGGAGTTAAAGAGCCTGGAACGCTGCTGCTCTTCTCCACCCTTGTGTCCCAGCCTCCACATGCTCAATATGAAGAGAAAGACCATAATTTCCAATTAATTTCAAGTGTACAAACATAAAATCTAAGGCAAAAGCACACCCAAAGAAAGGCTTTACTGAATGTGGAGAACACGTACAGCTGCTCTCTGAAGATCTAAGAACCTGTTGGCTAATTTCTAATGAATATTTTGACAACTGTAACAAAAATATCATTCCTGGGACTGCAAAAAACAAAAATGAGAATCTCAATGTTACTAATATATATTATCTATGATGTAATACACACTTTTGTATTTTTATTTTGCATATGTATTTCCTAAAAACATAATTAGATTTGACAACACCTTAAACGGCAAGGGAAGCAACATTTTAGTCGTGTGTTCCCATAGTTCCTCATCTTAATTCACTTGCACTATGAGATGCCATAATTCTTAGTTTGAAGATCTTAGCACTTGAGGATAAGACAGCTTTATTTTATTTTAGTTAATTTTTAAACAGTTCAGTGAAGGGAAGAGTATATGTTAATGAAGGGGATAATATTCACTCAGAGATAAATATGAGCATACAGCAAGAGAATTGTCAGCCAGTCACCTCAAAATAAAAGGCTCTGCATATTGCGCTTAGGAGCTAAATCCTTCACTAATACACAAGTGCATTAACAGGTTAAGAGCCACCAGAAAATCTTACAGTCAACTGTGATTAGACGTGGAAAGAATTCCTATCTGAAGGGAGTGTCTAGGCAGTAAAACCTCAGATAAAGCACATCAGAGACAGTGCCTAGAACACTCTGGGACATACAAGGCTCTAAATAGTTTCAGTGAACACAAAACACAAAAGCCTGAGGCTTTCCTGGTTCTGCTACTTCAGGGGTCTATGCTGGTAAGCCTGGTTTACCCCGGGAGGAGAGACTGTGGCGTGGGGGCCGGGCCGTTGAGGGCACACATGCTTATACTGCTGATGCCGCTGCTCCCAACGCTGCCAGAGCTCTGCGCCGACTGGGTGCTGCGGTCCTGGTAGTTCAGCGGGAGGGTCTGAGGCCTGGCGTAGTAGTAGGGAGTAGAGTGAGCATCTCTTGGTAACGCTTGAGCAAATAACGTGGCATAGCTAGAAACCTGAAAATCAATTAAAACGCATTAAGAACATAGAGATATAAAATTATAGAACACTCTTCCCAAATCAACAAAGATATAATTTATATTCAGATTTTAGTTCTATTTCTGTAAGTGGATTATGCACTTATTAAACAATAAGTTAGGGGGTTGGCCTAGTGGTGTACTACTTAAGTTTGAGCGCTCCACTTTGGCGGCCCAGGGTTCACTGGCTCAAATCCCAGGCACAGACGCACACACACCACTTGTCAGGCCATGCTGTGGCAGGCATCCCACATTTAAACTAGAGGAAGATGGGAATGGATGTTAGCTCAAGGCCAGTCTTCCTCAGCAAAAACAGGAGGATTGGCGGCAAATGTTAACTCAAGGCTAATCTTCCCAAAAAAAAACCCAATAAATTAGTTATAGTTTTGAAATATGCCAGAACTGATAAAGTTGTAGAAAGTTTTCTGAAATCCAAAATTCCCACATGGTCTGATAACTGAACACTTTATTCAGAATGCATGTAAACTAAAACTCAAATAATTACTCAAATATTTTTAAAGGTTTGGCATTATTATATAATGAAAGAATGTTCATTACTTAGACTAAGGTTTTAGAGGTAAATATGACTCTTTCACCCACATTCTTCAACTTTTCAAATACTTAAATTTCTGTAATAGAATATTTCATTATACCAGACTCTCTGGGACATGGAGCTGCCAAACTGCTTTTTCAAACACTGCACAGGTCAAAAACTGAATCCATGTGACAGTAAAGTTTTCACCGGTCTAACAGTAACTAATGCTCATAAGGATATCTGAAAACACAAGAAAATCCTAAAAGGTCTTCTAACTCATAAAGAATTACGCAGCTGTGCTGATAGTAATAACCTCACGCAGTAAAAATTTTGAAAACTGATAGTTTACGTATTTATACAATATTTATACAGTGTTATATTTGGAGTAATAACATAATTCTGAAAAACACCTTAAAGAAACACAGCACACTAAAAATGCCCTTAAAAAAAAGAAATCTTTTGACCTTCCACAAACGCCCAGAAAACTAGACAAGTTCTTTTCCTTTTCTCATATCATTTTCTTAAGTCTAGAAGGTGATTCATATCAAAATTGGTCTACCTGTTCCAAGAAAAGACACTAAGCGCCTTCAGAAAGCAGGAGCTGCTAAAACAGAGCCTCTCACCTTGTTTGGCTGCTTGCGTGGGTCTTCACTAAGGCTTAGCAAGAGGTAGAGAATTGACCACTTATTTTTCAAAACTCCCTGTTTAGAAAGAAAATATTAAAAGAACAACTTTATACTATTCCCCAGTTTTATCTTCGTCTTTCCTAAATTATTCTTATTTCCAAAATAGGAATGCATTTTAAATTCACATGGTGACAGCCAAGCTCAACTTCTCTGTCTTCCAGGCATTGCACAGAGTGCTGTCCACCCAAGGCCAGAGATAATGCTCTTGAGAGTTCACCACCCCTGGAGCTTTCGACCCCCTGAAAATTAGCTCCAAAGTCCCAATAAGAACATATTTTTTAAATTACCCTATTCCTGAATAACAGTATTTCCTTCCTGAAATAACTGTTGTAATAGCCAGCTTCCCAAATATAGTGACTATAAGAAAAATGCCATCATAAAACATATGAATGCTTTTCCCCCCCCTTTATCAAAGTCCCATTTAGGCCATAAAATAGAGCATTATTTAAAAACAAATAAGTAAATAAAAAAGAATTGTAAAGTGAAAGAGGTATGTCTCAGCATCACGCATCCCTAAACTCAAGGCTCCGGAGCACTTCACTGTCAGGATAACCAACCCCTAGGTTTCTAGCTAAGGTCATCACACAGATCTCATTGATTTCTAACTGTCTATCACTCTGCCCTGATTTATAACCATTAACAGGAGCCCACCCTCAGTACGTTTTATCCCAAATTTACAGAGCATTCTACTCTATTCACACAGCTTTATCTTTTGGATGTGCAGGCTAGAATATACACAGATCTTTATTTACAAAATAAATTATGGGATGGTTACTTACATTATACAAGTTCTTCATTATATAAAACATCCTTGAAAATTTCTTTAAAGAATAAGCTCATCCCAGGTATTTAAAATATGGTCTAAATTTAAAAATTGATTAATACAGAATTTTTCAGAAACAATAAATTCCCCAGCTGGGGCAACACAGATAAGAAGGAGGCCCAGCCCTGACGGAGTCCTCAGTCCAGCAGTAAATAGACAAATGAGCCAAATACTTTGGTATGATAAATTACTTTTCAGACAGGAGGATCACTTGAGTGACCCAGGCCCAGGAAAGGAGTCCAGAGGAGACATGAGTCTCTCAGAAAGATGGGTGACGCAAAGGCAAGGAAGGGGGACAGGCACAGCCTCTTCAGGGAACTGAAAACAGATCAATTTGGCTAAAGCTAGATATGAAAATGGAAACTGAAAATGGAATGACGGTTCAGATCAAAGGGGGCCTTGGAGATGCTGTACCAAGAAACTTGGATTTTAAGCTGAAGACGGCAGGCAGCCTTTGCAGGGCACTGACTGGACCCACTCCCTGCCAGTGCCACAGAGGAGGGACCAGAGGGGAGACAAATGAGACGCACAGGGCCTCATTAGGAAACTGCAGTCATCTGGAGGGGAAGGACCAGGGGCTGGGCTGGCATTCGGTGACTGAGCATCCACTCAGGTAACCCTGACAACCCCCATAAGCAGGAACCTGGGTCTCCGGGGCTAAAGGACTGCCTCAGGCACAGGACCAAGGAGCCACACCTCGCCTGCCCGCCTCAAAGAGTGCTCTCTACCCGACCCCATTCCCAATACCCGCAAGCGCGCAGCAGCAGCAGCCGAGGAGCCATTTAAAGGAAGCCTGTGTGGGCCAAGTCCTCACATACTTCATCTCCTGTAACCATCGCAGCCACATGTGACACAGGCTTTATTCTCTTCACTCCATAAACGAGGGAAACAACAGTGAAAACCTAAATAACTTACCTAAATCACAAAGCTACACACCAGGATTCAAACCAAGGTCTGCCTCACTCCAAAAAAGACAGAGGGGAGGCGTACCTCAGAGGAACAACCAGGAAGACTTGGGGACAGAGTGAATTTGGGGAGAGAGGTGGAGTCCAGATAACATCCAGGTTTCTGGTTTTGGCAATAGATGTACGGTGTTATCATTCACCAAAAGGGAGAACATAGGAAAAAGCAGGTTGTACATGGACGGATGGACACCTAGAGGTATGAAAGAGAACGATGAAATGCTCCTTTCACTGCTGAGGGTGCCGAGCTGCATGTCCCTGGGAGTCTCCCAAGGACTGTGCACAAAAACGACCAACAGACGTCAGGAAGACAGGAGAAGTTCTCCCAGTGCAGCAAGAGTCCTGGGTTAGAACCTCAGCTCTTATTTTAGAAAAATAAAAGGGTATACAGAGTGGAAAGCAGAGAAAGTTCCAAAAACAAACAAAATTTGCACAAAAAATCAGCAAAAGGCATATGGAAGGGAGGCGGCGGCATTTTTTTTAACCTAAGAAGAAGAGGTTTTAAACACCCAGGGTCAGTCAGCTGAAGAGCGTTTGATGGAGGGACTGTGCACTGCGGTGTGGACAGGGATGGGGGCACAAGTGGAGGAAGCAAGCAGGAGCACCACCAACAAGGAGCCACTCCCCTCTGGAGGCCTGAAGGGACAGCGGTGGACAGGGATCACCAGAGCCAGGGCAGGCGGGACAGGAGGGCATGAGGGCGTGAGAGAGGGACTGCCCATATGGCCCTTGGGCACAGCTAAGCCATCGCCAAACTGCTGCCTGGCAGAAGGGGAGTAACATCTAGGGCTCATTCTTTTCCCACCCTGCCAGTTCCAGTTGAAGCTAAGCAGAAAGCAAGAGAGCCCAGAGGCTGCAATCCACACCCGTCAGCCCTCCAGAGCCCAAAGCAGCACCAAACAGGATAGAGAACAGACCTTGTGGGACAAACAGTAAACAACTCTAGCATCACATGTTTTAAATGATTCTAAACCACATCAGACCCTGTCATCTAAGATTCCAAAACCTAAAGGACCTCAATTCAGACATAAATCCTTAAACACTGTGCACAAACTGAATGTTGAATGTAAAAACACATATTAGGCCTCCATAAGATCTAGAGGAACATCAAAACAGGTGGTTTTGTAAAGCAAAACTAGTGCGGGACACAGAGCTTCTTCCAGCATTCACGCCCAACCACCCCGGGTCATCTCCTCAGCGGAGCTGGTCACCCACTAGTCCCCCAGGTCCCCTTGCTGCCCAGGACCTTCCTCATCAGGCCCACCTCCGCAAGGTGCTTGCCGCCTCCCCAAGACGATCCATCCTTCTCCTCCTCAGCTCTGTCAGCAGCCTCCGAAGTCCAGCCAGGAACACCAAGACACTTTCCCCAACATCTCCACAGCACCCCAGACCCCTCTGTCCCCTCCCGACTCCCGCCTGGGGGTCTAGAAACAACACAGCAAACGGTAACCACACCTCCAACCTTTCCTCCTCTGTGCGCACAGCACACTCTACAGAGAAGGGCCCCCGATGAACAGAGAGGACAGAAACATCAGCCACCTCTGCAGTTGTGAGGAGCTGGACATCTTAGCAGAAAAACGGAATGGCTACTAATTGGTACACATTCTTCTATTTCATTTACTCACTAGTGTTACACTGTTGTTTCCTAATGTTTTTCATCATGTTTCACGCAATGAGCCAAGCTAGTTTTCTGGGCTAGCCCTAGGAAGTGGGTACTATTTAAAAACTTGATGTTTAAGAATAAGCACTCAGGGTTCCAAACAAAATTTTGCAAAACAACGACTTTAAATTAGAAACTTCCAGGGGCCGGACCCACGGCCTAGTGGTTAAGTCAGTGTGCTGCAGTTCAGCGGTCCGGGGTTCACAGGTTCAGATCCTGGGCACAGACCTAGCACCGCTCATCAAACCATGCAGAGGTGGAGTCTCACTTAGCAGAACTAGAAGGACTCACAACTAGGATATACAACTACGTACTGAGCAGCTTTATGGAGAAAAAGAAAAAAAAAGAGGACAATAGGCAACAGATGTTAGCTCAGGGCCAATCTTCCTCACCAATAAATTAGAAACTTCCTAAATATGTTTTCATCTAATTGCCAATATTATGTTTTCATCTAAGGCCAATATTAATAGACACGACAGCTTTTACTGATGAAACTCTCTTCTGGGATCTCAGTAAGGCTAAGCATCTTGGGAATGTGATATCCGGTAAACAGATCTTGGCAATTTTCAATGTACAGAAGAAGATGTTTTCAAAAATAGAGAAAGATTTAAGAAAAGCAAATGATACAGCATTTTGAAACTATTTGCCTGGAAACGAATGTACAAAAAAAGGTTCCTATTTCTCAATTTTATAAATATTATCAAGTATTTTTAGAAAAGCATACTTAAAACAGTGAATCCAAGTATAACATATCAAATTAAGGAATCAAAATGGTCAGCAAATAACTTTAAGCTTATTTTTAAGGGTACAATATTCGAATAAAGAGGAAGACCTGAAAAAATTATGAGTTTAATTACTAGGAGCATTATGCCTAACTCAGTAATTTTTATTGTTGTAACACTAACTTAATATTTGTTGAGCAAAGCATTAAACTTCTCTGGATTTCACTCTCTTCTCTATAGAAGGAGGGAGAGAACCAGATGAACTAAGTTCCTTTACAGACAGAATCATAAAAACCTCACCCTACGATTCAACTAATTCACTGGCGTATAGGCTAGCAGAGTCTTTTATTAAAATAAGAGGTTAGAAAAACCACTCATGTGCAAGTCTCAATATCCAGTCACAAAATGTTCAAAATCAATTCTTTTTTAAATTATTACTATAACAGTACAAATCAGGACCTGATGAACAATAAAGTATATCAAAAAGATAAGCTTTTGCTGTTATACAGACAAGTCGAGACTTCCACCAATGCACTTCGTCACAGTAAGAGAATTAAGGCATCTGTAATACAAACTCACTATGTACTTAAGTCTGATCACGTTCTCAGTGTAGCTTCATCCACCTTTACAAACAATTCAGCACTAAATCCAGCTAAAACTTACTTCTAATGTTGAAATCTTTAAAACGCAAACACTATCTACAATTAAAAGCCATTACACAACACGGAAAAGTTTAATATGATACCACAAAAAAATGTTCAAATGCCCCAGATCCCTAGTACCAGCGTCGCCATTAGTGGAACGGCTTTCAGACCACTTGTATGATACCTGTGAATGAAGTTTTCTATGGAGTTCAGAAAATAATGCAGCATCTGCTTCTCTTCTTTGTCGAGTAACTGAAAAGTTAGAAAAGAAAATAAGCATGTTAATCACACGCACCAAAATCCATTTTTATGATACTATTTCACCTATAGTAACAGAAAACTCAGAAAAGAATCTTGCGCTTAGGAATCAAAATAACTAGACAATAAGTGACATTTGAGCTTTATGAATTTGGTCAATTCATTTAATCTCTCTGATATTTGTAAAATAAGGACAGTATTAGACTGGAGTCAAAGAGCTTATGTGAAAATTAGCCAAGTAATAGAAATGATGAGATCTTTTAGATTCTATCTACAAATCTTAATAAACAGACCAGTGAGGCAAACCACCACCAGTCTAACTAGTTAATAATGGCTACCCAGAGGGAGGATGGGAAGTAAAAATATCTTTGGAATCCTAAATTTAAAGGGCATTAACCAAAAAGTATACCATTCATGATAGTTTGACTCAAAACTATACATTCTAAGCATTTATGTTAACATATACAGCAATATTTCATCTTGTTTTAGTATAAATGTAACAATTACTGTTTCAAAATAAAAATCAAAATAGCCTATTAGCTACTTTTCTTTTTTTTTGAGGAAGATTAGCCCTGAGCTAACTGCTGCCAATCCTCCTCTTTTTGCTGAGGAAGACTGGCCCTGAGCTAACATCTGTGCCCATCTTCCTCTACTGTATATGTGGGACACCTACCACAGCATGGTGTGCCAAGCAGTGCCATGTCCGCACCCAGGATTGGAACTGGTAAACCCTGGGCTGCCAAAGCGGAATGTGAGCACTTAACCGATGTGCCACTGGGCCGGCCCCTAACTACTTTTCATCTACTAATTCATTCTACTGGTAAGTCTTCAGATGCCTGCAGCTACACTTACAAGTGTTCTGAAAGCCGTGGCAGCAAATGAGCTCATGCTCTGCTCTGCTCCATGAAGGAGACTACACACTGGATTTGGGGCCCTGACGGAAGAGACCCCACTCGCCCACATCTACAACACTGCACACACCACCTAGGCACAGACAGCAGCCTCTCAAAGGAACCCTGACACACTCCCAAGAAAAGGTACCACTTTGCAAAGCTCAGCAGCCTCTAAGTAATCTTCGTGTTTATTTATCTCAGTTCAGAGGCACTGCTTTCTTAACATGTCATCAGCCAAGCTCACTTAGCTTTAAATGTTCAAATTCATTTGCAAAAAGACAATGACTGACTCGATGGCCATGCTTCCTCATATTCATCAGCTAGACAGGGTCCTGGTTCCATGGACTGACGCTATGAACCACATACCAGCGGTTATATCAATCTCAGCCCATCTGTACTGTCAGCTCTTCCTATGCAGAAAGGTAAAGCTATCTTTACACTAAAATGTATTATCACAAAATGCATTCAACAAAACGAATGCAATTAAAAAATATAATTTACTATCTTTAAAAACTTATATAAAAATACTCCAAATAAACACCACCATAAAATGGAGCAAGTGATGTTCTTTCTACAGAATGACACTAATTCATAGACATGAAAGTCATAAGATAATAATACAAAGTAAATAATACAAATAAAATAAACATAGACTATTTACCCAAAAAAATGTTTTACCTAACAGATTGCTAAACAAAGCAAAACAAATCTTGAGTTACCACGTACCCCACTCATCACTGTGAAAAATTAAGAAACTTCTAAGTATTAAATGTTGTCACACGTGATGAGTTTTGCAATTTGTTTCAATATAAAACATACCAGGGCCGGCCCAGTGGCACAGCGGTTAAGTTCACACCTTCTGCTTCAACGGCCCGGGGATCCCTAGTTCGGATCCCCGGTGCGGACATGGCACTGCTTGTCAACCCATGCTGTGGCAGGCGTCCCACATACAACGTAGAGGAAGATGGGAGCAGATGTTCGCTCAGGGCCAGTCTCCCTCAGCAAAAAGAGGAGGACTGGCAGTAGTTAGCTCAGGGCTAATCTTCCTCAAAAAAAAACTACTAGCATTTAATATTTGAAGCCAGCCATATAAAATGGAAAATTAATTTCTTTATGTTACTCCAGAGGACAGAACTATCATCACTCAACTAATCTAATCTACCAAAAACTGTAATCGAATTTCAAAAATGTTAAATGTAAAAACTATATCTAAGAATTAATGAAATATAAGAGATCAATGGTGACCATTACATGAGAGGACCATCAATAATGCTCTACCACCTACAGCTGGGCCGCATCAGAGCTGGGACTCAGGGAGGGGTGCCGGCAGGGGTGCCCAAGAGAAGCTGTAGACACCCAGTGACAACAGGCAGAAGCACCACATGCATCAATATACACCAAGTCTTGTTTCAAAAACACAGAAGACAAACAGTCAAAAACTACATGGTTACAGTTCTCTTGGTAAACAAAAAGGAGATTCCAAGACTTCCTTGCAATACCCACTGCCACAACGCAGTTGCCAGTTCTTTAACTCTGCCTTTAGACAAACTGTATTTTTAGCTTCTACACGTATGTGTAATATGCTCGCCAGGAGGCCTTGAAATGTAAATTCACAAAGGGAATGGTCTGGTAATATAGAACCTAATAGCTGGCGTTCTCACTAATAATCTAAAATGTAATAATCAGCAGGGTTCAAGAAGAGGGTACAGTGTTCTTATGTTCAGTTTTACAGACAAGAAAGGAAAAAATGTCTTTACCAGTTAATTGCAGGATAAACACTCCATTTTTGCCCTTCTACCTTAAATAACACACACACCAAGTTACACTGAGATCCAACTCCTATCAGCAGGTGGCCCATTTCAGACTGTACTGCTCATCAAGCCCTAAACGTGCAGAGGTCACCATGGCCAGATCCAGTTACTCACGCGCCACAGCCTCAGTCTACCCCCAGAAGCTCACCACCCATCTCGGTTACACAGCTCTGAAACAGGACGTCCATGCAGACCATGGGCCAAATACAGTGAATAATGCAACAGGTAGGGGTGGAAAACTGTGCCATGAGAAACAGAGCCCTAGGAGGTGTCATTACCAGTTTTCGAACACACTTAGAAATAAGGCCAAAGCCCATTTCATTTGGGCAGTTTCACAGCCAGGCCCCGGCAGGGAGGACACACTGACCTGCATGGCAAGGCTGCTTTTCAGGCAGCCGGAGCTGGGCTCATATAGCCCATAGAACTGTGCAGAGGCGGGAACTGGCCACTGGAAAAACAACCCTCCAACCAGGACAAGAGCAGTTCTCACATGTGGGTCGTTATGCTCGAAGCCTCACTCCCTTAGACACTCCTGGGGTACAGAGGGGCAGCAGAGCTCCAAATTACACAACCAGGGAAGACAGTAGTGACTAGATGCTAATAAGCAGAAAGCTTTCGTCTCTCCGGTAACGATGTTTAGGAAAGCTTGCATCTCTGAATCAAAGTGTTCACATAGTAAGCTCTGAAGTACCAGAAGTTTGGATGTCGACAATCAAGAGAAGCAATATTTGATTCACTAAGAGTTGTTTACTTCCAAGACAGTGTTCTGCTATCTTATCAAAAAGTGCGTAACATTAAATACTTCAAAGCACAAGATAAACAGGAAGGTATATTAAGCCCTTTTATCTTCCTCACTCTCTTAAACCAAACTATGGAGTTAGAACAGTATTTAAAACAATCTTCTTTCACTATGTTCTAATGAAGACAGAAGTGAGTTGTCCTTATTCTTAATATATATTTTTATACATATGTAATAGTACCTATAATTAAAATGTGCTTGGGAACTACATATACACATACAGAGATATATAAAAACATATATATAAAATACATGTATCTCTGTATGTGTGTGTGTGTACATATATATATACACACACACACACACTCTCAAGCTTTGACAAGTTGAAGAATCCAACATATGACAACATTTAAGCAAAATACATACGTTCTTTCTTGATTTTTTCAGCTACTAGAAATTCATCTCTCTCAACAGTTGGGGCAAAGTTGCTGCCAATAACTCGCACAGCATACTGGAACTGTTGGGCTACATCAGCTGAAAGGTAAATAAAAGGATGCAAATTATTGCCAATCAGGTTAAGTTCTGATCACCTGAAGCTTCCAGTTCGAGACAGTGGGCTGGGCACATACATCCACCTTCCACCTTCCCAAGGTTTTAAGTGAGAGGCAGAGAAGCTATTAGGAAATGCAAACAAAATGAATGAATAAATGGATGAAATAACAGTTCTATTAAATAAGGAAGGGAGACAGCAAGACGCCAGAAAGTCTGAAAAATCCTAGGAGACAGAAAATAAACTGGACTGATAATCACAAAAAAAGGAACAGAAAAAGTCACAGCCCAAAACGTGACGCCTGAGAAGTAAGCCTGCTCAAGAGCCTCTGCGAAGCTCCACAGCTCAATCCAACACACACAAACACCGGGAGTAGGCCGGGGAGCGATCAAAATGGGCACTTAGTTTATAAACTGCGTTTGCACTTCAGGTAAAGATATGGCTTAAACACTACTCCCTTCAAAAACCCTACTAAATTGAGACTAAATGCGTTTCTTTTAAAAAAAAAAAGGGGGGGGCATAAACCTAGAAAGGCAAAGAAAATAAAGCAGAGCAAAGTTAAAGAGAGGTCAACAAAATGTGAGAAGCTGAAGAGCAAGTGGACTGGTGGGACCTGCTTCAGGAGCTCGACGCCTGCTGGGTCAAGAGTGGGCACAGAACCCAAGAGAAAGGCAGATCCCTGAGAAGCCCAGGGAGGCTCCAGAAACGAGGGAACTCCATACCTCGAAGATGTGCATGAAGTGGGGCAGAATGACGAGGACTGCCTGGAAATCTGGACGGAAAACAAGACTCCTGGGTCCTCCACCCCATCCCACACAACCAGGGGACCACTGACTGCCCCACCCAGGCAAACCAAAGGAGGTCTGGGAGGGGTACCAGGACAGCAAGAATGTGAAGTAAAAGTAGCAGACTGACTTAAGGGCTCCAGCCCCCCTCCCCAGACACTGGGAATCAAGACTCCTACATCGGGGATCGCGGCCAAAATGCAGCGCCCTCTACCTCCCAAAAAAGCACCACCACCCCACAGTGCGCTAGGCATCCGACACCAGGCAAAAACCAGTAACAAAACTAAAACCCCAAGCAGTCCCACAGGCTCCACCTGGAAAAGTGCCTTGCTCAGTAATCCGAAAGATAAGTGAAGGAAAGTGAACCAGGATTTAGACTGAACACCACAACTGACCAACTAACCCCAAGTGATACTCACAGAACATTCCATCCACCGACAAAAGAATACACATCTCTTTCAAATGCACATTGTACAGTCATCAAGAAAGACTGCATTTGGGGGTCACAAAACAAACCTTATTAACTATAAATAACTGAAAGTATTCAAAGTATGCTCCCTATCAGTAACAGAACTATACTAGAAATCAGTAACAGAATGATATCTGAAAAATCCTCAGATATCTGGAAGTCAATCAACACACTGCTGTGCGATACACTGACCAGAGAAAGTCTCAAAGGAACCTGGAAAATATCCTGAACTGAATGAAAATAAAAACACAACACATTAAAATATGTGGGATACAGCTAGAGCAGTGTTTAGAGGAAAATAAAACGCTTTTATTAAAAAGGAAGGTGGGTCTCAAGTCAACCATCTCAGCTTACTCAATAAAATTTAGAAAAAGAAAAGCAAACTAAACTCAAAGCATTAGAAAATAAAAATAAGAAGAAAAATCAATCAAATTTAAAACAAAAATAGGGGAGAAAAAAAATCAATGAAACCAAAAGCTGGTTCTTCAAAAAGAAAAATAATATAATTGATAAACATAAATTTGTGACCAAGAAAAACAAGAAAAGACACAAATTAAGGAATGAAAGAGGTGATATTACCACTGATCCCACAGAAATTTCAAAAACAAAAAAAAATCGCTAAAGAATTCATGTAGCACCCCCCTCAAGGAGGTGGCTAAAACACAACGCCCACTCCTTCAGGGCGGGCTGCACAGAGGCTTCCTTCCCAAGAAGAGAGCGCTGTGCAGCGGAGACGCCTGACAAACACCCCAGCCAGGTGACCAGGGTCAAGATGCCCAGCGTGGGGCCAGCCTGGTGGCGCAGCGGTTAAGTGCACACGTTCTACTTCTCGGCAGCCCAGGGTTCGCCGGTTCAGATCCCAGGTGCAGACATGGCACCGCGTGGCATGTCATGCTGTGGTAGGCGTCCCACATATAAAGTAGAGGAAGATGGGCACGGATGCTAGCTCAGGGTCAGGCTTCCTCAGCAAAAAGAGGAGAACTGGCAGTAGTTAGCTCAGGGTTAATCTCCCTCAAAAAAGAAAAAAGAAAAAAAAGATCCCCAGTGATGAGTCCCGCTGACAGTGTGCGCCCTGGACACCATGGGACGAGAAGGGAACTTTACCTCTGGGGTCTCCTCCCAAACACACATAACCCCAGTCTAATCATGAGAAAAACATCAGACCAGTTCCAACTGAGGCATTCTACACAATACTTGACTTTTAATCCTCAAAACTGTCAAGGTCATCAAAAGAAATAATTTTTAAAGTCTGAGAAATGGTCAGAGCCAACAGGAACCCAAGGAGACATGAGAGCTGAAAGTAATATGGTACCCTGCATGGAACCCTAGAACAGTAAAGGAACACCAAGTACTAACTGAGGAAATTGGAACAAGGTCTGAAGTTTAGTTAATATCAACGTATCATTACTGATGCACTCACTGTAACAATTACACCATCCAAATGTAGGATGCTAATAATAGAGAAAGGGTGTAGGGTACAAGGAACTCTGTCTTATTGCCACCATTCTTCTGTAAATCTAAACTCATTCTAAAATTAAAAGTTTGTTTTAAAAAAATACTGATTCCAAAACTCATCTTTCACAAATCATGATTTTATTGGTCTGAAGGAGGCCATTATCAATATTTTGTGCAAAGCATATTTTTTTATTTTTTATTTTAGGGGTTTTTTTCTTTCTTTCTTTCTTTCTTTCTTTTTTTCTGGTGAGGAAGATTGGCCCTGAGCTACCATCTGTTGCCAATCTTCCTTGAGGAAGACTGTTGCTGAGTCAACATCTGTGCCAATCCTCCTCTATTTTATGTGGGATGACACCACAGCATGGCTTGACCAGCAGTTCTAAGTCTGCGCCCAGGATCCAAACCTGTGAACCCTGGACCACGGAAGCAGAGCACACAAACTTAACCACACCACCAGGCCAGCCCCGATATGTTTTTCAAAGCTCCATTTTAAAACTTTTAGTCTTAAAGGCAAAAATAAAGCACCTTAAATGCGAAAAAAAACACTTCTTCAGCAAACTGAAAAAAAATCTCAGCCTATACCATACATCATATACAAAATTAACTCAGAACATAATAGTGCTAAACATAAGCCTAGAACACTTAAGAAAAAAAAAAAACAGAAGAAATCTTTGTGCCTTTGGGGTATGCAGAGTTCTTACATAAGACATCAAAATCATGACCCACTAAAAAAATTTGATGAATTGGACTTTCTTTCATCCAAGATTAAAAACTTTTGCTGTGCAAAGGACACTGTTAAGAGAATGAAAATACTGAGGAATTATTTGCAAAACACATATCCAACAAAGGGCTTGAATCCAGACAGATATAAAGAACTCTCAAAACTCAGTAAGAGGAAAAAAACAACCCAATAAAAACATAAAGAAAAGTTTTGAACAATCAATTTACCAAGAAGATGAACAGAAAAGAAACACATGAAAAGACGCTCATTAGTCATTAGGGAAATGCAAATTAAGCCACAATGAGATGCCACAATTCACCTTTCAGAATAGCTGAAATAAAGAAATACCAGGGCCACCAAGTGCTGGTGAGAACGCAGGTTCCTGGGGCACTGACACTGAGGCAGGGGAGGAAAGGGAAGGCGGGAGGACAGTTCAGCACGCACTTCCCAGCAACCCCACTTGCAGGCTGTTCATTCTAGAGTCTCATAAAAATCTGCACCTGAATGCTTACAGCAGCGTTATCCATAACCACCAAAAACCGGAAACAACTTGGCTGTCCCTCGATGGGTGAATGGGTAGACACTGTGGTACATTCTCACAACGGAATACCACTCCGCAATGAAAGGCAGGAACTACAACACACACCACCAGGAATGAGTCCCAAATGTCTCTGGCTAAGTAAAGAAACCGTCTCAAAACAGTGCATGCTGGACGGCTCCCTCTGCACGACGCGCCGTCCAGCGGGGCTCGCCACACACCAGCCACACCTTGTGGTCTTGCTGTTCCTTGAGCACACCACAATCACTTCCAGCTCAGAACCTTGACACACTCCTCCATGTCTTCCCAGGACTCAGTCCACCACTCCACAGGGTTCTCTATGTAAATGACACCTCCTCAGAATGCCTCCCTATCTCAAGCAGATACAAAGGACACAGTCTTTCTTAAACACCCCTGTATCGTGCTCATGCAAATAGGGAACAAATTAAGTCTCCTCAACAGATCTGATTAGATTTGTTTTCTAGAAAGGACTCTTGGTGCAGAGAAGAAAAGGAAGGAGACGAGGTGTAAAACCAGGGGAAGAAATGCAGTGGAACTGCAGGGTCTCAATCCCAAAGGTGAAGGCTCCAAACAACACTCAGACGTGGGCCCAAGAGTCCTTAAACGAAAGACAGTTGCCTTGCGCACCCCAAAGGGTTCTACACACATTCAGGTAGAAGAAGACAACTGAACTCAGAGACGCACAAAAACAAGTGCAGCTCAAGGGCACAGACACCCCCCAGTCGCCTGCTTTCTAGGGATTCAGAAAGACGGTGGGGGGTGGGGGGGAGGAGGCGAACTGTTCAGTAAGACGCGTCTGCCTTCCTAAATCTCCTCCTTGTGTTGGCTTGTACGGACACCACGCTGTTTTCTAAAGGACGGGGCCACAGAGCAGTGACTCTGGGGGCAGGCCAGCTCAACCACAAGTGCTCTCTCCAGCAGCTAGCCCAGCAACTCCCCACTCCAGATGCAGCTCAGGATGACTGTGTGTCTCACGTTCCAGACGCCAAGCTCCAAGAGACCTAGGGGATCAGAATCTCTGGAGATGGGGCCCCCAAGATGACTTTAAATAAGTACCACACTTAGAGAATTCAAAATGAAAAGGTGTCACGTTAAACACAGTATATCAGTTTCCTGTATAATCAAGGTGATTCTGACGCACAGCTCTAGCTGAAAAGCATCGCTCTAAAAAAAAATCGAAATAAAAAAACACTGCTCTGGATTTGTGGTTCTCAAAATTATTGGTCTCAGGGCCCCTTTACACTCTTTAAGATTGAGGGCCCCTAAGTTGTTGTTTATTTATGTGGGTTACATCTATCAATATCTACTGTATTAGAAATTTAAACCGAGATCATTTTTAAATATGCATTTTAAAATAATAACAAACTCATTAAGTACAACTTTCAAACAAAGCCTAAAACTTCGAAATTCAATATACATGTTAATAGATATTTAGTGAACATTTTCATATACACTTAACATGTTTTAATGTATACTTAATACACATTGATTTTGCCAAGCATATAATCCAGGGAAGACCATTCTTTATTTGAAACTTCATCAAGAGCTCTGCACCATTTTGGAAAATCATGAAACTAACAGCAACCCCACTTGTGGTCCATGAATCACCAAGACAACGCTCCTGTGTCTTCTCACTGTGGCTCAGAGTGCACTCAGCGGTGCTGCACATCAGGGCAATCACCTTACAGTATGTAGGGTACTGTAGTCACATGCAAGCGTTTGTGCTGAAGTGCTCATCTAACAAAAACTCCTTTAGTTCTTCTTCATCTGATAGTTAGAAAGAGGACTACCAAGTGTGAAAAGGGACACTGCCTCTGACAGAGTCAAAACTCTGTAACACTAAGCACATCATTTCCAAAGACAAACAAAAACTATCCAAAGAGGTAATGAGCAAAAAACGCACTCCAGGAGAGACGCAGGGACACGGGGAGGGAATTTTCCTGCCACGGGCGGGCAGGGGTATTTCAGGCAAAGTCACAAGGGTTTTAAGTCGAAAAAGGTGAAATAATGGTTACACTAACTTTAGAACAACGTCAATCACTGCTATAGTTAGGTGCTTTGCTTCCGAAGTCCCTTAAAGCCAAGTGTAAAATTTCTTTTAAAAAATACTTTATGAAAAATTGATTCCTGTGACATTCACGTCAAAACTAACAAGTGTTTGCTATGCCTCAATTTCATATTATTAAAAAAGCAATATATTACAAAAGCATAACGGCAACGGTTTGTAACGTGTCACCAGAAAATGAAGTAATTAATCAAAGGTTCTCCTCAGTTAGATAAAATACCCAATAATGAAAATAAAACTTTTTTTAATGTCAAACGTTGTAAAGGCAGCAATTAATACTACTCCTTTGCTCACTAAGGTAGAACAAACAAGGCAGGCTATTAAACAGTTACAAATTCTTCAGTAAACAGGAGCACAATCTGGAATTATGAATCTGCTAACTGTGTGGCAATCCGAGCTGTCCGGAACAGAGAACATCATCGTCAATGTACTCTAAAACACACTGCACTCAGGAGGATCCCCTCAGGATCTGAGAGAGAGCCCATCTACTTTTAATTTAGACACAATTCCAAACGGAGAGACAGGAGGGTGCAGAACTCTGCTGAAAGGAAGTGTCCAACCTCCTGGAAGGGGAGAAGCTAAGTCAGTGGACAGGAGCGTCAAGTTTTAAGATTTCTGTAAACTGAGAACACCACGGTACCTCACAACAAGGGGCCCTGCAAGTCCAGCTGTGACAATGGGAACGCAGGAGCCTGCAGTTTATCCCTGGAGCCACAGCGAGGGCCCGCGGGTATAATGAAAACACTGACAGCAAAGTGAGTGAGTGGTTCCCAACAACCGTGGCTCTGTGGCTTCTCCCGGGACTAGGAACACGGAGTCGGAAGGGTAACCCCGGTGCTGGAGATAGGCGCACACAAGAGCTGGGGACAGATGCACAGCCAGTAGGCCAAGCTGCCGCCACTCGAGGCCCTGCACCCCGCCCGCAGCCCTCCCAGGGGCTCACAGGGCCCGCCGCCCTCCACTCGGTCCCGTTTCACGCTCCCCTCCCGGGCTTTCCTCAGCCCTTCCCTCGACATCCCTTCACCCTACCGCCCGCTCCACCGCAGCGCTTGTCACTGAGGGCATTACTCCTTGACCAGTTTCATCACTCTCCCCACTAGGATGTGACATCTGCGGGAGGCACACTTGTCTGCACGGCTCCGCATCGGCAGCACCTAACACGGCACCGGGGAGGGGGACGCAGGGGGCGGAGGACAAAGACTTCTCAGACGCAGAAAGCCACAGGGTGAAACTTTATAAAATGTGGCAAGAACTGTGTGAAGTCAGTGCCATTTAATGGACTGACCAAAAAACTTCACTTCTGGCCCCTAAGAGTATCACAGAATATCAAATAACTGACATAAGATAATGGTGAAGAATCACGAAAGGTCAAAATACAGTCTCAATACTTTAAGCGTAATTTCGTTTAAAGCCTTCCCGCAAAAACCGCACAATCTCTTTTCCACATTACGGTTCCAGGGGAGTGAGAAACCCAGCCGCTCCCACCGCCCAGGAAAACCCTTCACGCCGCAGCCCCGCGGCCCCTGCCTCCCGCCAAAGCAAAGGCCAAGGGCCGAGCCCGCGCCGCCCTTAGCGCAGCACCACCGCCGACGGCTTCGTGCGCCGGGCGGGGCCGGGTCTGGGGAGCCGACTCCCTGCGCGAAGCCCCCAAGGGCAGGTCCGCGTCAAATCTGCTCAGCCCTGGCGGGAGAAAACCACGGCAGGCAGCAGCGTCCGCCGCCCTTCGCTGCAGGCAGGGAACCCGACCCGGCCGCCCTCCGCGCTCGGCGCCCCAGGAGCGCGGGCGCTGCCTTTAGACCAGGCCGCCTTCGCGAGCCGCCTCCCGGGCTTCACTCGGGCCGGCGCGGGGCAGCGGTGACTCAGCCGCCGGGTGCTGCCGTGCTGCCCGCCGCCCCTCCGCCCACGGGCCGCAGCGCTCCGTACGCCGCCACGCCGCCGCCCCGGGGACCCCGGCCTGAGGAGCCTGGGGGCCGCCCGCCCGGCCCCGCTCCCGCCCCGGGGACGCCGGCCTGAGGAGCCTGGGGGCCGCCCGCCCCGGCCCCGCTCCCGCCCCGGGGACGCCGGCCTGAGGAGCCTGGGGGCCGCCCGCCCCGGCCCCGCTCCGGTCCGGTCCGGCCCACCGCCCCAGCCCACCGGGCCGCAAGCGGAGGGAGCGGCCTCCCCGGCCCAGCGCGCTACCTTCGCTCCTGCCCAGGATGCGGCAGCACAGGTTCTGCAGCAGGACGTTCGGCGACTTCTGGTCCGGGGTCGCCATGCTCGCCCGGGTCTGCCCACCGGGCCCGCGGAGCCCCCGGCCCGAGCCCGCCGCGCTCCGGAGGCCCCGCCGCCCGCCCCGCGCCCCGCGGGCTCCCGCGTCCCCGACAGGCTAAGGCCCCGCGGGCACCGCCGGCGACGAGGGCGCCATTTTAACGGAACCCGCCGAAACCGCGGATCCTTCCCACACGGCCCCGCTTCTTCCGGGCGCTCTGGACCGCAGGTGCGCCGGCCTAAGAGCTCCCCGCTCCCTCGCCGCACGTTCCCCCGGCACCACCGGCGGGCCAGGAAGGTTCCGGGCACTAGCGCGCCGGCCGATGCTGCTCATCGTCTCTCGGGGCTCTGACCCCCAGTGTCCCCAAACGCCCCCAGAGGGTCAGCTCGGCTCGGACCCCCAGTGTCCCCAAACGTCCCCAAAGGGTCAGCACAGCTCGGACCCCCAGACGCCCCCAGATGTCCCCAGAGGGTCAGCTCGGTTCGGGCCCTCAGACGTCCCCAAACATCCCCAGAGGGTCAGGACTGCTCGGACCCCCAGAGGTTCCCAAACGTCCCCAGAGGGTCAGCTTGGCTCGGACCCTCAGACGTCCCCAAACATCCCCAGAGGGTCAGGAGTGATCGGAGCCCCAGTGTCCCCAAATGTCCCCAGAGGGTGAGCACAGTTCGGACCCCCAGACGTCCCCAAACGTCCCCAGAGGGTCAGCACGGCTCCGACCTCAGAATGTCCTCAGAGCGGGTGAGGACGGCTTGGACCCTCAAACGCCCCCTGAGCGTCAGGATGGCTCAGACCCCCATCTTCCCCAAACATCCCCAGAGGGTCAGGACAGCTCGGACCGCCAACGTCCCTGGCCCAGTACCCCTCTCGCCCTATCGCAAGTGATTCTTATGGTCATGGGAGACAAGTCCGATGATGAGTGAGAGGCGAAAGGCCTGAAGAGAAAGGACACGTACGGGGCGCTTAGGACGGGTCACTTCTCGGGCACTTGGATGCTGCACAGGAGTGCACAAGGAAGCAGCGGGCACTGGGACCCGCCCTGTCCAGGAGCAGCGGACCCCAGCCACACAGCACTGGCACACAGGGTGGGATCCTGGCAGCCAGGAGCTGCGCCGTCCACATGACGGTGATACATTAGGTTCAGGGTGAGCACTTGCCCCGCACTGAACCAAGTTTCCTTCAAGGGAATTTGGAATTAGGGTCAAAAGACTGGATCTCCAGATGGCCTGACCTGTAACACAGAGAAACAGGCACCTTCCAACGGCCGAGGGAACTGAGCAGCCAAGGAAAATCAACCTCCGCTTCCCAGGGTGGGGGGAGAAGCCCAGCCTTGACGGGACCCCTACACCCTGCTGGCATGTTAACACCTGTCTTGTGTCATTTGAATTCTAGGAACAGGAAAACCCTAGGAGGCACAAGACAAAGGCCTATCAAGTGTTGAGCGAGGCAAGGGGAAGGCCAGGACTTCACGCCCAGAGCAGAGCTGCAGCCTCAGACGGCAGCCTGTGTCCACAGCTCGCCTCCTTCCCAGCCCTCGCGCTGTGCTTCTCTGGGCTTCCAAGGTAGCGGGGCCCCAGTCACAGTCACGACAGCAACATCACGGGTGCAGAGACAGTGAGAGGCACAGAGGGGAGGAGACTAGTAAGCACACGGCCCAGCACAGTGGACCGTGTGCTCACGTGTCCCTACAACCAGCTCCTGTCACTGAAACTCACCTGCGTGTGCTGCCTCTCTTCCAGTCTAGAGATGGAAAGAAAGTAACTAAAAGGCAATGTGGTGGGCGTGTAGCAGGACACAGAGCAGACTCATCCAAGAATTGGGAGCTGGGATGCAAAACTGAGGACCTTACGTTTTAAAGAAAGCCACGGAAAGCGGGAGGCAGCCAGGGCCTCAGGGTTTGTTAGGAGGCGGCCAAGCTGGCATTGCTAACTCTCCAACCGTCGCTCCCATCCCTGAACGTCCCTCTACAGCTGTCAGCGACCTTGGAGACGCAGGGGCTTCTGGAAGTCTGGAGACGATTTTAGGAACATCAGGATCTGCCCTGCCAGGAAATGGTGCAGAGGTGAGCTCCCCGCACAGAACCCTCCAGAAAAGTCACAGGGCCAGCCCGGTGGTGCAGCAGTTAAGTTTGCACGTTCCGATTCGTCGGCCCAGGGTTCACTGGTTTGGATCCTGGGTGCGGACATGGCACCACTTGGTAAAAAGCCATGCTGTGGCAGGCGTCCCACACATAAAGTGGAGGAAGATCGGCACGGATGTTAGCTCAGGGCCAGTCTTCCTCAGCAAAAAGAGGAGGACTGACAGCAGATGTTAGCTCAGGGCTGATCTTCCTCAAAAAAAAAAAGAAAAGAAAAGTTATACATGTGGCCTTGGTCACCTGCCACAGAGATGGCATGGACGGCCCCTCAGAGTTAACCAGGAGGTGAAAACTACTGACAGAGGCTGTGATCACGTGCCAAGTTAATTAAAAGATTTTTAACCTCTCTCCCTAATCCCTCTGTCCTGATTCAAATTAAAGGAGTTAAAATTAGCAATGGGAGGGGAGACAGAAGGGCAGCTGATGTCCCCACCCCTCTTCAAGCACCCAGGCTGGTGAGGTCTGGCTGCACAGGAATGAGGAGAAGTCGTGAGCTTCAGACTGGATCCCACACAGAAGCTTTGAATTTGCCGGGACCGAGTTTTTTTAAAAACCTAACATGACTGAAAGGCCGTGGGTCTGCCTGAGATGTCGCTAAGGACGAGAAATGGAGAATCTACCTAGCCTACCTGGGGAAATACAACTGGCAAAAAATAAAACCTTTTCACGTTTAACCCCTAAAATTAGACTTCTCAAAAACAGGTCCCGTAGGAAGCCACTGCGGAGTACTGTCCTACACTTCCTTCCCCCGATGAACCACGCCTCCCAGAATCCTCACCGTTTTGTCATCCCCTTCCCCCTGACTTGCTTTTCCTAGCGGGACGCTGTGGAAGCGCTGCTGTGCCAGTTCCCAGCCTCAGCCTTCAGAAGGCCTGGCAGGCTCCTCTTGGCACTCTTGGGAGCACCGAGCCGCCATATTAAAAGTCCAGCTACCCCACGGGAAAGGTCATGGATAGAAGCCACATGGAAAGGGAAAGATCCTGAGACCCCATGAAATGAGAGAGGGGCCAGCTATCCCCGTCTCCCAGCTAAGCCCAGCCCCCTGCCGCCTCCAGCTAATGCAGCCGCACACGTGGCTATCTGTGGAGCAAGCGGAACTGCCCACTGAGTCCAGCCCAGATCGCAGAATTGTTACCAAACAAAATGTTTGTTGTTCTCAGCCCTTAACTTTGGGGATGGTTTGTGACACAACAGGTAACTACAAATCGTCTCTGCCTCGTGGGGTTCGTGTGGCTCCACAGCGAACATGCCCATCACTTGCTCCCAGAGCCACTCTCTGTCCTTCCCTGCTCTGCCCTGTATCCTAGAGATGCTGTGCTGCGAGCTCCCTGGACAACTGGGCTCCTGGTAGGTTCAGCCAATGGGAGTCACTGTAGGAAACTGGAGGTCAGAAGGAGACAACGAAAGTCATCACCTTCTAGCTTCCTGCCTCTCACTTTGCCTGTGACAGTAACTGAGTCTCCCCCTTGGCAACATCTCCTACCCGTCAGCCCCGCCTTTCACGGGTCCAACCTCCTCTATCCAACGCTCATCATAGATCGCACTCCCACTGGAAGGTTTCCGAGTGTGGGATACAGTGACGTCAGTCTTCTTGCTGTCTCTTCAGCCCTATGAAAAGCAGCCCCTTTTGCACTTGCTATTCTCTGCGTCCTCACCACCTGCTTCAAACACCCATGTAACTGATGCCCTGTGTTAAGTCCCCCATGGTGAAGTCGCTAGAATGGTTTCTGTTTTGCACACTGGTCCCTACCATACAGTCCTTGCTACCAGGACTGATCCCAGGGGAGAGGGAGTCCAGGATTGGGTTGCTCACATGTCTGGGCTCGAATACTTTGAGATCTTTTGGAAGGTGGAATCCATGGCATGTTGGAGCACCAAAATGGCTTACTGTATCATTGCTGGGGACAAAACGCTGGCTGATAGCAAGACTTTGGGAAGCTAAGTAGCTGCTGTAGTCAGGTGTTTAGCTAGTAACGATTACTACAAAGACTACAGGTGGGATGGATGCACTGGAGAACATTCAGAAAGCCTGAGTTCACGTTTCTAGTTTAAGGTGCAGCCGCAGAACCAGAGGGCTTCTCTAGCAGCCCTAAAAGGAACATCTTCTTGGACCTGCCCAGTTATCAGAACTGAGGACCAGACTCCAAACCTAATTGTTCAAGTTGTAAATTTTGATTCAAGTTGAACACACAGTCCTGCCAAATCTCTTATATTAAGGGTGGGTCATTAATTGAGGAGCAGTGGGACCCAGAGATTTGGGATGGAGACATTTGGGTAAAACACGAAACCCCTGAAACTTCTTAAACAGAACACAAAATCTCCCCTCCTCTGTATGCAGAGACTGGACTGTCCTCGGTTTCCTGAAGCCATGAGAACAGCTGTTCTCATCAGCAAATAAATTAATATGGAATTCCAAAGGATTCAGATAACCCAGGTGAAGGAATGAGAGGGTGGACAGAGAAAAATAAAAAAGGAGAACATAAAGCACATTTTTAAAATGATGTACTTAAATCTAATCATACTAATAACTGCAAAAATGTTAATGGATGAAACATCCTAATTAAAAGGCAAAGATTGTCAGAACGAGGACAAGAAAAAAGCAAGCCCTGGGGCCAGCCTGGTGGCACAGCAGTTAAGTTCGCACGTTCCACTTTTTGGCAGCCCGGGGTTTGCCGGTTCAGATCCTGGGTGCAGACATGGCACCGCTTGGCAAACGCCGTACTGTGGTAGGCGTCCCACATATAAAGTAGAGGAAGATGGGCATGGATGTTAGCTCAGGGCCAGTCTTCCTCAGCAGAAAGAAGAGGATTGGCAGTAGTTAGCTCAGGGCTAATCTTCCTCAAAAAAATAAAGAAAAAAGCAAGACCTAATTATAGGTTATATATAAGACATTTTAATATAAAGACATAAATAGATTGAAAGTAAATCGATGAAGAGAAGATACAAGAAGAATGAGTACAAGGAGGCTGGAGTGGCTGCATTAGTATTAGGTAAAAGAGACCTGGAGACGAGGAGCGCTAACAGAGATAAAGCAGGACGTTCCATGTGGTGAGAGGGTCGGTTCATTAGGAAGATGTAACATGCGTGTGTATCTAATGACAGAGCTTCAAAACACGTGCAGCCTGAGGGACATCCAGAGATGGTGAGTGAAGATGTAAGCAAACACTTTCCACAGAAAAAGTATAAAACTGGACAAAATTGTCAAAATGAACCAAGTCAGGGCACTGGAAATTGACCAAAGAAAGAGAGACAACAAAGTTAGAAGCATTCATCCTTAAAAAATCATTGACTTGCGGTGAGAACAGTGGGCATCGTGGGCTTCCTTCCAGGGCTGCTCCAGTGCCCACCCCACCACTTGATGGGGGGAACCATAGCACCCCCAATGCCAGGCTGGCTGCCCAAGCCATCAGCTTCACCCCTAGAAGGGGCGGCCTCCATTTGGGAAAGAGGTCAACAGCCATGGCTCCCCAGCTAAGGGGGCTTGGTAGGAAATGAACAGGGTGGGTGACACTCACAGCTGCCCTAGACCAGGGTTGGGGTCCCACTTGGTGCAAGTGGCAGACCAGCCAGGATTTTAATGCTCTTATGGGGGTTAGTTTTGTGTGTCAGCTTGGCTGGGCCATGGCACCCAGCTATGTGTCAAATGTTATTCGGGATGTTTCTGAGAGGGTGTTTTTGGATGAAGTTAACAATTAAATCAGTAGACTGAGTAAAGCAGATTGCCCTCCATAATGTGGGTGGGCCTCATCCAATCAGTTGAAGACCTGACTCTGAGAAAGAGGGCATTCTGTCAGCAGACAGCCTTCAGACTTGAACTAGAGCATCGGCTCTTCCTGGGGTCTCCAGCCTGCCAGCCCGCCCTCCAGATTTTGGCCTTGCCAGCCTCCATAATTATGTGAGTCAATTTTTTTTAAAATAAATCAAACTCTATCTATCTATCTATTGATTCCATTTCTCTGGAGAACTCTGGCTAATACAAGTGGGGAGAGCCTAGACATGAGAGAGCCAAAAAATGGCTGAGATCAGCTTCCCTCGAATGTCTGAGTGACAGGAAGCCACGTGCACACTGGGGACAACCTGAGAGACCCTGGGGGAGCAGTTGAGTCAATGGGAGATGCAAGAACTGTGTGAGCGTATTTCTAGCCCACACAGCCAGCAGAGGACAAGATGCTCACAAGCCACTGCTTGAGCACAGCCTTACGCAGACACAGGGCCGAGCCCTGAGAAACGGGGCAAAAAACACAAATGGGAGTTGAAAAGCTGAGCAGAAACATCAGCATGTTTCACCATGGGAGAGACGAATTCCACAGCATAAGTCCAGGCAAATTACACACACACAATCCTATACACACACACATACATACACACACATGCACACACCCTCAGAATTCAGAGTTGTTATAACATGCTATCGAAAATTTCTAGTTTTCTACAAAAAAATTCTACAGAAGTTGCAAAGAAACAGAAAGTGTGACCCATGCTGAATAAGCCCAAATGTTGGATTTAGCAGAAAAAGATTTGGAAGCAGTGATTGTAAATATGTCCAAAAGATGAAAAAGAAACAAGTAATGCATAAGTTGCAGTAGAAAAATCAAAAGAGAAATTAGAAGCAATCTAGAAATCAATAAAAATGAAAATGCAAGAGATCGCAATGTGTAGGATGCACCCACAGCAGGACCTGGAGGGACATTTACAGTATTAAACTTGTATACAGGTGTACCTCGGAGAGCCTGTGAAGATCACAATAAAGTGAGTCATACAAAGCTTTTGGTTTCTCAGCGCATGTAAAAGTTATGCTTGGGCCAGCCCAGTGGCGTAGTGGTTAAGTTCACACACTCCACTTTGGTGGCCCGGGGTTCACAGGCCTGGATCCTGGGCACGGACCTACACACAGCTCATCAAGCCATGCTGTGGCAGCGTCCCACATACAAAATAGAGAAAGATTGGCACAGATTTTAGCTCAAGGCCAATCTTCCTCACCAAAGGGGAAAAAAAAAGTTATGCTTACACTATACTATAGTCAATTAAGTGTGCAATAACATTATGTCTAAACAATGTGCACATGTTAATTAAAAAATACTTTATTGCTAAAAAGTACTAACCATCATCTGGGCCACCAATGAGTCATAATCTTTTTGCTGGTGGAGGGTCTTGCCTCGATGTTGATGGCTGCTGACTGAGCAGGGTGGTGGTTGCTGAAGGTTATGGTGGCCGTGACCATTCCTTAAAATACGACAGCAGTGAAGTTTGCCACATCAATTGACTTCTCCTTTCCCGAACGATTTCTCTGCAGCATGTGTTGCTATTTGATAGCATTTTAACCACAGTAGAACTTCTTTCAAAATTGGAGTCAACCCTCTTGAACTCTGCCACTGCCTTGTCAACTAAGTTTATGTCATATTCCAAATCCTTTGTTGTCATATTTTTTTTTTGAGGAAGATTATCCCGGAGCTAACTGCTGCCAATCCTCCTCTTTTTGCTGAGGAAGACTGGCCCTGAGCTAACATCTGTGCCCATCTTCCTCTACTTTATATGTGGGACGCATGCCACAGCATGGTGTGCCAAGTGGTGCCATGTCTGCACCCAGGATCCGAACTGGCGAGCCCCGGGCCACCAAGAAGTGGAACGTGTGAAATTAACCACTGTGCCACCGGGCCGGCACCCCCTTTGTTGTCATTTCAGCAAGCTTCACAGCATCTTTACCAGGAGTAGATTCCATCTCAAGAAACCACTTTTTTTACTCATCCTTAAGAAGCAACTCCTCATCCACTGAAGTTTAGTCAGACATGGTAACAATTCAGGCTCCACTTCTAATTCTAGTTCTCGTTCTATTTCCACCACACCTGCAGCTACTTCCTCCACTGAAATCTTGAACCCCTGAAAGTCATCCATGAGGGTTCAAATCAAATTCCTCCAAACTCCTGTTAATGTGGATATTTTGACCTCTTTCCCATGAATCACAAATGTTCTTAATGGCATCTAGAATGGTGAATCCTTTCCAGAAGGTTTTCAATTTATTTTGCCCAGATCCATCAGAGGAATCAATATTTATGGCAGCTATAGCCTTACAAAATGTATTTCTTTTTTTTTTTTTTTTAAAGATTTTATTTTTTCCTTTTTCTCCCCAAAGCCCCCCCGGTACATAGTTGTATATTCTTCGTTGTGGGTCCTTCTAGTTGTGGTATGTGGGACACCGCCTCAGCATGGTTTGATGAGCAGTGTCATGTCCACGCCCAGGATTCGAACCAACAAAACACTGGGCCGCCTGCAGTGGAGCGCGCGAACTTAACCACTCGGCCACGGGGCCAGCCCCTACAAAATGTATTTCTTAAATAATAAGACTTGAAAGTCAAAATGACTCCTTGATCCGTGGGCCACAGAATGGACATGGTGTTAGCGGGCATGAAAACAACATTAATCTCGCACATCTCCATCAGAGCTCTCAGGTGACCAGGTGCGTTGTCAACAAGCAGTCATATTTTGAAAGAATTCTTTTTTTCTGAGCAGTACATCTCAACAGTGGGCCTAAAATATTCAGTAAACCATGTTGTAAACAGATGTGCTCTCATTCAGGCTTTGTTGTTCCATTTATAGAGCATGGGCAAAGTAGATTTAGCATAATTCTTAAGGACCCTAGGATTTTTCAGAATGGTCAATGAGCACTGGCTTCAACTTAAAGTCACCAGGTACATTAGCCCCTAACGAGAGAGTCGGCCTGTCCTCTGAAGCTCTGAAGCCAGGTGTTGACTTCTCCTCTCTAGCTATGAAAGTCCTAGATGGCGTCTTCTTCCAGCGTGAGGCCGCTTCACCTACATTGAAAATCTGTCGTTTGGTGTAGCCACCCTCTTTAATGGTCTCAGCCAGAGCTTCTGGAGAACTTGCTGCTGCAATCACACTTTTACGTTATGGAAATGCTTCTTCCCTTAAACTTCATGAACCAACCTCTGCTAGCTTCAGACTTTTCTTCTGCAGCTTCCTCCCCTCTCAGCCTTCACAGGATGGAAGAGAGTTCGGAGGCCTTGCTCAAGACAAGGCTTTGGCCCAAGGCAATGTTCTGGTTTGATCTTCTATCCAGACCACTAAAACCTTCTCCATATCAGCAATAAGGCTGTTTCACTTTCTTCTCATTCGTGTGTTCACTGGAGTAGCACTTTCAATTTCCTTCAAGAACTCTTCCTTTGCATTCATAATTTGGCTAACTGTTTGGCACCAGAGGCCTAGCTTTTGGCCTATCTCAGCTTTCAACACGCCTTCCTCACTAAGCCTAGTCATTTCCAGCTTTTGATTTAAAGTAAGAGATGCGTGACTCTCCCTTTCACTTGAGCACTTAGAGGCCATTGTGGCATTATTAATTGGCCTAATTTCAATATAGTTGTGTCTCAGGGAATAGGGAGGCCCGAGGAGAGAGAGAGAGGGGGGACTCGCTGGTCAGTGGCCAGTCAGAATACACAAGGTTTATGGATTAAGTTCACCATCTTATATGGACGTGGGTCATGGCACCCAAAAATAAATACAATAATAACATCAAAGATCACTGATCACAGATCAACACAACAAATATAATAATAATGAAAAAGTTTGAAACATTTCGAGAATTACCAAAATGTGACACAGAGACATAAAGTGAGCAAATGCTGTTGGAAAAATGGCCCCAATAGACCTGCTCCAGGCAGGGTTGCCACAATCCTCCACTTCGTAAAAAACGCAACGTCTGTGAAGTACACTAAAATGAGGTCTGCCTGGATTAGAAAAGAAGAAAGATCCCAAGACAATGACCTCGGCTTCTAGCGTAAAATATTAGGAAGTGAAGAACAAATGAAGCCCAAGGTAAGCAGGAAGAAAACTGCAAGACCAGAGCAGAAAGCAATGAAACGGGACATTTATGAGAAAATAAATTAAATCAAAGCTGGTTGTTTGAGAATTTTTATAATGTAAACCCCTAGTCAGACTGGTCAGAAGAAAAAAGATCTAAGTTACCAGAAACAACGATGAGAGAGGTAACATCACCACAGGGTCTGCAAATACTAAAAGGATGAAAATGAGTACTATGAGCAAAAGCATGCCGACAAATTTGACAACTTAGATTAAACATCCCAACCCCCTGAAAGACACAAACTACTGAAATTCGCTTAAGAAACAGATAGCTTGAGTAATCCTATATCTATTAAATACATTGAAGTTAAGGAAAAAACACATTCCAACAAAGAAAACCACAGGCCCAGGTGACTCTTCTCTGGTGAACTCTTTCTAATGTTAATAGAAGAAATAATATCAATTCTATATAAACTCTTCCAGAAAACTGAAGATGAGAGAATACTCCCCAGTTCATCCCATGAGGGCAGAATTACCCTGATATGAAAATCTGAAAAAGATATTACAAAAAAAGAAAATTACTCTTCAACATCCCTCTTAACATAGATGCCAAAATTCTGAACAAAATTTTAACCAATCAAATCCAATAATTTGTAAAAATAATAGCACATGTGAACAAGTGAGCTTAATCCCAGTGTTAAGGACTGAATTGCATCCCCTGAAATTCTTATGTTGAAGGTCTAACCTCCTAAGTGACTATATTTGGAGACAGGGCCTTTCGGGAGGTAATTTAGGTTAAATGATGTCAAGAGGGTGAGGTCCTAATCCAATAGGACTGATGCCCTTGTAAGAAGAGACACCAGAGAGCTCTCCCTTTCCCTCTTTCACTCTGTCCCTGCCCATGGAGGAAAGGCAATACATGGACACAGCAACAAGGCGACCATCTCAAGCCAGGAAGAGGGCCCTCACCAGAAACCAACCCTGCTGCACCTTGGTCTTGGACTTCCAGCCTCCTGAGCTGCGAGACAAGAAAATTCCATTGTTTAAGCCCCCCAGTCTGAGGTATTTTATAATAAGAGCCTGAGAGCAGACTGATATACCTGGGAACGTAAGGCTGGTTCAACATTTGAAAAGTCAATCACTGCAGTTAAAAATATCAATAGACTGAAAAAGAAAAGCTGTAGGATCGTCCCTATTGATGCAGACCCTTTGACAAAATCCAGCATCCGTTTCTGATAATCACCTGTGACTGAAGCAGGAATGGAGGGAACTGCCTGAACCTGGGAAGGCGTCTACTGAGGAGCTAAAGCCACCCTCACGCTCCGCAATGAAAAAGTCGATACTCTCCCCTTGTAGAGAGTCATTCACACAAGAAAAATTCACCAGCCGTTCAGAGGGACAAACTCAGGGTTATAGAAAACCAAGAGAAACAATGGAAAATAGAAGCACATGTACAGGCATTGCAGATAAAGTATAATGAACAAGATGTTCAAGGGAAATCAAAGAAAAGATGAGAAGTTTTCCCCAAAAATATAGAGAATAAAAAGAAACCAGTGGAAACTCTAGAATTGAAAAATATGATTGAAATGAAAAGTCAATGAGTGGGCCTACCAGCAGCTTAGATACGACTGAAAAGGTAATTAATGAAGTCAAGGTAGAAGAAAACAGGCAAAGCACACTGAGAGAGAAGGATTTGAAATCTGAGAAAGAGCGTAAAATACACAGGATGCAGTAAAAAGTCTAGCATTCGTATAATGGGAACCCAGAAGGCAAGTCTCGGCAAAATGCCAGAAACCAAAGACAAAGAGAAAACCATCCCAGCCAGAGAAAAGGAGAGAGATCACCTTCCGAGGAGCATTACGTAGCCTGAGCACCAGTGTCTCAGCAGAAAAAGATAGAAGCAGATGAAAATGGGATTCTATTTCTATAGTGCTGAAAGGAAATAACTGCAAATCTAGAATTCTCTACTGGGCCAAAATACATTCTTAAGAGAAAGGGAAATACATTTTTAGAAAAACGAAAATGAGAAGACTCACCATCCTCAGATCCATAGAAAATGAAACACTGAAGCATATTGTTCAGGCCAAGGAGCATGATGGGTGATGAAAGGCTGGGACTGTGAGGAGAAACCAACAACAAAGCATCGGTGAGTCAAGGTGGGCACGAATGAATACTGATTGTAACAAACAGTCGTGCTTTTAGTTTTAAAATACATAAAGTTAAAATACATAACAAAAATACCTCTAAATAAAGAAGGTGATAAATGGAATTAATGTTCCGATGTCTTTAAAATGTCCTGGAAAGAGGCAAATGTACTACTTTATATTAGACTTTAACAAGTCAAGGACACTTGTTGCGATTTCTAGGGAAACCACTAAATGAAGAGTAAAAATATTGATGATTACCAAACTAATAAGGAGTAGACTACAGAATAATAAAAAATTTTCACTCATCAAAAAAAAAGAAATAAAAATGAACATCGAACAGGAAAGACAAGAAGAAACACGTTAAAATATGTTTAAGCCAAAATATCTCACAAATTACGTGGAATATAAACACCCTAAGTTCACTAAGTACAGTTTTAATTACTCATATAGAGGCTGCACTCTGTCCACACGACCTCTCGCTGTTGGTGTTGACCTTCACCGCCTGGCCTCAGTTAGCATTTCTCAGGTTTCTCCAAAATATAGTTATTCTTTTCTCTTCCTTTCTACACCGCGATCTTTGGAAAGCGTCACTCTGCAGCCGGGTGTACGGAGCGGGTAGTCTGCTCCACTTCCTGAAGTGGAACATCTTCGCAAATTATTCGGGATTCTTCTGCATGGGAGAGTTGTTCATTCTCCCCTATTTACTAATTTACTCAATAATTTATTTGTGTCAGTACGTACTCATGGATATTTATTTTATACTGTGGGCTCTAATCCAATACTACTTTTTACCTACTTTTTTGGTCAGATTGTTCCAGTCTTGACTCTTTGAAGCTCTTTCACTTGGCTCCTTTGACATTCGCTCATCATGATGAGTTGTTAAAATACAATTAATAGACTTTATGGTTTTTTAGTACCATTTTAGGTTTATAGAAAAATTGGGTAGACAGTAAGAAAGTCCCATATGCCCATGTGCCCCTGGTGTGCAGTTTCCCCTCTTATTAACATCCTCATTAGTGTGGTATATTTGTTACATTAGTGAACCAATATGGGCACCTTATTATCTACTGAAGTCCATAGTTCACCTTAATCCAGTGCTTCCGGGTGATGGGACACTGTGGGGAGACAACGAGTTCTGCGTTCATGCACCCCTGTCTCATTTTTTCTGTAAAATGGGCCCCTTCATCTGAGGCAAGGTTGTAAGGGTATGACACCACGTCAACAGCATCCACATCCAGCTCTTCATAATCCCTTCATCTCTGGGTGACTACACTGCTCCTCACAAGACCAGGGCAGGTCTGTCTCCCTTCTCCTTGATATGGGCGAGGCTTAAAATTCCTTTATATTCTATCTTTCATGTCACATTTTTTGTTGCAGGAAAAAATGCTTTCAAGCTGCCTAAACTGGAAGCTTTATGATTAGTGAGGTTATCAGGACCCAACTCACTTGTTATAAAGATCTTCTAATGATTGATCGACTAAAACCAGTGAACAATCTTTCAAACTACAATTCACTTATAAATTAACATTCACTTTTCTTCTTTGAGTTCATAATGATTTATTGTTCTGACATCAGATCAACAGAAAGAAACTCCAATTAGGCTTTGAAAACTCATATATTTCAGGACTATGTCATTTAACCATTCTAAGTAGATGGATGAATTACTTTAGGAATCAAGAAGTCTTTTGAGCCACTGTCCTTTCTGTCATTCTGTTTAGTGCGTGTAGCGTTCCTTCTTATACTCTCGTAAAATTGGTGTTGACTTGTGACAGTTGACCTTTGACAAGGCTTCACCATAAACGCCTCCAGCACTGCGCACTGCTTTTGCCTCTGTCCCCAGGTTAGCAAGCAGAGCCGCTGCCCCCTCTTATCTAGAATTGCTGTTAGCCCTGTTCCTTTACCTTGTTACTGGGGGCTGCATTTGCCGTTTTTGAAGCACATTAAGTTTCTCAGCATGGTGTTCAACTGCAATGTTGCTTCTTTGATTCTAAAAGAATTTTAAATCAATTTTAAAACACTACAAAGAAAGAATGCAGATGAATTTTCATAATGGTGATGAAACATCCTTGTTTGGGTACAAAATTCTATGACTACTCTTTCAATCCTTCTCTTATCTTCTTCCCCCTCATATTTCCCATTCACCATGAACTTCACCTTCACAGTTGGCTCTATTTGGAAGAGTCGACCTACCTCGAAGATTAGGGACAGGGCAACACGTATCAGGTCAGGCTGAAGGTGATGGTTGGGCTGCCCTCCTGTGTAGGCCCCCCCACAACCTCCACCTTCGCCTGCCGTCCCCAGGCCCAGGAAGGGGTCTAGGCGGCCTCTCCTCTCGGGACTTGTTTCTTTGTGGAAGCCTCTCACTGGCCTGGGCTTGCCCCCAAACGTTGATTTCCACAGCAGGACAACCATGTGACCAATGAGTCTTTAGCTTCTGGGACCCAGACCACCTCTGTCCCAACTCATGACTGCCAGGCCCCTTGGGGCCACATCTGCAGGGAATGCTGTGTCCTCAAAGTTGAGGGTCACACACTTCCATTAGGCCACCCCCCCCCCCACCTTGTATGTCATCGCTACTTCATGTCAGCTGTGAGAGCGGCCTCGTACTGCTCTTTGTGTCAAGAGCAGTATATTTGTGTCCCTAATCCTCACAGCATCACAAGGTCAGTCCTGTTCACCCCCTTTTACAGAAGCAGAAACTGCAATCTGAGTTATAAATCACCTGTCCGAGGTCACAGCTGGGGGAGGCCCAGGCTTCAGATGCAGGCCACAAGACCCCGAGGCGGGTGCCTCTCGGCACCACAACAGCACCTCTCATTCAGACATTCGTGATTGCTTAATTTATGTTGATAAGCAGTCCCCATGTCTTCAGCCTTTTAGTGCTGTGGAATTCGAGAACTGCCAAGGAGAAATCTGATAAGGCGTTGGAAAAAAAGAAGTTAATTGGTTTTCCGGATGATTAGAGTGCTTATTCCCCTTTTGCTTGAACAAATACTTCACCCCAGTTAATAATGTGGCGATAAGGAAAAACCTTCAGCCGCGAGCTCTTCCAGGAGCCGTGAGCTCTTCCAGGAGCCGTGTGGCCGGCCCAGGTCTCCAGCATTTGAATGTCACTCGTTCCTTTGCACTGAGCTCTGTGCTCAGTGATTGATCTGAAGCACATGAATGACTGGATGGCTCATTTATTTCTATAAATATCTGCTATAAATTGCCTTGGCGGCAGCAGAATTCAGTTCATCCCTGCATAGTAGAGAAACACATTTTTCTTTGTCACGGCTTTATATCTGATGAGCCTCAGAAAACAAGTGGAGGGACTCGTGACCACTCACGCACAATCACTGCTGCTGTTCATTTTACATCAAATCACCTTGAACGTGTTTTTACAGATACAGCTGGAATAGACAAGGTGAGTCCGTATAATATGAGATCCAGAATCAGAACCAAGGAAATCCCCCATGTTGTGTTTGACACGTTAGCTCTTCAGTATACCCAAACTACAGGCTTACACACTTCCTCACAACCACTCACATTCAGTGTATAACGTAAATATAAAACCACCATGTAGATATTCCCAAGGCAAGGTCTGCATCTAAAGTCATTACGTGCAAACCCAATTTACAGTTTAAAAGCAGCAGACCTAATGAAGCACAGGAAGAACCCTACAATGAACGGCGGGGCTCATTTGTGGCTCTGCCGCCTGCGAGGGCAAATCGTTTAACTTGCTCCAGCCTGATTTCTGATATGAAAAACAGAAAAGCTGTGGTATTTTATTAATTTCAGATTCTTGTTGAAAGAACGAAACGGATCACGCCCGGTAAAGTCTGACCCCACAGCACTGCTCCGGTGCGGGCTTCTGCAGCAGCGACCCCAGAGGCGGACGCCCAGAACCGCTGTGCGCTCTCTGCCATTTCCAAGGCTGTCTTTGTCTTATGAGTGGGTTGTTCCAGAATGTACTCCCCCTAAAACTGGATAAGTCTTTGTTCTCTCCTGATAATTTTATTTAATTACTAATTCTTTACATTTGGTAGATTTGTTTTGCTTTGTTTTTAAACTCAGAAGCTATTAAGAATTCAGTGTAACAATCCTAAACGTTATTAGCATCCACAGATTTATCACACTTACCTTTTTTATCTTTGGTTTATGGCATGGGGTCAAAGGTAACATGCAGAAAGACCAGAGAGCAGAGCCCTGAGGAGGAGGGAAGCACAGGGAGGGGCATGTCCTTGCCAGGCTGGGATTTTGTTTCCCTCGCACTGCTCCAGGTGGACTCTGCAACTGGCTTTTTGGACTGTAAATGTCCACCTTCTCTCTTCAGATTAGATTTTCTCTCTGGGATCCTAGAGCAGGTTTCCAGACAAAAAGGTCACTGCTTACGCTCTATCTCCACAATTCCAAAAAGCATTTTAGTGATAAACTAATAGGATTCACCATTTTCCTGTGAGAAAACCACCCAATCAAAGTCAAATGCTTTGCTCTAATTTCTACTAGGTCCGATTAGGTTTCACTCCATTTCCTTAGCATCTTGGCATTATGGCCTTTTCTTTTCAACTCATGCATCTTTTCATACTTCTAAGGTTTTCTTTTGGCATCTTTCAGTTTGGGAAACTGTCTTCATATAGTCACCTGTGAAATTATTTTGATTTTATTGGCAATATTATTATATACACACAATTCTTGGGAAAAAAATTTCTGCTCCCAAGATGAAAAATGTGCATTGAAAAATTGAGAAACCACAAAAAATACCTAGAGGATAAAAATCAGACATAATCGAACCCATAGAGATAGCCACCATTCACATCTTAGTATCCACACACCCGTCTTTTTCCTCTGGCTGTGTGTGTACACATGTACATAAGATAGTACTACATACTATTTGTAACCCCCGTCAATGAAAATAATCCATAACCAATCTGTAAATGAAAATTTGGGAGAGTTTATTCTGAGCTAGAATGTGAGGACCATGGCCCGGGAGAGTCCTTCCACAAAGGAACGGAGCACTCCAAAGAAGCAGGGGTATACAGAGTAGTTATATACCCTCAAAGAGCATGTTTCACATATGATTGGAATGTCCCTCTTACAATAGTCACAAGATTGCCCTGTGCACAGCAGGTAGTGGGTCTGCTATCTCAGAGGGCGTAGCAGGAAGCAAGTCTGTTGTCTCGAGCTGGGTGGTCACAGGTGAGCGCACCAATCAGTTCCTAGCCTAAGGAAAGATGCTTAATCCTTAAGGAGATGCCAACGTTGGGAGGGGGAGGGAAGTTGCACCTTTATCTCAAGGGCCTTTGTTCTTGCCATGGGGAATGTCTAAAGCAGATATACAATGCACGCTCAACGGCCACAGTCAGGCCCTTTTGGAAAAACAAGGTCAGGCCGAATTAGGTTTACACAAAACGGCTTCCTTATGTACTCCAATATATGCTATTGCTTGCCATTTCTATTTGTCACCCCCACTTCACTCAATGTTATATCTCCTATTTTTCTATGTCATCAAATAGGTTAAATCCTATTAGTGGCTGCATGATATTCTGTGCTATGGATATATCACAATTTATGTGGTTAACGTCCCTCTTCATGGTCCTGGACATCCAGGTTGTTTTCAAATTTTTCTGCATTATATATAAAGAACACTGAAGACATTCTAAAGATAGCTTTGGACCCAAACCCTTGGCCAAAGTCCCTTTGTAAAGACATGAATTTGGAGTGGACAAGCGCTCTAAGTCTATCGAAAATATTTCCTAGCAGATGAAATTCTCCATGAGCCAACTGCATTAAAAGTCAGAATGGTTTGGGAACAATTCGAGTCTTTATACGTTCACATAGCCACTCACAAATCCAACTAGGCAGCACCGTGAAGCAGAAAGGAACAGGATTTGGAGCCAGAAGACAGAGCCTGAGACCCTGGCTCTGCTGGCAGCCACCTGTATGAGCATCTCAAAGGCGCGAACACACTCAAAATTGTGGCTTCCTAGTCAGTGCAGCAGCTGGCACGTGCACTGTGAGGATAACTATACTGAAAAAAGTTACACAAACTAAACTCTTGTTAATAACACTGAGCATCCACCTTTGATTACGTTTATACTCTCAACAAAGAGTTAGAGACGAGACAATTTTTCTCACGAAACCTCCCTGATGCAGGTATTATGATCTCTATCTTAGAAATAAGGAGACTGAGGCTCAGAGAAGTTGAGTGCTTTGCCTGAGGTCACACAGTAGTAAAGGGCCAGAGACTAGAATTGACGGCTTTTCCGTGTGTGGATGTGCTGTCTGCTACAGCTCACTAGCTCACCACCTAACAGTAACTTTGTAATAGAAATTTAAGTTACCAATTGGAATTTAATTTTAAAATCTCTATTTGAATAAAAATGGCCTATAAAATGCATTAATACTTTTTATTTTAACATTTTATTTAAAAGTTAGGGGATAAAAACAATATAAAATTATATATAAAAAATCTTTACCCGTTGGCTTCCACCATATCACAAAGCTGCTATTTCTGTATTTTTTTTAAAGTAGCATACTATTTTTTTCTTCCCCGTGAGCACTGTTTCCTTTCGAAAAGTCCCTGGTGTGTTGCATGGAAATTTAAGGTTCTTTCTAATTCTTTATCTAGCTTCCAGGAAATTATTTGGAATTCTTGCCGCAGGACATACAGTCAGAAATATTTTTGAAGATAGCACTCAGTGCAGAAAAAAACAACACTCCCAATTACCGACAGGCTCACTGGGTGGAAGAGGCACTTCAGAAAAGGTGTATTTGGTTCAGAATTTTCTCAACTCTTTTCTCCCTTCTGTAAACACGCAGAGGACCGGACAGGACTCCCCTCCTCTGCCTGGAGCCCACTAGGCCCTCCACGACTTAGCGCAAGGCCGCCAGGCGCTCACGGGCCTGCGACAGGCTGCACGCGGGGGAGCAGGAGGGCCGGCCAGGGGTGCGCGCGGGGGAAGCGGGAGGGGAGGCCGGCGGTGCGCGCGGGGGAGCGGGAGGGCGGGCCGGCGGTGCGCGCGGGGGAGCGGGAGGGCGGGCCGGGGGTACGCGCGGGGGGAGCGGGAGGGCGAGGCCGGGGGTGCGCGCGGGGGAGCGGGAGGGGAGGCCGGCGGTGCGCGCGGGGGAGCGGGAGGGCGGGCCGGCGGTGCGCGCGGGGGAGCGGGAGGGCGGGCCGGGGGTACGCGCGGGGGGAGCGGGAGGGCGGGCCGGCGGTGCGCGCGGGGGAGCGGGAGGGCGGGCCGGGGGTGCGCGCGGGGGAGCGGGAGGGGAGGCCGGGGGTGCGCGCTGGGGAGCGGGAGGGCGGGCCGGGGGTACGCGCGGGGAAGCGGGAGGGGAGGCCAGCGGTACGCGCGGGGGAGCGGGAGGCGGGCCGGGGGTGGCGCGAGGGAGCGGGAGGGGAGGCCGGCGGTACGCGCGGGGGAGCGGGAGGCGGGCCGGGGGTACGCGCGGGGAAGCGGGAGGGGAGGCGGGCGGAGCGCGCGGGGGAGCGGGAGGCGGGCCGGGGGTGGCGCGAGGGAGCGGGAGGGGAGGCCAGCGGTACGCGCGGGGGAGCGGGAGGCGGGCCGGGGGTAGCGCGCGGGGAAGCGGGAGGGGAGGCGGGCGGAGCGCGCGGGGGAGCGGGAGGCGGGCCGGGGGTGGCGCGAGGGAGCGGGAGGGGAGGCCGGCGGTGCGCGCGGGGGAGCGGGAGGGCGGGCCGGGGGTGCGCGCGGGGGAGCGGGAGGGCGGGAGGGAGGGCCGGCGGTGCGCGCGGGGGAGCGGGAGGGCGGGCCGGGGGTGCGCGGCGGGAGGGCGGGCCGGGGGTGCGCGCGGGGGAGCGGGAGGGCGGGAGGGCGGGCCGGCGGTGCGCGCGGGGGAGCGGGAGGGCGGGCCGGCGGTGCGCGCCACAGTGCTAGTCCCGCGGCCGTTTGCTAGCCTAGTGCTGCCCTCTGCCGGCCAGAGCGGCTGAACTGCGAGCCTGAGACGTGGGAACTGCAGCCTAATCCTGCCAGCTGGCTCTAGAGAATAAATCTAGCAAGCATTATATCGTTAATAGGGTTCTCGTAGTTCTACAAATAGATCTCTTCTATTCTGGTCCACATCTTTGCCTTACTGGAAAAGCCTATTATTGGAACAGTCTCTCTCATTTTCAGCATGCTTGTAAGACTGTTCCACTCCGCCATCAGTAAGAGAAGGTGAAGGCAGCAAAGTGTGTTGCAACCTTCTTCAGAAAGTCTTGGGTTCAAATCCTACCACCAAGCTGTGTGACTCTGACCAAGGTGTTTCTTCGAGCTTCAGTTTTCTAAGCCTTAAAATAGAAAGAACATATTTCCCTTGCAAGATTTTGAGAGGATTCAACACATTAATGTTTAAATAATACCTAAAAACCATTTGAAAATCATATCCATAAAAGAGGTTATGGAATGTCTATTGGTAGATTTCAACATTTGAATTTTTTCAAAATTACATTAAAAAGACCAATAGAGAGATTCATTTTATCTATCTGAATCTATTTAAAAATGAAACCTAATTTATCATTACACATATGTGGATATCATATTATTTGATGTTTTAAAAATTAATCAAAAATAAATTGAAAAGCAGCAAAAGGCCTAAATATATACAGTTATTGCAAATGTAGTCACCGGTGAGCAGGGGCCTGGTCTGTCGACTCTGGTTCAGCAGCAGAGGTGACTTGACCTGCGTTATGCGCAGTCCACTGGCGCACCACAGCAGAGCTTTGGCGTCCACCTGGAACATGTGAGTCGCAAGTGAGATCACATAGATAAGGTACAGTTTCTATAACCATGTCTTCAACATGTAAAATTCACTAATTAGTTACTTAATTAAGATTGTATGGTCTTACATCTTACTTTCTCAAAGAGTAATTACTTCCAGCTTCAGAGCCTGGAGTCCTAAATTTGAATCTAAGTCTGGCCAATGGGCAAACACCTCTCAGAAGCTGGAGAGCATCCTTGAGATGGGCACATCTTAACCCAGTGGCCACAAGGAGCCTCACACAGCAAACTGTTGCCCCCTGGGATTAAGTCAGGCTGCCTGCCTCCTCCCCCGATCCCAGAACCACTCACGTGCTCCTTCTTCTCCTGCCGTGACTCTCGGTCATTTCTTTGACTCTGACGTTTACCTGGATCTTGGTGTCTTCCATGCTAACACACGGGGTATAAAATAATGTCCATGATGAGTTTTCTTTTTTCTAATTACAAAGTGAATGCATGCTTATAAAAGTTTTGAACCTTGCTGAAATATGAAGACTACCAGAATGGCATTGAAAGCACCCAAAAACTAAATAGTCATTGGAATCACAGCTCACAAAAGTAGGCCAGGCCCTACAGGCTAAACATACCCAGAGCAACTGCCTGATGAAATAAGACACCTGCACAGGACCGAGAGTCTTCTAACACAATATCTGAAGTGCACAGGATACAAGTGAAAATCACTTGTCATAACAAGAAGCGGGAAAAACACAACTTGATAAGAAAAGACAGTAAACTGACATAAACATCAAAATAAATCAGATAATAAAGTTGTCTGACAAGTTTTATATAGCAACCATAATAAAAATGCTTCAACAAACAATTGTGAACTCTGTTGAAAGAAATGAAAAAATAGAAAATCTCAACAAAGAAATAGAAGTTATAAAAAAGGACCAAGTGGAACTTATAGGATATGAATAACAGAATATGAATGACAGAAGTGAAAATATACTGAATGAGCTCAGTAGTAGAGTGGAGATGACAGTGGCTAGAGCCACTGAGCTGGAGAACTGAACAATCACAGTCACACGATCTGGACAACACAAAGAAAACAGACTGAAAAAAATGAACAGAGCCTCGGGGTCTTGTGGGACAATAACAAAAGATCTAACATCCATATCATGAGAGTCCTATGAGGGAAGGATAAAGAGTGTGGGGCTAAAAAAAGAACTTACAGCTGAAAATTACCCAAATTTGACAAAAGACATAAACCTACAGATTCAAGAAGCTAAGTGACCATCAATCAGGATAAACTCCGAATAATCCTCTCCAAGACCCGCTTTATTAAGAGGTAATAAAACCTCTTAAAACAAAAGACTAATAAAAAGCTTGCAAACAACTAGAGAGAAATTATGCATAACCTACAAAGGAACACCGACTTTAACGCCAATGGCTTTCTTATCTGAAACCATGGAGGCCAGGAGGAAGTGAGTAAAGAGGGGTAAAAGGGCAAAACAGAAGCAAGATCTCAGGACTCGAATGTCAGGAGCCTGTGATAATTTATAACATATGCTGGAACAGCTAAAGCAACCACTAAGAAAACTTTACAAAGTGATATACTAAAAAATATTCAAGTGACCCAAAGCAAGTAAAGAGAAAGAAAGAAACGAGAAACAGAGGAGCAAACAGACTAAAGCCCTAGTATATGAATAATGACCTTAAATGTAAGTGGCCTAAATACAGAGATCATCAGAGTGAAGGAAAAACATGACTCAGTTATATGCTGTCTATAAGAAACTCACTTCAAATATAACGACACAGGTAGACTGGAAGAATAGGGTGGAAAAAGATATATCATGCAAACATTTATTTTAGAAAAGCAGAAATGGCTCTATTAATGTCAGATAAAGTAGATTTCAGAACAAAGAAAGTTACCAAGGATGAAGGGACATGACATAATGATAAAAAGATTAATCAACCAAGAATATATATAATGCTAAACATGCAGACACAAAAAAAACAGAGCTTCAAGATACACAAAGCAAAAACTGGTAGAGCTAAAAAGATAAATTGCCAAATCCAAAATTATCATTGGTGACTTCAATGACTTACTCGATGAAATGGAACTCCTAGACAGAGAATCAGTAAGGACATACAAGAACTAAATAACATGATCAACCACAGAACCTGACTAGTATTTCCAGAACACCGCACCCAGCAACAGCAGAATATACATTCTTTTCAAGCACCACTACTTTCAATCACCAACATAAACAATAACCTAGGTCACAAATTTAATAGAATTGAAATTATACAGAGTATGTTCTCTGACCATAGTGGAATTAAACTAGAAGTAACAGGAAAATCTCCAACACGTGGAAACTAAACAACATGCTTCTTAATAATCCGTGAGCCAAAGAGGAAGTCTCAAAAGAAATTTTGAAAATACATAAAATTGTGTGAAGATTAACATAAAGTATATCAAAATTTGTGAGATGCGGCTAAAGCAGTGCTCACAGGAAACTTATAGCTATAAAATGCTTACAGCGGAAAGAAGAAAAGTTTCAAATCATTAATATAAGTTCCCAACTCAAGAAACTAGAAAAAGAAAGCCAAAATAAACCCAAAGGAAGAAAAATGAAGGAAATAATAATGATAAAGGCAGAAATCAATACAACAGAAAAAGGCATAGAGAAAATTGATGAAACACAGAGGCAGTTAGTTCTTTGAAAAGATCCACAAAATTGATAAATCTCTAGGTTAAGAAAGATAAATAGAATACACAAATTACCAATATCAGGTATAAAACAGCAAATATATCTAGAGATACTGTGGTTGTTAAAGGATAAAAATAGAACACCATGAACAACTTACACTCACACATGACAAATTAGAAGAAATAGACCAATTCCTCAAAAACCACGAACTACCAAAATTCAACCATGATGAAATAGATAAATAGATATGCAACCTTTTTTAAAAAATTGAACTTGCAATTGAAAGCTCCTGAAAAAGAAATATCCATATCCAGACATTTTCACTGAAAAATTTCTCCAAACATTTAAAGAAGAATTACACAATTGCCTCTAGAAAACAGCAGAGCAGGGAAGATTTTGTGAAGAATTATAACCAAATAATATCCAAAATATATAAAGAACTCATACAACTCAGTAGTAAAACAAACAAACAAACAAAGACATTTAAAAATGAGCAAAGGACTTGAATAGACATTTTTCCAAAGAAGACATACAAATGGCCAACAGGTACATGAGAAGATGTTCAACATCACTAATCATCAGGGAAATACAAATCAAAACCACAAGGAGATATCACCTCACACCTCTTAGGTGGCTGTTATCGAAAAGACAACAAATAAGTGTTGATGAGAATGTGGAGAGAAGGGAACCCTCTGCACCGTGGGCGGGAATGTACATTGGTGCAGCCACTATGGGAAACAGTATGGAGGTTCCCCCAAAAATTAAAAATAGAACTGCCATATGATCCAGCAATCCCCCTCCTGGGAATATATCCAGTGGAAATGAAATCGCTATCTGAAAGAGACATTGCACCTCCATGTTCCTGCAGCATTATTCACAACAGCCAAGACATGGAAACAAGCTAAGTGTCCATCAGTGGATGAATGGACAAAGAAGATGTGGTATACATATATATACACACACACAATGGAATATTATTCAGCGATGAGAAAGAAGGAAATCCTGCCATTTGCGACAACATGGATAGAACCTTGAGGTCATTATGCTAAGTGAAATAAGTCAGAGAAAGACAAATATTGTGTGATCTCACTTATTTGTGGAATCTAAAAAAAATTGAACTCACAGAAACAGAGAGTCAATGGGTGATTCCCAGGGCCTGGAGCGTGGGGGAAATGGGGAGGTGTTGGTCAAAGGGCATAAATTTCCAGTTATAAGATGAAGTTCTGGAGATCTGACGTATGGCAGAGTGCTTATAGTTAACAACACTGTATTGTGTACTTGAAATTTGCTAAGACAGTAGCTCTTAAATGTTCCTGCCACACATACACAAAAAATGGTAACTATGTGAGGTGAAGGAGGTGCTAATTAGTTTTAATGTGGTAATCATTTCACTGTATATACGTATATCAAATCATCACATTGTACACCTTAAACTTACACAATGCTATTTATCAATTATATCACAATAAAACTGGAAAAAATGAAAGATACATATAAATTAAATAGGCAAAATGTGTCCTTCAGATTTATTTTTATCATTTAGAGCCCTGCTGTCTCCTAACGCAGAGTTACATGCTCCGTTCTATATATAAAAAATGCAACAAGATATTTCAAATGAAAGAAGAAAGTTGTCTTTTCTTTTAGGTTAGATAAATACCTCCCTCAGGAGGCGTCCTTCCTATCCACTTCGAGTTCCTTTTAGCCTCTGGTTGAGATGAAGAGAAAATGGTCCTCTGATATTAAATCAATATCAAAGCAGGATAGAAAGAGTGTTTTATACCAGGTTTCCACAATGCCAATGTCGACTATGCGATAATGCTTAAAAATGATGCTGTGGTCCTTGCCAACAGTACACTCAAAAGTGCAACTTTGGCAAAATAAATAAAATGATGGTTAAAAAAATGGTTTTCTTTTGCAGTGATCTCATAGGTCACAACACTGTAATCAAGGACACACTTCTTCCGAGGCTTGTAGGATGTATAGGAGATGGTTGAAAAGAAAAGCCATTGTCATATATTTAAATAATGTAGGAGGAGGTAAAAGAGACGGAGAGGAAACCGAAATTTATCGTGTGCCTACTAAGCGCTGGATGCTTTACATAAAGTATCCTCACAGCTGTCACAGAGAAAGGTGCCGGCCAACACCTCCACCCGTGGTTCTCGGTCCCGGCTGCACAACCGCCCGGAGACTTCTTTCAAATACCTTCAGGCTTCCTGGGGGTTGGGCCAGGACGGATGTTTTTAAAATCTCCCCAAGTGATTTTAACGTGCAGCCGGGGCTCACTCCTGGGGGAGCCCAGAGCCGGCCCAGCCCAGCTCTCCAGCTCTCGCTGCTTCTCCTCGTGGGCTTTGCTCTTGCCTGCCTCCAGGTTTGACTCTTCCTTCTGGCCTCCGACTCGTCTTTCACTGAAGAAGAGTCTGCATGCTCTTGTCTACATGCACCAGCTGTGCAGTGTCCCCACATGTCACCCCTGAGCCCTGTAGCACTGACACACCCATCCCCTCCCTGGCCCCAGGGTGTGCTCTCCCCACCCTCCCTTTACGGCCCACGACCTTCCCCACGATGCCGCGAAGCAAATCTGAAACATGGTACCAGCTCGCCCTTAAATGTTTGGGCAGGTCACTGATCTTTAACCAGGAAAACAAACGCAAAATGCAACTAAAATGATAGCTAGCCATCTTTTATTAAAACTCAGCACTCTTTTATATGTTGGACCACCTCCATGGAAACTGGTCTACCTCAGGGCTGTGATGAGCACACAGTGCAATAAACGCAAAGTGTTTTTGTGACGCTAAGATGCTGAGTAATTGAGTTGTAGCACTCACTCCAACGGACAAACCTCGCTGGCAAGCCTCATAAGGGAGACGTCCACGTGGGCGATACTTTCCCAGCTCCCATCCTGCCCTCATCCCTTCAGATAGCCACTCTGCTGGCATTGTCCAGGTCACCAGGATCCCAGTTGCCCAGATCAGAAGCCTGTGTTGAGTTCTCATCCAACTGGAGCTCTCCCCAGACTGGGCCACGGCCACTCTGAAAACTCTCTTTTCTTGGTCTCGGGAACACCATTCTCTCCCGGTTCCATGAAACCGGTTCAGCATCCCTTTTGCCTCCTTCAATGCTTCCTTCTTCCATCAACCTCAGGAAGGGGTCCAGGGGCCCAGGAACGGCCGGTGCTGGGCAGGGCTGGGCTGAGCACCCTCTGCAGAGCCCACCCCACCTGTCGTGTGATTTATCCACTTGACTGTGAGCTCCTGGGGGACAGAGGCCACGTTTTATTAATATCTGTGTCCCCATATCAATGCATTGCCATTCAATAAGTGTTTGCTATGAATAAATAAATGAATGCTGATTAAATATGACTCAAAAGGCACTTAGGGAAAGACCATTCGTGAATCATAAATATTTGGAGGAAGGGCCAAAGCACACTTAAGCACTTTAGCGGGCCGAGAAAAGGCACTTTCCCTCTGAATTTTGGCCTCGTGAAATAAAATAAGTGAGGCGTGACATTCATCTGTTTGGCATAAAACCAATAACTTGAACATGGCTGTTTCTCCAAACTGACAAGGGCCTCGACATGCCTTAAATGCATCCAGCTTCCTTGGCTATGGAGGCAGCCCATCTCTGCGAGGTTGTGGCGGAGACCAAAGGTCCTGCGGCCAGGGCTCACGTTCTCACGACAACACATAGAACAGGGCATTGTGGGTGGTGCCATCGTTCTCACCGCCGACGTGATGGTTAAAAATGCTCACCTTCCTTCATGGTATTTTGTGTCTCGCTCACCAACTTATTTAAGCTTTTTAAATCTTCCTGTTGCTAATTATAGGAAAAGGGGTTTCCAAGAACTTACTTATTGTGAAAACCAAATGCCTTCTTTGAAAAGTAGTAAATTTGCTTCTTCCGAATTAAAGTAAGTTTCCCCCAAATTCTGGGATTCTGGGTTTAGCACTCAGTCTGTTCCCTCTACCTCCGGTCTTCATGATTTTACAGAATTTGGCCCTGCCTGTGAAGCCTTCCTACTTTCAAACTGAAAACTCCATCTTTCTGGTCAACTCTTTTCTACGAAGTGACCACTGCATTGGTCTTCCCTCAGTATTCCTGTCGCTTCCCCTGTGCCTGCGGTGTAGTGTCTGGAACCTCTGCTGGCATTTCTGGAGTGGACTTATGGTCTGGTCCTAGAGTGTGCGGAAGTGTCGCATTTATCGTTAGCTCTTTGAATGACCTGCGGCGTCTTCCTGTGCTCACTGTACCACAGACTGGTGTTTATAAGAGACCAAGTGCGGAGCATTTTCTGTCATCTGGATGACCTCCCACCACGTATGCAAACAGGGCACATACGAGACCTGGCAAGGCCCGTGCAGACTTTTCAGTTTTCCAAAACGCGTTCAGAGTTGCACCTTCCTCTAGTTCAAGAGGTGGAGAAACTGCAGAATCCTGCAGAATCGAGGGCTGGGAAGGACCTGACGATCGCTCCTATTCATTCTCTTCCTTCAGAAGGACCTGTTTAACCCACCCCAGACAGGGGGAGATGAATCCTATCTTCAAAGTCCTTCAGAGCAGGTGATTCCACATCCTTCCCCAGCCATCACTTCTTACCTGAACATCTCCTTCGTGCCACCTGGATACGTCAAGCCCGTCTTGAAGAATCGTTTCTGCCAGGAAACTTCTCCCCAACTGTAACCTGAATCCATGTGTTTATTTTCCCTTATCCTGTGCTAAGTCAAGGGGCAGAGCGCTCTCTCCCTCCGTCTGGGCGAGGTGGCTGTATCAAACCCAGTGGCCAGGAGTTGATGTCAATTGGCTGGATTCCAGCCGCCTTGGTTGTCTTCATCAGAAGGTGCACAGAACTGAATGGATGCACACCACTCCTGCTCCAATGCCTGCCCCTCTCTCAGGCCTCAAGATTCAGGCAGAAACACAGAGACCTGGGGTACCTGCCCCTTACTGCCGGACTTCCATGACCCTTCCTAAAGTAGGAGGCAGAGGGAGGAGAAGCAATGAGCAGAAGACCCAGCCTGGCCAGGTGGCAGTGGAGGTGCCCCTGGGAGCCCAGACTCTGATACAAGATCAGACCCTCCGACTCCATGTGCACGAGCTCAGGGCTGGGAAATGGAGAAGGCAAGCCTCAAGTCTAGAAACACTCCGCAGCCCCCCGTTCCCCAGTGAAGATGCAGCCCTGAGGACTTCACTCAGCTGCCTATTGCTGCCTTCTCCAGACACAACCATCCCAGGACCCCACCTTCCACAACGGAGACAGCCCATGACAGGCGCTCTCCCACGACAAGTGCAAAAGGACCATCTTGTGGCAGGACAGAGCTGGTCAGCATGGAATCCTTGGTGAGCATGGCTCAATGAGTTCATCCCCAAAAACAATGCTCCTCTTTACCCTCATGACAAACTGGGCTTGTTGCAACCTCTCTGCTCATTGTGTCCCTACTGAGATGTGAACCAGCCAAGAAGAAATGACTGAGTTCCCACCCCAAGTTCACTAGGCATCATGAGAAATCCAGCTCAGCACAGAGCGCGTGGGTGGACTCCCTCAGAGCTCCAGGCACTTCCCCGTGCGCCCTCCTGGGGGCCCTGCACAGCTGCCCCAGAGGCTCCAGCTGGCCTCCGCAACCGAGACAAGAGGCCCTGGCCCCTGGACCAAGCCCGCTGGCTGTCCCTCCCACTCCTTGGTCTCCGAGGCAGCTTGGTCGTGAATGAGCAGGGGCTTGGAGCCAGACGTGTGGTCCTTTAAAGTTTTGGTCCACTAATTTCTAGTTGTCTGATCCCGGGTGAATTACTAATCTGCATGAACTGTGTGTCCTCAAGTCTAGAGTTTCATGTCACAGGGTGGTGACAAATTCTAACAATTTCTACTGTTATCCTTCCAAAGATTCCTTTTGATGCTGCTGGCAGCCCATGGACATGCCATAAAATGAATGCTGGGATTGTCCTTCTGGGCACGTCTGCACTGTTAGGCTTTGATTTTCCTAAACCTTCAGGGTTTATAGTTATTGGACTGGCTGCTTTATAAAACAGCTGAGACTAATGGAACTATATTGTAACAATAAAATGAATATGGCTCTCTGTCATTCTGTATTTTTATGAGCCATTTTAGGGAACGTATTTTCATCAATGATTCTGTATTCTTTATCCCTAAAAAGTAAAGAATAAAGACTCTCATATTTAGAGAATGCATAATGACTAGACATGTTGTCTGGACCAGGCGTAGTTCTAAGTGCTTTACAGACATTAGCTTAATTAATCCTCACAACAGCCCTGTGAGGTGAGCACTGTTATCACACCCATCTTAAAGACGAGGTAACTGAAGCACGAGAAGCCGAGTGGTCAGACAATGGGAGAGGGTCCAGCCTGGCCGTCTGGCTCAAGTCCACAGTGGAAATCGGTGCCTTCCTGCTTGGGAATTACAGACCATTCTTGGAACTGTGGCTCCATTCCAATAGGGTTCTCTAAATCCTTTGTGAATGTTCTGGGTAGATGGATGAGAGGGACGGTGCTGTCTTCCAGGGTCCAAGAATTCTATTGCGTGATGTGCTTCTTTTCGACGTTAATCTGAAAGCACCCGGCACGCGGGGACCATCTGAACCGACACCTTAGACACGAGCGATGCTGGAGCCCGGCACCCTCTGCATCGTAACTGTGCTCACGGTCAGGTACACGGCAGGGACCATCCCACAGACGGTGCTGCCTGCTCATGTGGGCTAAGCGTGTCTCTCTACCTCAGGCCTGGCTGTACTAACTTTAAAACAATGATGATCCCATTCTCATCGTGTTTGTGTTAAAACCTTGGACAAGTTGAAAGTCAAAACTTATTTTTGCTATAGAAAGACATTTTCCTACAGTAAGACTTGGTCATTTTAGTTCCTGATGCTATGACAAATGATATAACTCCTCAAATGCTGAGGGATAACCAAAACAGAATAGAGATAAAACTAATTTATAAAAGCAATAAACCACAGGAAAGGCCGAAAGATTCATGGTCACTCCATGGAATATGGTTTCACAGGAATTTGATAGAGAATTGACTTATTTTATGTCATCAATAGGCAGGAATAGCGAAAGTTTAGAAAACTGCAACTTGGTTTCTGTAACATTCATTTTGCAAGTAGACGTCTTGTGTGGACTTTTTTTTGCTTGTACCAATATTCATAAAAGCTGTTATTTTTATTTTTCAGTGTTGTGTTTTAAGGATACATTATTAAATGATTAGCTCATCTAAATAATGAATCAGTGGTTCAATGGATTTGTTGGGGAAAAATAGAAATATATTCACAATGACTCAATGATGGTGTATTATGCTCACAATCAAAGGAATTAGTTGGGCCAGCAATGCACAAAACATGCAAATTTATCAGTATTTTTAGATAAACCAAAACAACTCTTCTATTATGAAGAAATGTTGTTAATTAGGACTTTATTCACTCTCTAGGTTTGTCTTACTTAATTTGCTATAAATATAAGGAGCTTATACATAATTTTATACCCATACATATCTAAGTAATAGCATAATCAAAATGTACTTTGTTGAAACTGTGGAGCCACAGAATTTTTTTCTTTCAAGTGAGATCCATATATTTCTCAAGTTCGAGAAAAAGTAACAAAATAGTTTACATTTATATTGTATTTTATATATATAAATGTTTGAAGTGTTGAGGTTCTCATCTATCTCTCGAAGTTCACGAATTTTAAATGCTTTACTGCTGGATGTGTCCAGTGACATTTATTTCATTTCGTAAGTCCCACCTGCCACTATGTGGTGACTAATGCAACTCAATCCGCTAGGACGCCATCTACCCTGGGGAACATTGAGACGGGAATGCTCGTGTCACACAGAGCTTGTGAGCACTCAGTTTCACAATGGGTGTGAAAGTGCGCCATGGAGTCACCGCATAGCGTGAATTCTGTGTGTATACGCGCGCATTTTTTTTATCAGACTCCTTCATATTGAACTAAAGTATTTACAGGCCTCAGGCATGCTCTCCACTCTTCCTGTTCTGGAATTAGGCCAACAAGAGTTTGCTTAATCTATTAATCATTACATTTTCCTAAGAGATAGCTTTTATTCATTTTCAAACTGAAAAGTAAAACATTTTCCCCCATCAGTGTTTTTATGAAAATCTCCGTGTGCTTGAGAAGATTAATTGGTTTCTGGGCTTTTCCTTGTTTTATTATTTATTTCTGAAGTTTGGCAACCAAAAGAAGATATAGATTTTCAGGTGCAGAAATTGGTAGGATGATATTTTCTGCTCTGTCTCCAACATCCTTCCCGATGAGGCACAGCAATATTTTGTGACCGTTTTGTTGACCACAGCAGTACAGCGGGTTCCGATTTCATCTGCCTGGCCCAGAATACTTCAGATGCTTCCCTTAACCTCAAACCACACCTGTCTGCAAAGCAGCCTCATCATCTCTCCCATCCGCCTTCCTGAGTTTGTACCTTTGTCCTTCCTGTCGCTCAGCCCAGAAACCCTGGGCTCATCTTTGACTCCTCCTTACCCCTCCTTGTCTCCAGATTTATCCGTTCTTCCTCCAAACCCACCCTTTCCTTTCCACCTCCATTGCTAGGCCCCAGTTCATCCATCCATTCATTCGAAAGGTTTATTTAGTACCCACGATGGGCGGGGCACTGTGCCGGTGCCAGGAATCCAAAAAGAAGTAAACGTCAGTGTCTGTCCTCAAGGCATTCACAAGCCAGGCAAGGCGACACACAGCTCCTGAATGTCAGGGTAGCTGTGTCCCCAGTGTGCACAGGGCGCCATCAGCTGTGCCGAGAGGAAGGTGCTACTAGTTTGGCTCGTTCAAAAAATCCTTCCCAGAAAATCGATGCCTAGCTGAGGATTTAATGACGAGTCTTGTGAACCTTTGAGAGGGAGAAGGTAGAAAGGACAAATACGCACAGATGAGGAATCTGCTCCACTCGCCTCACCTGCACACTGGAATGACAATAGCTTTTAGCTGACGAGGTTGTTGTGAGAATTAAATCCAACAAAATGATGCAAGGTGTCCACATCCATCACGGGGTGGGCACTCCACTGTTGTGATCACTGTTATTATTAGTCAAAGAGGGTAAATAAGACAGAAAATCATGAAAAGTTTCCCAGAGATAAAAATATTTAAACAACAGTCTAACATTGTACTCACAAAAGGGCTCCGGTGAAGATGCTGCCTGTGATGCTCTCCACGTTCTTCCTCCGTCCATCTTCCACGAGAAGCAGCTCCACACCACCGTCATTTATGGCGCACCTGCTGTGTTCTGCAGACGGTGCTGGATGCTCAACACGTGTTATTTCCCATCCTCACATCACCTGTGAGGTCCGCATCCGATTTCCAATTTGCATCTGGAGAAACTAAGCCTCAGCTTGCTAAGGGGCTGCCTGAGCTGGGATATCCCGTGGGTGGCCGGCTGAGGTCTGACCCTGGGCCCGTCTGCCTCTCGCTCGCTCCATCAGCATGGTGAGGAAACGACTTGGAAAGTTGTCTTCCTTATGTACCCAATGGTTTTCTTCACAAAGCCAAGGTCACTCCCCCCAGCTCCATCCAGACGGATGCTGCCTGCCCACCAGCGCTCTCTTCTCCGGCTGCAGGAGGGAGAGGCAGGGAGTCAGGCGCGCTGCAGAGGGCAGCCCCTCTGTCACACTTGGGCAGTCACGGGCCCCACCGTCTTCCCTCAAGGACGCCTTCCTTCCAATATGGCTCCTGGCCCTGCCACCCCTGGGGCAGGTCGAGCTCACGCCCAGACTCAGCCTGAATGCCTACAAACAGCCTGAGTTTGGAGCTAACGTGGCCTCCAGGGCCAGTCCTGAAGCTAAGACCGTGTTTCCCATCCCTCGTCTTTTCTGTCTTTTTCTCTTCCTCCTGATCCCTGAGGTCCAGTAAGATTCACCCTGAGCCAGAACGAATCAGTGCAGCCCGGGGACTCTTGTCTGACTGTCCCAGGCAGAGGTGCCTGGTTTTGAGTCTACACATCCTGCCTGATGTTACAGAGTCTAGTAGCTCGGGAGGAAGAGCAGTGACAGGCTTAGTGTTCCATCTGGAACACGGAGTGCTAGAAAATTACCGATGTCTATTCAGCACCGTCCAAGTAAGGGCTCTCTTATTCTAGATGACCAAGCCTGGTTCTTTAGAGGAAAAAACGTGCCCACGTAGGTAAAGGGAAATTCCCTAGGCTAACCAGGACATCTTGGAAACACCGAGGGAAGCCAGCCCCACCCGCCCACCGGGCTCCAGGCACGTCCTGCACCGCCCCGGGCACAGCTTCCGCGGAAATCAGCACCCAGATTCTGGCCTGCAAACCCAGCTCCAGGTTAGGGTGAGAGGTTACCAGCTTAGCATGAACCAGTTGTGTTATATTTCTTGACTATGAAAAGGGGAGGACCACATCCTAAGCCCTGATCACTCACCGAGCACAAACGTCTTGTGACACCGACGGGAAACAGCTGGCAGGTTAATATACATGATCACAGTTTCCTGCCCTGCCAGTGCTGGGGTCGGTGCCAGAACACCGGGTGACCCACCAAGGGGCTGCATATTTGTTAGCCACAGTTATTTTCCCACAGCCCATGTGAAATGATGGCTAGGAATGCATGGACTTGCCGAGAGCGGAGTGGAGGATCGAGAGTTAAAGTAAAGCGGGCCTACCATGTATGGATGATATCCCTGGGAAATTGTATGTTTTGCTGTTTTTTTTTTTTACCTGCTGTGGAATTGAGTGAAGAAATCTATCAATAAATGGATAGCTCTGTAGATTATACCTCTGATGCCTGGGATCACTTGTGTTTTTTTTTTTTTTTACTTTTTTTCTTGTGATTTCTCCTTTTCTCACCAAATAATATTATAGTTGATGCTGCTTATCTTTTTTTTTTGTGAGGAAGACCAGCCCTGAGCTAACTGCTGCCAATCCTTTTAAAGACTGTGTCTGCCCGAAACGACGGGCCTTGGGAATCGCGCCTTTGTCTCAGTTTTCCCACTTCTCTGATGGGACCACTATCTCCGCTTCATGGTGGCCTCTCAGTGGCCTTCCCTGCTCTCAGAACCCAGCTGTGTCTGTGGCTCACTACCCCTCACGCCTCGTAGACGGACGGGCAGACCTGGGACAGCGTCCGGGACGCGGTGGACACTCGATAAGTGTGGGATGAATGAGTGAATGCACAGAGGAGAATATTCCTTCTTCTTAGGAATCTAAGCTTCAAGCGTTTCATGAAGAAGTAAGATCTCGGGCCACTGTAAGTGGAGGGGGGTGGGGAAGAGAACTTATTCTAAAATACCTGGTACGGATGTTATATTTTCAGAATTTTTCAACACAATAAGAATTTCCTATTCATTGATTTAAGTATGTCACCTTTTATGTGGCCACAAGAGCTTTTTCAGGAAAGGAAGGAAATTATTTATGGCCATGAAGGAAACTTGGTGCACCTGAGGCGCTGGCCGACACTGTCCCCTCCGTCTTGCCTGTGGTGTCTGCCGGGGAAGGTGGGGGCCCTGCGGGCGAGCACCTGTGCCTCCCGTGGATGCTGTTTCTCACCGGCTCACTGGGTCTCTTCTCTCGGTAAGCCCCCCGTTTCCCCAGCCAGGAGCGCCTGTCACAGCGCAGAGCCAGGCACCTCTGGCTCTCAAGCCTCTTCTGGAGGCAGCAGGACTTCCTGACCACGCTGGTGTTGTTGATTTGTGTGATCAAGATAATTTTATGAAAAAAAGTATTATAGTGAAATGTCACTGGCTCCAGTGAAGATAAAGGCTTACATTAACTTACCCCTTGAACTAATTTTTGGTAACGAACTCATCAGTAAGAAAACTGCTTTAATAGTATGGATTTGGGGGCATAATTTAAACATTCATGTTTAAGGGATTTTTGCTATCAACCTGCATTAGAAGGAACATTTCTTAAAATCTTAGGGGAACATTTATCATGAGGAATTCAAATCGAGTTATTTTCCCACTTTCCCAAAGTTGCAAAGATAATATGCAGGAGAGTCATTACCTAAAAGCGCAGGCCATGGAGAGAGAGGGCGTGAACTGCTGTGTGGAAACTACCAAGTAATAACTTAAAAGCAAACAACCAATCCCATTTTTCTTGTGTTGGGGGAAAGAAAAGATAACTGGAAACATTAGAGGCTAAAAGGGAGGAAGCATGAATAACTGTTCGTGAAATTCTGGGTTGGGGCAACTGCCTTTGGCATCGGAAAATTCCCAAAACAGATGATATGGAACTGTTGTTTGGGGAATAATAGCCCAAGACCAGACAAACAAAAGCAATAGGTGGGAGATAAAGAGATGTTTATCAGCCTGCACTGCGCCTTGGTTTTTAACTGCACCTGTAAGCATAGTTCCCCTCCCCTAGGAGCCAGGTATTTATTATTGATTGATCAGATAAGCCTCATCACGGAACAGTTCCTGTATGTGGAAGCACCGATCTACATTTCATTCACTGGGAATGAGAATTGCTCAAAGTGCAGACAACGCTCCAAAGCACTCTTCAGGGCTTTGCAGCGAACGCAGAGACTCGCGCTGGAGCGTGTTCATTTTGATCATGTCCGACCACCGGCCTGAGAAAGCTGGCAGCCGAAGCCACCACCTTTGTACCCCCTCAGTCACAAGAGGTTAAAGAGCTGTCCCGGGTTGAGGGCGGGGTCTGAGACCGGTCTCCATGGCCCCAGGACCAGCTTGCCTTTTACTGTGCGAGTCGCCCTGAATTCCTCCTTCTCTGAGCTGCAACTGTAGCGCCCCGAGCTGAGGGGAGGAGAAAGACTTCCTGTGGCAGCCAGGGCCACAGCTCCATCTTCTAAAGGCCCTGAGGGGCCAAGACGCAGTCATCAGGTGGCCGCCCTGTTCCCGGTTTTGGGTTGTGGGGAAGGTTGCAGTAGGTGTCCCTTTTGGCATCAGACCTCCTCTGAGCCTAGAATTAACCCCAACCCCTGCCCTGCCCTGCCCACTTTCTAGAAGACTGGAGAAACTGCCTCCCTTGCTTAAGGTGAAAAAGATACAGTTGGGGTGGCGGAAGCAGGAAGGGTGTGTCCGGGGACAGCCAATATGTCACCCTCACAGAGGTAAGCCTTTCGAAGAAATAGTCCGGGCCCCCAAACCAGATGTCCCCCGAAAAGAAACGAGCCCGAGGCAGGGCACAGTGGAGAGCGTCCGGGGCAGCGAGTCGGGAATCCTGGTTCTCACCTGCCCTGGGTAAGGCGTGCAAGAGTGTTGGTGCTCTCTGAGCTCTGGTAGCTACCAGACAGATAGGAGAAGATCTATCTATCCATCAATAGACGGTGTCCTCACAGTGCCAGCCAGGGCAGGTGCTCCGCAAACATGCCCTTTGGCTGCTGTCTGAACCTTCTGTGACTGATGATTCGGTACTGGGCTTACAAACAGTTCTGGGAGGGGCAGGATGCTCGGGGCCTGAGGATGCGCTCGGAGGTTACCGATGAAGAAGCATCTGCCAGTTAGGTGTCCATGGGGGCGTCAGTGGGAAAGACTGGCAACTTGGCTTTGGGGATGGGAGGAATTCAGGGGGCCCGCAAATGCCAGGTGGCCGGCAGCATAAGACACAGAAGAAGAAATAAACAAGCATAAGTCAGGCAAGAAAAAAAAGTTTAAAACTTAAAAAATAATAAAATTGTTCTTGAACCAAAGAGATTTGTGTGGAAGATTGCTCATATTTCCCAGATGGAGACGTGTCCATGATGGCGACAGAGGGTGAACACACCTCTGTGTGTGTCTCTCCGGCTTTGTGCTTTGCTGACACTGCTGCTCACCAGATGTGTGTGTGGGTGGAAGGTGATGTGGATCAAGGCTGCCCCAGGGAGAGAAGCCCAAGGTGACCTGCCCTACGTACCGATCTACATCCTCCTCCTCCAGGAAGCATAGGACATCCTGACTTAATCTGATCTGATTCTTATCTGAAGTTATAAGACCACCCAATAACCAGACCCCACCTGCACTGATACCATTTTAATGATTTTTTTCATGATCTTTCCTTTGTCTTGTAAAGAAATAACTCACATACCTATGCCTTATAGATTTAGCTCTAACCCTCAACACACTACAGCTCTTACTGCCTATGAGTTCCGTCCCCATGCTATTCTCCGAATAAAGGAGCACTGCTACCAGATGGAGAGTCTGAGAAATCTTTCTTTTGACTCTTCAGCTCGCCGAGCCCACATCAGAAGGCTGCCCCACACCAAGCAGTTCTCAGGTGCTCTGACACCATCTGGGTCAGACGGGTCCCACAATTTAATTCAGTCCTGACACTATCTACCTGGAGACAGCGTCAGACGCCACAGATAGAGGGCTCAGTCCCACAAGACTGGCTCCCCCACACACTTCAGACACGAGTCGAAAGCCCAGGTTGCCCCCGTGCCTCTCACCCCGGCTATAAATCAGAGGTTCCCACAACCCTCTCCTGGGGTTCAATTAATTTGCTAGAGCGGCTCACAGAACTCAGGAAAACATTTTACTTACTAGATCACAGGTTTATTATAAAAGGATGTAACTCGGGAACGACCAGGCGGAAGAGACGCACAGGACACGATACGGGGAAAGGACGCCGAGCTTCGAGGCCCTCCCAGAAGCTCTGCAAACCCCATCCTTTCCGGCTTTTGGGGAGGCTCCATCACAGGCATGCCTGATGAAATCATTCGCCGTCCTCCAGCCTTCTCCCCTCCCCAGAGGTGTGTGTGTTGGGGGGACTGAAAGTTCCAACCCACTCATCACAGGGCTGGTTCCCCTGGCAACCAGCCACCAAATCATCTAATGGCATGAACTCAGGAATAGTTGAAGGGACCTGTTATGAATAACAGAAGACACCTTTCTTGTTCACTGCTTAGGAAATTCCAAAGGCTTTAGAAGCTCTGTGCCGGGAGCAGGGGCGAAGACCAAGTGTGTATGTCTCATTTCACATCACAGCATCACACGGAGCTGGCAGGCACCCCCATTCGACTCCGGGGTCTCATCTCTCTGAGGAATTTCCCCATGCGTGGACAGCTGGCTGAGGCAGCATAACAGAGCGCAAGGATTCCCGATTGCTGGATCACGTGGATAGTTAACGTGAAATAATCTGGGGAGATCAACATAGAGTTGCCAATTATTTATTTTGCCAAAAGTGACATTTAAAAGTACTGTAATTTACTTTTATCATCAATCTATCATAGAAAGTTCATTTAACCCCAAATATCAGGAAAGGGAAAAGGAAAAAGATGTTCTTCCCAAGAAAGGACAGTTGGCACACCTGTGCAATGCACATGTCACAAATCCTGCATTGTACATGTGTCTTTCATGTTGTCGTGGGCCATCACACACATGAAGGATGACACAGGACGGCATTCAGGAAGAGCAGAAGGACTGGGTCCAAACCCCAGCTCTGGTGTCTCCTTCCTGAGTGACACTGGGCCTGCTGATTCCACTTCCAGACACCATGTGTAAAATGAAAGCCCTGACACCTTGTCCCGCCGACTTTGAGAGTTGTAGAGAACGTAACTGAAGTACCGAGGCAAGAGCTCCACGTACTCCGGAAACTCGCAGCCTGACCACCACAAGGATGTGCAAACCCACGGGGAGTCTTAGCCAGGACTTCAGGGCCCCCGGCTGGAATGCAGGCTGTCAGAAATGAATCTAACCGTATTAAAAATGAAACGACCGCCCATGCAGACTGTGGGGGAAGGAGCTGACCAAAAAGCTTTGGAAGACTGTTTCTTCTGGAAACTGTAAAGCTAAAGACAAAAGGAACAGCACATTCACGCTGTGTTCTATCTACACAGAAATCGAGGTATAATGATGTACACCCGAAATTTATAGAATGCTATAAACCAATGTTACTGCTGTTGACACAGGTAACCGATAACTAACCTATAGATCAAAATTGGGGTGAGTTTATTATGAGCCGTATCTGAGGACCACGTAGCCTGGGAGAGTCCTTCCACAAAGGGAAGGAGCACTCCAAAGAAGTGGGGTGTGCAGAGTGATTATATACCCTCAGAGAGCACGGATCACATGTGATTAGAATGTCCCTTTTGCAATAGTCACGGGACTGCCCTGTCAGCACCACAGCCATTGATGGACACAGCAGGTGGCAGGTCTGCTGTCTCGAGCTGGGTGGTCACAGGTGAGCTGGGTGCTCACAGGTGAGTGCAGCAGGTCAGCAGTCAATTCCTAGCCTAGGGAGAGATGCTTATCCTTAAGAAAATGCCAATGTGGGAGAAGTTGCACCTTTATCTTAAGGGCATTTTTTCTTGTCTGTGCAAGATAGCCGATGCTTAAAGCAGATACACAATGCATGCTCAACGGCCACGTCAGCCCTTTTTGGAAAAACAAGGTTAGTCCGAGTTAGTTTTACACCGAATGGCTTCCTCATACACTCCAATATATCCTATGGCTTGCCATTTATTTATCACTGCAATAAAAAAAATTTAATTATTATTATTTTTTTAAACCACTGCACTCTAGTTGGTAAGTTTGTTCTCACAGAGGATGTGTTAACAATTCCAAAACCGCTCCACGTGTAACTCCAGCTGAAAGTGGGTGGGGGATGGTGGGAGCCAGGCTGCTCGCTGTTGGAGAGGGAAGTTACAGATCAATAGGAAGGAGCAGCTGCAACGCTCCGCATGGTTCTGGGTGAGTCACAAACAGCAATGCTCACGCTTAGCTTAACCTGTGTGCGTTACCAAGCCCAGGTTCGCTTTTGCCCGTTGCCCGGAAAACCAAACACCCAGACAAGACGGCAGCAGAGAGAGGGTGTTAATCACAAGGCAGCCATGTGAGGAAGCGCGAGCATGAGTCTCAAATCTGCCTCCCCCAAAATAGAGACTCAGAGATATTTATGGGATGGGGGCAGGGTGTTCTGAGATGTGGAGAGAGGTGATTGAGGCGAGGAGAGGTGAGGTAATTGATAATCCGCACAAGCGCAGTCAGACTTCATGCCTCTTCATAGGACGCATGCTCACAAAATGGCGGCGTGAGCATGATCTGAGGGTGGAGTTTTTAGCCTCTTGACGTCAAAATGTCGCCTATCGGACATCTGTGCAGGCCAGTTGATGAGTTGGTGGTCTCAGCCAGCCTCGGGTGGATAAGGAGTTCTAGTTCCTGAAAAACAGCTCACACACCCATTCCCATGGTGACCCAGGCTCCAGGAAGATGTCATCTATAGGAGCCCAGTGGGAGTCAGAGAGTGTATTGCCTAAGCAGCCAGTTAACAATGGGCAGGGGAACAGCTAAAAGCTATGATCAGTAATTGCAAAAAGGAAAAAACTTTAGTAACTGGCTACCTAATCACCAATGGCTGTTTGCCAGTTTCATGTGTAGATGGGCAGATAAGGACACAACTACAGAGAGTGTGTGTATATATGGGTCAGCACACACCCATAGCCCTGCTCTTGTCGGGGACTGGAATTGGCCACCCCAAGATATGCCTCTTTGGCATAAGGATTATTTTGGGCTGGTTACTTTTAAAAACTGCAGACAGGAAAGAAACTCTGAAAAGCAGAAGTTACCCTTTCTAAGTAAGAGACACTTACGTTGTAAAGGAAATCTCTGTCTGTAAAGGTGTCTCCTTCTCTGCACCAGGAAGAAGGGGGGATGACCTTACCTCTAGAAACTCTTATCAATGCGGAAGGCCAGGACTTAAATCTGCATAGTAACCTGACTCTTGTTTACTGTACTTGTGTGGTAACCTCCCGTAACTGACTCCCCCGACCCCCAACATCCTCCTTTGTCATTAGCTGAAGATGATATTTAAGGGGGTGGCTTCAGCCAGTATGGTGAGTTGCTCAGTTTGCCTGAGCCTCTCCCATGTATACATGTTATAAAGCTTTGTTTAATTTTCTCCTGTTATTCTCTCATGTAAATTTAATTTGTTCTCTGACCAGAATAACTCAGAGCGGGTAGAGGAAATGTCTTCCTCCCTACGCTCTCTCAGCTGAGAGGACCTGGGAGCAATGACACCCCAGAGCCCAGATCGTGGTTTCTAATCTCATTCTCCAATAAAAGGAACAAGGCCTCCTTAGAGAAATGACTGATTCTCCAAGTTGGGGCAGGAAAAAATACAAGATGAGGATCTTATAGTACCCAAAAATAAGGAACTGCTCCAAAAAAAAAGAGGATGGGGGCTGTGAAAGCGACACAGGAGCCAACTTGAAACAACGTCAGTGGCCAAAACTGGAGTGATCTGAGAAACAAATAACGCGGTGTGGGACCATCATGGGTCCACACCTGTGTAATAAACGATCACACAACAAAGAAAGGGAGACGAGATGGCTCTTCCTTACAGAAGAGTGCAGACGATTGTGTAGACACTCCCCTGCAGGAGTGCGAGCTGAACTTAGTGACCCACTTTCGAAGAATAGTCTGGAAAGGGAAAGGCAGCAGCTTCACAGGGGAGAATTCTTCAGACACCAACATAACCAAGTGAGGAAGGTCCACGTCCCAGGACGTCATGTGACATTAGGTGTCCCATGATACAAGGTAACAGAAGGGCACTTCCGCCTTTGTGGCATTCTTCCCCAAGACCCATAACCCCAGTCTACTTATGAGTAAAATATCAGACAATTCAAAATGAGAGACATCCTTCAAAATGTGTGATCAGCACGCCTCAAAACTGCTGAGGTCATGAAAGACGAAAAAGACTAAGGGATTGTCATATGCCAGAGAACACTAAAGAAATAGGACGACTAAATGCAGTGTCGTACCCTGCATGGGACTGTGGAATAGAAAAAAGACGATTGTAAAAAAACTGGTGAAATTCAAATAAAGTCTGGAGTTTAAAGACGGCAATGCATGCGGGAGACCTCCTGTTTCATCCTGTTTCCAGAGCTTACACTGCGTTCTGAGGCTCCATCGTGCATGGCCCCAAACCACAGCCCCAAGGGGCCTGGCCTGAGTGGAAAAGCTTCCTGGGCATGCGCCAGCAACACAAGCACCTGTTCCCAGGATGGCTGGACGCTGTTCCTCAGAGGCCAAAACAGGAACACAGGCTCAGCTCTGCCGTTGAGTGTTGCCCTGTGGTAATTAGCAAAGGCCCCAGCAGCTGTCAGTTCAGCGTCAACCAGGGAGAAGTGTCTGCTAAGAGCCACTTTGGGTGGAACTGTGTCCCCTGCAAATTCATCTGCTAAAGTGCTAACCCTGATGTGACTATATTTGGAGATGGGGCCTTTGGAGGTAACCAAGAGTAAATGATGTCATACGGGTGGGCCCTAATCCTACAGGACTGGTGTCCTTATAAGAAGAGGAAGAGACACTAGGGATGCGCACAGAAGAAGCGCCCTGCGAGGATGAAGCAGGAAGGCAGCGGCTGCAAGGCGAGGAGAAAGGCCTCAGGAGAAAGCAACTCTGCCAACACCTTGGTCTTGGACTTCCAGCCTCCAGAACTGAGACGATAACTGTGCGTGGTTTAATCTACCCAGTCTGTGGCATCGTGCTATGGTAGCCCAAGCTGACCAAGACAAGAGCACTGTCTTCGAGGACCAGTCCCTGGCTTTGCAGCTCACACACGCGCATGAGGTGGATGAAGCTGGACAACACTTTCCTTCCTCCCACTTTCCTGCTTAGTAACTATCTGCACCTCTGATTTACACGGAGGCTGGGGAACCTCACAGCTCTGTGGAAGGGAGTCACGTGGAAGGAAGTCATGTGGAAGGAGAATTGTGTGGAAGGGAGTCATATGGAAGGAAGTCATGTGGAGAGAGAATTATGTGGAAGGGGGTTATGTGGAAGGGAGTCATGTGGAGGGAGAATTATGTGGAAGGGAGTCAAGTGGAAGGAAGTCATGTGGAGAGAGAATTATGTGGAAGGGGGTTATGTGGAAGGGAGTCATGTGGAGGGAGAATTATGTGGAAGGGAGTCACGTGGAAGGGAGTCATGTGGAAGGGAGTCACATGGAAGAGAGTCATGTGGAAGAGAGTCATGTGGAAGGAAATCAAGTGGAAGGATAATTATGTGGTAGGGGAGTTATTTGGAACGAAGTCATGTGGAAGGAAGTCATGTGGAGGGAGAATTATGTGGAAGGGAGTCACGTGGAAGGGAGTCATGTGGAAGGAGAACTATGTGGAAGGGAGTCATGTGGAAGGAGAACTATGTGGAAGGGAGTCACGTGGAAGGGAGTCATGTGGAAGGAGAATTATGTGGAAGGGAGTCACGTGGAAGGGAGTCATGTGGAAGGAGAATTATGTGGAAGGGAGCCACGTGGAAGGGAGTCATGTGGAAGGAGAATTATGTGGAAGGGAGCCACATGGAAGGGAGTCATGTGGAAGGAGAACTATGTGGAAGGGAGTCATGTGGAAGGAGAACTATGTGGAAGGGAGTCATGTGGAAGGGAGTCACGTGGAAGGAGAATTATGTGGAAGAGAGTCATGTGGAAGGAGAATTATGTGGAAGGGAGTCATGTGGAAGGGAGTCATGTGGAAGGAGAACTATGTGGAAGGGAGTCATGCGGAAGGAGAACTATGTGGAAGGGAGTCATGTGGAAGGAGAATTATGTGGAAGGGAGTCATGTGGAAGGGAGTCATATGGAGGGAGAACTATGTGGAAGGGAGTCACGTGGAAGGGAGTCATGTGGAAGGAGAATTATGTGGAAGGGAGTCACATGGAAGGGAGTCATGTGGAAGGAGAATTATGTGGAAGAGAGTCATGTGGAAGGAGAATTATGTGGAAGGGAGCCACGTGGAAGGGGGTCATGTGGAAGGAGAATTATGTGGAAGGGAGTCATGTGGAAGGGGAGTCATCTGGAGGGAGAATTATGTGGAGGGAGAATTATGTGGAAGGGACATATATGAAGTGGATGTGGAAACTGTTGAAGGAGCAAATTTGAGTCCTTGCTGCATCTATCCGTCCACTTAGGCTAGTGAGATCGAGGGGTATTTAGTTAGAAAAGATGGAATGCTTACTGTTGTGTGTTTGGATTGAAAACAGGATGCCCTCAAGTCACAGCCACTGGAGTGCCTGTAAAGGCCACACACGTGAAACACAAGAGACATTACAGCCGTTCAGAAGAGGGAAGAACACCATGGACGCTGGAGATAGAATTTCATGTCGAAAGTGGAGTTTGCAGTATTATTTCAATAGGGAGCGAGGAAGAGGGAAAGCAGTGCAAAAAGAAAACCCTGTGGTCCTGGGAGGCCGGGGCAACAATGAACAAAGGTGCAGTTTCTTCATTTGTTCCACGTATTCGACTTCCAGAACGTGTCGGAACTACGCCAGCTGCTTCACGGATGGTCAGCAACACAGTACACTATACAGTACAACTCGATGGGATGCGATACACCACCACACAGTACAACACACGCCAACGGCTCCTGGGCCTCGCTCAAGCAGGCAGACAGACAGTGAACAAGTAAACGTTGAGAGAAGAGGGAGGGGGTGGTCAGCTGGTCAGGGAGAGCTGGGCCTGGGCTGTGTGGCGTGGACAATCACTGAGGGGGACAAGGAGGAAGGAGACACAGTCTCCTGGGAGCCCGGGTTGAGCTGGAACTGAGCACGGGGGTCCAGGGCCCCGGAGTCCGCCCTCTGGCACCAGAGGCCAGGCAGAGAGCGGGCAGCGAGAGGAAGCAGGAAGGGGGTCTGGGGTCAGGCAAGGGACAGTGCGCTGGTCCCACCGAGGGCCCACCAGGGAGTCTTGTGTCCTGGCTCTGACACAGCATTGCTTCAAAACAAGCTCAGTCATGGAAACGAGCCCTGGCGAGAAGGAGAGCAGACTAGGGGGATCGGAGGCCCCAGGCAGTGGTGGTCTAGGTGGGGCTGGGGTCAGAAACACCATGATTCCCCGGGGCTCCCCTGCCGCCAGCCACTGCCACAGTGACCGGTGCTTCTCAGGCTGTGTCCATGGGGGAGAAGCGAGTGTCCGCCTGGGCTTTGTGCTTCTCTCGTCCTGCCTGGCTCCTCTGATGCCGTGGCCTGCGCGGCTTGTGGGCATTTGCTCAGCACCCCTGCCTGCGAGACCCCAAGTGTGGAGGATGAAGCCCCTCTCGGCCGGGATGAGAGGGGATCAGATGGGGCTTCCCCATTCTCCCCCGGGCCGTACTTTTGAGATGCACTTCACACGGCTTCTCCAGAGGACCCAGCGGGGTGGGCAGCCAGTTCTTACACAAGTAGCAGTGGGACCACCTGTCCTTGGCTAGGCTCTCCGTCCTTCTCACCTCACTCCCCTGTCCTGCATCCTGCCCCCAGGAGTCACACTTCCAGATAAACTTCTCCCACAAAAATGACCCTGAAAGTTTTGGGCTGGGAACCAGCTGAGACAGCCAGGCAGTCGGCCGAGACCAGGACAGGTCCTGCTGCTGGGAGTCAGAACGTGGACGTCCTGGCGAGCGGAGCAACATCTAGCCAGAAAGGTTCCAGTCGGGCCTGGCTCGGTCCGAGGTGTGAGCTGGGCTGGAAGCCCAGTGACCTCGGTTCTGGTGGATTGGTCCAGGGTGCAGCCTGGGCATCAGCGTTTTGTCAGAGCTCCTGGATCATCTGAACTGAGCCTCAGGAGATAAACCAGTGACCCCACTGCCACACCAGTGGCCTTCTATGGGGTGGGGGTGGGGGGTCATCAGCTTCAAGTGGACACTCGGGATGCCAGAGGTCAACTCTGCACTGGCCTGAGACCCCAGCAGTACCCCTGTGGTGGACCCTGCTCTGGGCCCTCATTGATCGCCTATTTGTCATCATTGTCCCTAAAGACACTAAGAGCACATTTCTACCTTGTCTGCTGCTGGTCTTCAGTTCCGACTGTCACGGACTGTTCTGCGAAGTATTAGCCATTAGTTCCAATAAGTTCATATCTAATTCCCTCAGCCAAGTCACTTAGAAAATTATGAAAGACCCCTCGACAAAGACTGAACTGTCACCCAGTGGAGGAAAATATGCCACATTCTTGCTTTATCTGTGTAACTGCTACCTTCTCAAACCAACTTTGCAAGTAAAACAGAATCATGAAACCCACGCCCTTGTCACATATGAGAAATGACACCTGGAGGGAAAAAATGAGAGAGAAGATGCTGTGTGCGGGGGTCTTAGAGAGGTTCCTCACAGAGATGTTACAATTCAGTCCAGAGATCTTAAATTTTATTTGGAAAACTTGCGAGCTGACAGGATTTGTGAGAATGACACAAAGAAGACCCCTGGGACCTTTGCCCAGATCCGCCTTTTTAGCACTGTGCCCATTCGCTCTGGCTTTGGATTTTCTCTCTCCCTCCTATCTGTCTATAATCGAGTATAAACATACACACATCTTCCCCAGAACCATTGGAGAGTAAGTTGCACACACCATGGCCTCTAAAGACTTGAATTCATCTCTAAATATTTCTCCGTGTTCTGCCTCAGACTAAGGATATTCTCTGACATCACCACAGAGTAGCCGTCAATTTCAGGACATTTAACATCGACACAATATTTTTATCTAATCTACTGCCGAACACCAGTTTTATCACTGACCCCATAGTGTCCTTCATCCTACTTTTCCCACCAGTACAGGATCTATTCTAGGGTCATACGCTGCTGTTGGTTTTTTCCTTTATTCTGGACCATTCCCAGCCTTTCTCTGCCTTTGAGGGCCTGGACAGGAGCAGCTGCTTTCATGACAATAAGGAGGTGTCTATGGCGTTGGCGCTACCATCTGGCAGGAAAGGGAGAGCCGCCATCACAAATCCGCAGAGGTTTTGGGGTGGGATGCACACGGGCTGAGGGGCCACCCGCTCTCTCCAGCAAGGCAGAACCTAGGGCATCAACAGCTCTTGCCCACCCCCTCCTCATTCCTTCCTGAATTTCTGCAAGTTCTCTCTGTTCTGTACACAGCTGGGCCGACGCCTACAGACAGAGGGGCTCATCACGAGCCCTGGACAGCCTCTCTATGGCCTTCCTTTTCTGCCCTGGAAGAACAGGGGTACAAGGAAGAGAAAAAGGACTTCAGGGACACCAAACCCCACCCCAGGCCCGGAGGGGGCAGCTGCACAATGTCGCTCCTGACAGTCGAGGGTCCACAGATGAGCAAGGGCTGGACTGCTCCATGCCACCGTCCTGTGTTCTCTGTGTCCTGCAGCCACTGACGATGATGCTCGAAATTCAGACACCACTCCTGGGCTTATTAGAAGGGGCCAGACAGAACTGCGGGCGATGTCCCAGATAAAAACATCCAAAACCAGTTGTTCAGGTGACATTTAAGTAATTTCAAGTTATCTGAACTCTGGGCTAAATCCAGTTACTCCAGAGTTTGGAAATCTTCAATGGAAAAATGGAAAGCCCTGGAAGCATCAGAATGACGACAATAGAACATGAGCGAACTTTCGAAAATAAAAGAATGTTTAAGACACATGTTTAAAATGAGAATCGATCTAGCTGTTACTGATTATTCCCTTAGGACGGCTTCCAAATTATATTCTGCCCTTACGTTTTTCTGATGGAAAAAAATCAACATCTCTTTCAAAGACCGGATCTCGTGTTTTCCTTGATTTAGCGTCTAAATTACCGTCCTTCCCCGCTGGTTCTTCTCTGTCTCCCTCACTGGAGGGCCTTTGTTTCCGTTCTGCGGCGCTCTGCTAGCTGTCTCGTCAAGCCAGCGCTCACAGTTTGTCAATTAGTCTCACAACTTAACTAAGTTGCCAATCCAGAATTAGAAGAACTGGGTTTCCCTCTTTATTCTAAGCTTGTGGTGGTGCGTGAGGAAAAGGCAGCTGTCTCTGTCAGAAGGCGTTCAGCTGCAGCCCAGCATCTCGGCTCGGGGGCGGGGTGCGGTGCCCACAGACCCTCACAGGTCTTCCCATCTCCGGCTCTAGAAGCCAGGCCCCCGCAGCGCGTACACAGAGGGACGAGGCAGTGGAGGGCTGTGCACTCCCCGGCTATGGGACCGAGCGCGTGGCTTCCTCAGCGCCCAGGTCCCTCCCCTGGAGAGCGGGCGTGGGACCAGCTAAGGCTCATTCAGGGTTCTCCTTGTGCAGGACACATTCCCACTCATGTAGGTCTTACAACAATCCTGCAGAGCATGCATATTACTAATTCTCCTGTTACAGAGGAGAAAACCGGGAACACAGACACATCCAGTGAGCTGATGGCAGAGCAGATGCGATGCACCCAGTGGCCTGGACCACCCCACCCGGCCCACTGTCTATACTCACTAAGTGAGTGTCACCTTCCACCTTCGCAGGAGCCTGTGGGGCCCTGGGCAGGCACGCAATAAACGTCATCTCCCAGTTTTCTGAGCTCTATCAGATCCCACTCATGGTTCCCAGTTTGCTCCCAGGGGGCACCGGGAGGCCAAAGGCAAATGGTTTGGGGCTTTTGATGACAAGGACTCAGCAAGGCCCTCCATCCCCACAAGGCCCCATCCTCCCTGAGACCGTCTCTCGGGAGACAGGAGCTCTTCTTGGCTGAGGCTCGGGGCACACAGGTTTACGTGGGCCAGAACTGTGATGTATTTCTTTCACTGAGCCCAGTGTAGGGGCCTCCTCTCCATCCACACCACGTGTTCCAGGGAGAAACATCATGCTTGCAGAAGACAGTGGGAATGGGAGAAGGCTGAAGGAGCAGCCCCAGCATTTAGCCTGCGTCTAGGGCTGCCCGGAGCCTTGCTCCATCACCTGGCAACAGAGACCCAGCGAGACGCTGCGGGAAAGCCCGGGGCCTGGGACGACGGGGTAGGAGGCCCGAGAGCAGGAGGCTGGGGAGGAGGGGAGAGATGGGGCTGAGGCCCCGGCCTCGCTCTTCCTGCCCTGGAATCAGAGAAACCGCAGGGCCCAGGGATGACTCTCTGGGGAGCTGGCTAAATCCTAGTCCCCTTGAGGCAGCGCACGCTTCCGACTCCCCGGCCACCTCTGCTGCGGGGGCTTCTGCTGCCAGCTCAAGGGGAAGGACATCTTGCTCTGGAAACCGGGAGAGTTCAGGAGGAGCTGGAAACGTTTCATTCGACACAGGGAAGAGAGGCGAGCCCTCGAGGTAACTCCCCCTTCAGTGGAAGCCTTGGAGGAGCCACGGAGAGCGAGGTGGACCAGATGACTGGCTCGTCTGCTGCCCTGACCCTCACTGTGTTCCTGTGGGGACCCTGAGGCTGACCCTCTGAGCAAACAGGAGCCTGAGGCTCCGTTTCTGTCCCCTGGGGCCGTGGTTCTCAGCTGGGAGCTTTCAGAGCAAACCTCGGCCGGCCAGGAGTCTACCACCAGGTCTTCAGAGTCCGTCCCTTGGGCTGCGGCCCTGGCACTGGTGTTTTCTCAAGCTGCCAGGCAACTGCTGGGAAGCCAGGTTGAAGAGCACGGTTCTGGATCTTCGTCTGGCAGCGGTTTGGGGCAGAAGCGTCTGTTCAATTCAATTAGCACCAGTTCAGTGAAGCCCCAGGTTTGACCCAGCCCGTGCAAGGTCCTGGGGCAGTGGCTCTCCACTTTGACCCCGCAGCGGGACATGCTGGATGGCTTGGAAAGGGTACCGACACGGTCCCACGCAGAGATTCTGCCATGTTGGTCTGGCCACAGCCTGGCCCGGGGCTTTGTTAGTTCAAGGGTGCGGCCAAGATTGAGAACCACTGTGCCCGGGATATAAACGTTCAGACTCTTCCCAGGAGGCACTCCTGATGTGTCCACCTCTTCAGCCACCCCAGAAATGAAGTGCGCTGTTAAGGGAGGGAGAATTTGTGGGGGAAAGGGGGGGAGTCCTGAAAGCTCGGGGCGCCTTAGCTCAAGGTCAGCAGGGCCTGCACCACTGGGCAGTCCCGAGCACACACCTTCCTAGAGCTGTGCTCCCTCCCGGCGGTCCCGACTTTGCTGCTGAGTCAGCACAGCATAAAAATGCAATCTGATCAATTAATTGCTACCCGATGCTACCGCCTTGTAGGCGGGTGGCATCCACCCACTAGCTACACGGCCGTGGTCATCCCAGGATAAAACTGCCCGATAGGCAAACCTCAGGTGCAGCAGAGCGCATTTCCCCTTGCAGCAACCTCTCCCCTCCGTATCCGGTGACTCGGGACCCACAGTCCTCCCCCGTCTGTCCCCTATTTTAAAGCTTAGCTCATTTACCTCTCAAGGTGGTAAAAATCAGACAAATTAATTTCTTTTGAGATATGAATGGGTTGATAAAGCTTAGTGCGTTTCCTTTCTTAAAGGTGTTTCTATTCCATTAGCAACGTTTGAAAGCTTGAACGGTCTGCGCTGTGAGTTGGGAGACAATTCCTGCTATCTTTTCCGGAATGTCTGTAGAGCTAACAGCCTTGAAAGGCAGGGATGGTGTCTCCCTCTGGAGCAGGGGGTCGGCATGCTTACCACGTGTTACAGAAGATCCAAGTTCCCGCAGCTCAGGGATCCTCTCTGTAAAGCCCCCACAGTGTGCAGGCCCCGCCTGGGCCCGTCTTTGTCACCCAGTGTGGCTTCAGGACGAGGGGAACCCACACAATCATGCTGATGCCCGTGCGGCCTGCTCTGCCTGCTCTGTGAGTAGTAACGTCCTTTGTCCCTGGCGCAGGAGTCTCTGCCTCCCACCAGCATCCGTGAAACTGGAGGGCGAACGCGTTAGCTTGCAAGTCGAGAAATGGCTCCGTCACTTCCCAGTTCTTGACACTACAGTCGTACAACAGGCTATTATACAGCAGTCAAAAGGAATGAGCCACAGCAAGACACAGCAACGTGGTGAAACAGCAGTGCAATGTGAAGAAGTCAGTCTAGAAATCCTACAGAAAGTGCAGTACCATTTTTATGATGTTAAAAACAGCTCCACTCACACGTATGCTTTTCAGGATGCATATGGATGCAAAACCACGAGATTTAGGATGGTGGTTACCTGCGGTGGGAAGCGGAAGGAGGATGGAATGGGGGCATGGGACAAGGTGGAATTATACAGTTAAAGGTACTTATTGTCAAAGTCCTAGCTTTTGTTTGGCGTGGTAGGTTTATGGGTGCTTACTACATTGTCAAAAATAACTTAACTAGTAACTCACCCACCATCCATTGGCCAATGATGGAAGTGTGCTATGGACCAAGGATTTTGGTCAATCCAGTTTGTACACCTGAATATGGTTAAGTAGACAGACAGAGGTAGATAACTAATTAATTAAATTGATAGATGGATAGACAAATAATGGAATAAAGCTTGACCAAAAAAATCTTCCTTACTGAGATAATACATGAAAGACGAAATGAGAAAATATTATGGGGAACACTGGTTTAAAGGGATGGGGAACCAGTGCCATATGGTAGAATTTCTTTTACATAAACACCTATGGTAGCAATGTCTTATACTGCAGAAACCAAAGACATCCTTCAAGTCTGCAGTCTAGGCTTCCCTGAACTTAGCTGGGTGGCCGGGTAGACCCATATGCAGCACTAAGAGAACTCCTACAAAAGCAAACCACCTGGCTTCTTTGGGTGGCTGCCTGAAGTGCCGAAGGGGCCGAGCGAGCCCAGAAACAACACAGAACTGTGGTTCCTTGCTCCCACAATGTTCCCTGAGCCCTGGGCATATGCTGGGGAGGACACGTGGCCCTGCTCCTGGACTCCGGGACTGAATTATAAGGCACCTGGTGGCAGATCTGAGCCTGCACCAGACCTGCTCCATGTCACTGGCCCAAATCAGCCCGTCACGTCCTGCTGACGTGTGAGGTTGAAGCGGCCCCTAATTGCGCTCTGCATGTCGATGACATTCTTGGGATCTGACCGTTCAGGCAGGATCCTTCTGCACAGCTCATTTCTTCCTGCAGAGTGTGTGCTGTCTGTGGCAACGTACTCAGAAAAGGAATGTAAATTTACAGGCCTTTGTAAGTCTCTAGGCTTGAGATGAATCTTCCAAGTTAATTTCCTCAAAAGGCAGAATTGTCCTGGGCTGAGAAAGGCTTACGTGATTCCAGAGCAAGGAGTTATGTGTATAGCTTGATATCCCTTAATAGAAAATTAAATATGAACCATCGAAAAGTGGAATTTCAAAACCCATGCGACCCAGGACCTTGCTGGAGGATTTGCCATGAGCAAGCTTTGTGACCCTGGGCAAGTCTTCTCTAATCTTCGCCATCAGCACAAGGAGGAAATTGCAGCAGAAGTTCTCCGTCGTCCCTTCTGGGACTGAAGGCTGCAATTTTCTGCTTCGACATCCCTCCCTTGTGCCAAATGCAAGTTTCCGCTTCTCAGGCCCCTAAAAGGGGGATCGGAAGATAAAGATTCTATTTCAGGTGTGATGGCCAGCTCTCTTCTGCTTCATTTACCCAGCGATCATGGACACGTCATCAAGTCCTTCCAGGTTGTTGTTTCTCCTCTGTGGCTTCTGGTTAACAATACCCGTCACCCACCAGTCTGGGAAGATTCATTAGATAACGTCTGTGGAGTGCCTGACCTCATCGAAGGAAAGTGCTCTATGAATCCAAGCTATTAAAAATAGAAGTGAAACCAGAAGATGTTTAAACTCAAGGGTAAAAGTTTCCTGTGCAGCTCAATAAACCGTGCACTCGGAGAGGAGCGTACGGCACGAATGAAGGTGAAGGATGGCATTCTGATCCGGGAACTGCCAAGTGCACAGTCTGTGAGGCATCAAAGGAAGGACAGCGCAGTGGTGAGACGCCGGCTGCCGGGAAGAAGGCCTGTTCTGTGTCCACAGTACGCAGACGGTGAACAGGACCACGCGTCGTGCTGCTCAGCTGCTCCGATGAGGAGACGTGGCACCCTGGAGTGGTGGGCAGAGCAAGAAGAGGGAAGCTGGGGACGGGTCCTCACCCTTCCACAGACCTCGAGCGACTCACCCTCTCCTGGAGCCCCATCTCGCAGGGGAGGGCTGACCAGATCGTTTGTTAGGTTCCATCGAGTCCTAGGACACTTTTGCAGCAAGAATGTGGTCAAATCCTTAAGCTTCTGGAGTCCGACTCCTGAGGGAGAGGCAGCGGCACGTGGTGGCCAAAAACCTGGAGCCTGGAGCAGGGCTGCCCTGGTTTGAATCTCAGTTCTGCCACTTTTAAATATTTCCCCTTGACATTTGCTATGAAAAATTTTAAACTCAGAAAATCTGACTGAAGTGTTCATTGAACGCTCGTATACCCACCGCCTAGATTCCGTGCAACTAGCGTTTTTTATACGTCTGTCCATCTGTCCAGGCCTCTGCTCATCAGCTCATCTTGTTATTTACGTATTTCAAAATCAACTGCAGACATCCGTGCTCTCCCTTTGCAGCAAGGTTCTCCTGCATTTTAGTTGTGTGATCGCGGGCAAGTCAATCTCTGCCTCTCCCTCATCTGTAAGATGTGACTCTACGCGGACCTGCCAGCGTAACATTGTGGGGAAGTGAATGCATGCAAAGTGCTTAGGGCCTGGCACGCGGGAAGCACCGAGTGAGTGTTAGCTATCATTAGCAGGAAATCGAGACGCTGCAGGACTCCCGTCCCTGTTCCAAAGCACCCGTCTCCAAACCAGCTTTTCCCAGGAAGGACCAGAGTTGTACAATGTCATTTCACAGGATGCAAGATGAAGGAGCAAACTTACAAAGGAGATTGTCCCAACAGGCCTGAGTACCATCCCTGGATGATGTTGGCACCGCTGTTCACTATAGCCATACCAGGGCTTACTTGCAGCCCCAGACGGCCGCATAGCGGATGATTCCACGCCCGCCCACAGAACAACCATCAGGGTGTGGGCATTCCCAGGAGATCTGCACAGAGGAAACGGAGGGCCAGCCTCATGACCAAGTCACCCGCTACTATCATTCTTTGTCATATTGTTTCTTCATCATGAATAGTTTCAAACTTAGAGCAAGTTTGAAAAAAATAACCCATTTCCTAGACTTAACTATTTGCATTATCTTTTTGTGTGTGTTGATTCGTTTCATACAGACATCGTGGCAGTCCACCCCGGACACCCTCAGCGCGTGTCTCTCAAAAGTAATGCTGTCCTCCCACACGGTCAAATACTCCCATCACACACAGGATTCCTTCCTATCACCTAGTATTCAGTCCTAATGCCTCTTATTATAGAACCCAGCCAAGATTCACACATTACATTTTGTCTTTATGTCTCTTTTGTCTCTTTCAATCTAGAACAGTCTCCCAAAACATTCTCCTTCCTTTATTTACCTAACAGGCCAGTTTTCTGGTAGAATACCCCACATTCTAGATTCGTCTGATTATTCTCTTCTCTTACGCTTTGTCTCCATATCCTGTATTTCCTGTAAACTTGGAATAACCTGTTCATTTTACTTTCTAGGATTGGATAAAAGAGGATGTTTTATGTTTATTTTTTAATATTTGAATATTTTTCTCCTTCCTCTTCATGAGGAAATTCAGGTAAGATTTACAAATAGCAAATGGTGGATCAATAGAAACATGGTTTATTAATTAATTTTCCTGTTTCCAGAAGCTGAAACCCAAGCTATCCCTCCAGTTTTCTTTAGGGTGTGTTTTCCTCTTATTGAAACAAGCAAGACCTCAATTGTCCCACTAAAGTGTGTTCACTGCAGTTGCGGAGAGCTGACCCGCCGTGGCCTTTGGTACCACGTTTGCGAACCAGCTACCAATCTGGCCGGAGACACAACCACAACACCCATAAACTCAACGCCAATTTTACTTTCCAGCAGAAAAGAATATTCCCGTAACATTTCTACCTTTTATAAAAGAGATATTTTCTCTTTTGTTTGTAGCTCATTTTACAATATTGATTCTGCTTTCTCACTATTTTTGGCCTCTAGACGCTCAAAACAACTAGAAAAGGAAAAACAATTCACATGAACTCCAATCTCAAGACTCTCAGTGACTGGTCAATCACTTCCTGAGTCGAGTCTTTTCCACAGCGTCTCCATCACAGCTAAAAATAAGCTACTCTTGAAATTTGATTGGATTTTATCAAAAGTACTTAGTGCCTCCTTCATGTATCCTGTTTCAGAACTAGAAACAGAAATTTCTGCATTTACTTGGAAATTTAGTAAGTTACTTGAATGTTACTGTGTGCTTCATCGAATACACTGTAATATAGTATCGAATACACTATGTGTTTTTGCCTTTTATTAACACATTAAAGTAGGGCGGTTGGGAAGCATCATCCAAGATGGAAGTGGATCAGACAACATTTCTTTTCTGGGCCCCTGCCACCCTGTCACAGTCTCCCCAAACCACAGGACTGGGGCCATGCCCTGAGAACGCTCCAGGGGTCCTTTGCCTCCCTACGCAGTGTCCCCGGCCCTGACCACGTCCTGCCTCAGGAACCCATCACAGACCTCTGGCTGTCAGACACGTTGGATGGTATCCCCCAAGTCACGTCCAGCCAGAACCTGTGAATGTGGCCTTATCTGGGTCTTTGCAGATGTTCACAGCTAAGATGAGGCCACAAATGGGTCAGGGTGAGTCCTAATCCACTATGACTGGTGTCCTTATAAGAAGAGGAGAATTTGAACACAGAGACACACACACGCACACGCGCACACACACACACACACACGCACAAAGGGAAGAGGCCATGCAGTGACGATGGAGGTGGACATGGGAATGATGCCTCCACAGGTCAGGACTGCTGGCCCCCACCAGCTGGAGGAGAGGAGGAAGGACCCTCCCCCAGAGCCTCCCGAGGGAGCGTGGTCCTGCCGACGCCTTGATCTGGGACGTCCGCCTCCAGAACTGTGGGAGAATCCCCTTCTGTTGGCTAAGCCACCCGTCTGCGGTGCTCTGTTATGGCAGCCCTGGGAGGCTGATGCAGGAGGAGCTCCAGGCTGGTAAGGGTTGTCCTTTCTGGAAGCAGGAGAACGGCTCAGACCAGAGGGGGAAATCTCAAAGGGTGAAAGTGTAGAAACAATGACCCACAGAGAGGACGGGATGTGGAAGGAGGGCCTCCCGGGATCAAAGAGCAAGGCCTGGGGAGGCCACTTTGACGTGCGTGTCTGGAAGCAAACAAACACATTTTGATGCTGCTCTTCTGAGCAATCATGTCAAAAACGACCATGTCAAAACATAAAACCACAACTTCTTATTTCCAAGTAGAGCTCACAACGGACTCCCCTCATCTGCCGGTCCGTGTGCTGCCGTCCTCTGCTGAGGAGGGTTCTGGGCCCGGCAGGAGGCAAATTCATCCAACCATCCAACAAGATGGTTCAATAACTCTCAAAAGGATGAAAGTTAAATGTGTGGGGTTTTTGTTTTTTTAGGCCAGGTAAAAATTGCCCTCGCACAAAAGCAGCCACGTGTCCCAGGCAGGGTTCTGCCTCCGGTCATCAGGGACACCAAAAACAGAAAAGCTTTTTCTCCTTGTTTTGGTCTCATTGTTGGCATGCTCAGAACAAGGACACACGACAGGCACTTTGATATGAATTATTCCACCTCCTATAATCTTCAACAAAGACCCCATCGCATCATTCTCTTTGGCAAATGATTAATTTAAGAAGAATTTGCAAATGAAGTAACCCCACTTAAGTTTCTTTAAAAAGCAGAAAAGAATTGAGCGTGTGAGAAGGTCTCTTAACCGTCCCTTCAAGGGCAGGTCCTCAAAACCAGAGCTGCCGGACTCAGAACCCGCATCCCGACTTCAGTCCATCTGCAGTGTGACCACACGGTGCGAGCTGCATCTTGTGTTGCCTGGAATACGCATTTCCTAATGACCTACAGGTTGGGGTTGAATTAAATATTGAAGCAAATTCCAGAAATACCTACAAGGAAACACACCAGCAGTATTGTATTGATTCTTCGAGGCTGTTTAATAATTAATTCACTCACCTCGCTTTTTGAATGTCCTTCTGTTTATTCCTCAGCACTGCAAACAATTGAGAAGGGGCTGCAGCTCAAAAGCTGTTGTCTGGTGTTTCAAATTCTATGCAGTGTGTGAGTGTGGGAAAAATGAAGAGAACTGGCCTTTTCTGCCTCTACTCCATTCCAACCAAGGCAGGAGCTCTCACTCTCACTCCTCTTTTTTTTTTTTCTGAGGAAGATTTGCCCTAAGCTAACACCTGTGCCAATATTCCTCTACTTTTTTTAGTATGTGGGCCACCAGCACAGCATGGTGGCCAGCAAAGAGGTGTAGGTCCATACTCAGAACTGAACCCGGGCCACCAAAGTGGAACGCGCCAAACTTAACCACTAGGCCACCGGGGCTGGCCTGCTCACCTCCTCTGAAGGCAAAAAGGGACCAAGGTTGTTTCCCCCTCAACAGGGTGAATATCCCAGGGTCACTCTAGAGAGAGTCAAATAAATGGCCCCTTCAAGCATTGCAAGAGCACTGAATGAACACCCAAAAGATCCTGGTGAATTCTGGGTCGTGGCTGACTTTTGACCTGCTTCAGCCTGATCTGTGTTTTGAACACAGTTAGAAGGAAGGGCACTCGGCTCTGAGGCCATTTCTGTCACAACGCTGGGTCCCACAGCTCGTTCACATAGCCCCACGAGTGCTGTGAACCAGAAATGCTGGTCTCCTCTCCATGCTTCAGCCTTTTAGGATCTGTGACCTGTGTCGCACATCCACCCGGGACGTCACAGTGAGCGCTCTTGGAGTTTGCGTTCAAACCCGAGGAAAGAGCCACACCGTGCACATGTGCACACCCCGACAGGTCACAGCCCTGAGCTCCTGAGCGAGGCAGAGGCAGGCTCTGCTTCTCGGTGTCTCACCTAATTCTTAGAAGTCCTGATCAAGTTACGAATTAGGAGCTAAGCCGGTGAAAATAATCTTGAGTAAAGGATTTGCCAACAGGAAGAGCTCTGGATTATTCCTTCAGTGTTTTTGTGTTTTGTTTTGTTTTTCTCAACATCTACAAAGAGATGGTGGACTTCCTCATTCCATCACTGGTCAGCAGAGAAGGGTTGGTGTCCTTTTCCTGCTTCGGTTACCGTAAACACACTCCCCTGAGGCCAGTTCCCACCTCAGGAGGAGAGACCAGCAGACACCCAGCTGCGGATCTCACTGGGATTCAACAGTCAACAGAGGTGCTGGGAGCCAGGTGGAGCTGACAGCGCTGCTCCCAGCTGATCTCAGCTGATCAGACTAATCCAGGGTGGGAGAGGATCTCAGGCACCCGGTGTCTAAAGTGAGGGTGATGCTGAGTGGAGATGACCCCTAGGACCTGAAAGGAATGAGGGGCCAGGCATGCAGGCCCTACCCTGCGGCCAGGTCAGGTGATGAGGAAGACCACCAGGCACCCTGCCTGCAGGTCTTGATCTGCTTCTCCAAATTCCTGAGTTTCAGGATTTAAGTAACATAGATATTCAAATTTGACTTCCCTGCATTACCTGGGACTTTGGTGTTTACGCAAGTGGAATACTGAGTATAGCATACATCAGGCCAGGAGACAGCGGAAAGCCACATTTCATGTTTCCATGCATTCATTCGTCTATTGCATAAATACTTCTCCAGCACCGACCCAGGGGCGTTAGCCCTGGGCACCCAGGGAAGCACGATGCTGACAAGGTACCCATGTGGCCCCTCACCGTGTGCCTCTGGGACGAGTCAGTGCCGCCTCCTGCTCTGTGCCGGGTCAGTAGGTGCCCCTGTGAGACATGCTGGATTATCTTAGTACTCTGGTGGCACTTCCATGCTCTGTGACTGAAGAGTAACACGACGTGTGAGCACGCTGGGCTTTCCCGCCGTGTCCGAGCGTTGCCTGGTCTAAAGTTAGGGGAGTGTGCTTTCAGCCACAAAGGCCATGAATCCCTACATTTTGTTACAGAACTGCCAGAAGTCCCTGGAGATGAGGGCGAGGAGGGCCCTCTGAGCAGCCGGCCTCCGCCTCAGGCTGTGTGGTCCAGGAATCCTTACTTCCCTCGGGAACATGGAGGGTTAGGCCACCACCATGGACCCCTCCCAGCTGCTACTGAAAAACTCGTGGTGGTCCTTTCCCTCGGGCACGTCATGCGCCTCACCAGTGAGATGAGAAATGTCTAGGGCTGCAGGAGGTTGCACAGAGTTGCCCTGTTCTCACCCCGTGCCCACCTTGAGGCCACACCCAGCCATTTGCCCCTCACCTTCCCCCGTGAACAGAACCAACATCGTGCTCATCAGTGAGAAATGTTCTGAAAGAAGACTTCATGGGGTGAGAATCGCGTTTCTCATCACGCAGCAGAAGTTCAACATAATTTCTTTTGAGCAGTTGTGTTCTGTTCGTCAGTGCCTCCCTCCTTTTGCTCACCCCTGACAAAGTCTTATCTGAGGCACCTACTTCTCTGTCCATCGTTGGGAATAAGTTACCTCTGTGCTCATCTTCAGCCAAAGAAAGTCCCACCGACACCTTGTGAGCATCCATTGTGCTCCAGGACTATGCCTTGGTGGTCTCAGCCCCACACCCCATCCCATCCCAAGATCATGGAAATATTTAAACTAACAAAAAACAAGCAAACACACAAAAATGTCCAGGGTGGAATACTAAGGCTGAGAAAAAGTCTTCTTCATGATATCATCAGGTCAGACTTTCTAGACTACCAAAGCTCTTCCACGATCTTGCCTCGTGCCCTTGACTGAGTCCCACGGGCGCACCCTCCCTGGGCCTCAGTTTGCCCACCTATAGGAGGAAGGGTTGTAACTAGATCTGGAGCAGCCAGCATCAGACACAGGGAAACATCATTTACACAGAGAGACACAGCAAGGCCACGTCTTCCCCACGGCGTGTGGAACCGGCTGAGGACTGGCACTGTCTATGTGGAGTGGACGCCTTCTCCCTCTGCTGCTGGCTCCGCCTTCGTTTCCCCTCCTGAGTCACGTGCTGGACAGTGGCACTCCCCACATTTGTGGTTGTTTTCCTGCTTGTTTGGGGTGGAGGTGGCCAGCGATGGTTCAGAGCTCGGCAGTGGAGAATGATGTGGATTAAGGCTGCCCCAGCTAGAGAAGCCCAAGGTGACCTGGCCTACGTGCCAAACTATATGACCCGGTGGATTTTTTTATGGTATGAATTAGGGCTGCCCCAGGGAGAGAAGCCCAGGGCATCCTCACCTACATGCCGATCTATATGGCCAGATTCGTATCTAAAGTTATATGACCGCACAGTAACCAGACCCCATCTGCACTGAAATCATTTAATGACTTTGTACATCATTTTTTCTTTTTCCAGTAAAAATAAGTCACGTACCCATGCCTTATAAAATTAGCCGTAACTCTCAACTCAGGGCAGCAGCAGGAGCTCTGACTGCCCATGGGTCTTGTCCCCATGCAGCAGCATCAGCAGCTCTAACTGCCCATGGGTCCTGTCCCCATGCTATTCCATACTATTCTCTAAATAAAAGAGCACTACTGCCAGATCTTGAGAGTCCAAGAAATCTTTCTTTCGACGACTCGGCTCACCGACCCCACATCAGAGAAGACCAAGCCGGCGAACGCTGCTCTGCGTTGCCAACACAGATCTTCTCTGGGCAAAGCCAGAGCCTTACGCCAGACAAAGAAATCAGAAGGTGTTTCCAAAAGCTTTGAAATTCAAAGAACAATTCAGGGTAGAACTCAAAGACAATTACAATAACTCCCCAAAGTACCTGTGATGAGAGCATAAGGCACCTCAGAGTGAATAAGAAGGAATGCGTTACCCTTGAAGGAGGAATGTGAGTTAATATTCCCATTTTATAGCAAGAAAAGTAGAAACCCAGCAACACGGTGACACACACGAGAGCAACCTCCAAGCCCGGGATCTGGGGGGCGGTGGGCTGGGTGGCAGGCCCAGTCTTCTTAACCCCAGCTCCATCCGCTGCAAGGCCCTGAGACTTCAGTGTCATCAAATGCTTGGAGCTTTCCAGAACTCAGTGTAACTGGCCACACAGCATTTTTCGAAATCCTGATTTAACCCTTGGCAAGCAGATAAGGCCTCGAGAGCACTTAGAAGAACAATGATTGGCATTTTATCATTCCATACCTTCAATGACCTCCAATTTCAAGACATCAACCTCTGCAGTTTATTATCAGGCAGGCTCTTCAATGCAAAGCTTTACCGTCCTCCTGAAATCTCGGACCTTAGAAAGAATCTGAGGAAAACGCAGCTATTATGAAAAGAGGATCAGAAGAGCAAAAATGAATATGAAAATGGCTGCAAAATACCCTCCTTGATATTCAAGTCTTATTCACGGATGGAACTCACCAACGCTTAGACCACAAATTGTGTACTCTAAGTAGAATTTCTAAAGAAAGCGGCTAACTTAAATTTTCTTACTTCGACCAGTTCTTTATGAATAATGTATCACACACTATCCAAGATGCTTATCAGGTTTGACTTAGAAAATGAGAAAGTAAATTTAGTGAAATAAAGAGGGAGGGAAAAACTCCAAATCACCTGAGTACTCAAGACCTACACTGACAACAAAGCATTACAAGCACTTAAGAAAAAAGTGACCAGGAAAAATTCCTCTTCTCAGTTGTTTGGTGTATGTAGAAAAAGCATCTTTGTTTATATAGAGCTCCACTTAGCGACGTTGGTTTGCTGTGCATGAAACGCCCTCTCGTCCTTGGTCCCTGCCTGGCCCGGGTGCTCAGGGCCCCGAGGGTCTCCTGCAACTGTGCGGTAGTTCCCCTGTAAGAAATGGTCAGGGAACTTTTAAGAGTCCGGCAGGCTGAAGAGGTTCTGCTTCAGATGTTAAAGATCGCCGGTTCTCTCAGGACGAAAGGGAATTTGGGAGCCCCTGTGAGCAAGACTCTGCCTCCAGCCTGCAAAGCATCTGGCCTGAAGTGGGAAACACGACCGCTCAGCTCCTCCTTGTCTCCATGAGACGGACACGGGACAGAGACCAGCTGCTCCTGCCACCGTCGCGGCCCCCGGCGGGTCTGAGCCGCTCCCACGGACCCTCAGTCCTCGATCACCTGGAAGGAGAGAATGGGGCCTAGAATTGGACGATGAGTGACAACGCAAAGGAGAGAGTGAGATCCGAATGCCAGAGAGGGAGGAAAAGGAGGGTGGTGGGCCAGCACATCCTGCCCGTCAGGCCCGTTTTGCTCCGTCTGGGGTGGAAGGAGGAAGGAGCTGTGCGCCAATGAGACCCAGCGTCTTTGCAAAGCAGGCGCAGAGAGCTGCGGACCAGGCCGCCTGCCTTGATGGAGGGGAAGAGAGGAAAGAGAAAAGCAGGTGGAACAGTGAAGGAGGAGGGGAGTGGCGTTCAGCAGGTTCCAAACACAGGTTGTGGTTAAATTCACTTTAGTTTTCTTAGGTTGAACCCAATTCAAATTTTTTATGTAGAACTATATGCAACTGTCATTTTTATAGGTAAAATCGGTGAAATTGTGGTGATTTTGATGCGGGGTCGGTGAGCCGAGGAGTCGAAAGAAAGATTTCTTGGACTCTCAAGATCTGGCAGTGGTGCTCTTTTATTTAGAGAATAGTGTGGAATAGCATGGGGACAGGACCCATGGGCAGTCAGAGCTCCTGCTGCTGCCCTGAGTTGAGGGTTAGGGCTAATTTTATAAGGCATAGGTATGTGACTTATTTTTACTGGAAAAAGAAAAGATGATGTACAAAGTCATTAAATGATTTCAGTGCAGATGGCGTCTGGTTATTGTGCGGTCATATAACTTTAGATACGAATCTGGTCACATAGATCGGCATGTAGGTGAGGATGCCCTGGGCTTCTCTCCCTGGGGCAGCCCTAATTCATACCATAAAAAAATCCACCGGGTCATATAGTTCGGCATGTAGGCCAGGTCACCTTGGGCTTCTCTAGCTGGGGCAGCCTTAATCCACATCAATTTCACATAGTTCAGCATAATACATGGTGCCTGGGGTCAGCGCTGGCTCAGGCCCATGGGTGTCACACCCTCTGGGTCAGGGGTCAGCAGTCAGCAATGTTTTAACTTACGGCCGGCCTACCAAACTGTCATCTTTGCGAGAAGCATGGCAGCGTAAGTGTGGCGGAGGCACCCAGGAGGAGAGTCTCCCCAACCTCGATGCCGAGCAGGGAGGGGTCATCGGGGGGAGATTCTGTGTCCAGAGATGGGCTCCAGGGCACACAGATTCCACTGCACTGTATTCATTCAACAAACATTTTTTGAGAAGAGACTATGTGCTAGGCACTGCTAAGTTTAGGGGTAGAGAACAAGACAGACACCATCTCTGCCCTCTGACCTTTCAGGAGCTAAAATATGAACTCAGGCAATGGCTCTTCAGAGATGACAGCACAAGCTTCAACAGCCAATGAAAACACAGAGGAATTGGATTTCATCAAAACTAAAAACTATGTATTGCAAATGATGCCATTAAGAAAGCAGTGACAGCCCATAGAATGGGAGGAAATATTTGCAAATCAGGTGTCTGATGAGAAAATTGCATCTGGAATATACAAAGAGCTCTTACAGTTCAATAATAAAAAGACAATCCGTATTTAAGAAGGAAATGGATTTGATGAGACATTTCTCCGAAGGAGATATACAAATGACATGCAAAGATGCTCAATATCGTTAGCCGTCAGGGAAGTCGAAATCAAACCACAATGAGATACCACTTCCCACCCGCTAGGACGGATATAATAAGATAGATAGATAATGACAGGTGTGGGCGCGTGTGGGGAATTTGGAACCCTCCTACGTCACTGGTGGGAACGGGAGGCAGTGCACCCTCTTTGGAAAACAGTCTCATGGTTCCTCAAAAGTTTAAGCACACGGTTACCCTACGATCCAGCGACTCCACTCCTGGGTATATGTCCGAGAGAAACGAAAACATATGTCCACACAAAAACCCGTGCAATAACGTTTATAAAAATATTATTCATAATATCCAAAAAGTGGAAACAACTCAAATGTCCATCAACTGATGAATGGGTAAATAAACTGTGGCTTAATCATAACATGGAATATGATTCAGCCATAAAAAGGAATGAAGTTCTGACACATGCTACAATGTGGGCGAATCTTGAAAACATTGTGCTACATGAAAGAAACGAGTCACAAAAGACCACATACTGTATGATTCCATTTATATGAAATGTCCAGAACACAGGCCAGCCCGGTGGCATAGTGGCTAAGCTCGTGCGCTCAGCTTCAGCGACCCAGGGTTTGCAGGTTCTGATCCTGGGTGCGGCCCTACACACCACTCATCAAGCTGCGCTGTGGAGGCATCCCACACACAAAATAGAGGCAGACTGACACAGATGTTAGCTCAGGGCCAATCTTCCTCGCCAAAAATAAATAAATAAATAAATAAATAAGTGTCCAGAATAGGCAAATCCACAGAGATAGAAAGTAAATCAGTGATTTCCTGAGTCTGAGGGGCTGGGGAGATGGAGGTGGGGGGTGGAGTTTGGGAAAGGAGAGTGACTGCTAATGGGTATGTGTTTTGTTTTCGGGTCATGAAAATGTTCTAAACTTTGTGGCAATGGCTGCACAACTCTACGAACATGTGAAGACCATTGAATTGTATACTTTAAATTATGGAGCTTCATGGCATGTGAATTATATCTCGATAAAAATGCTTTTTAAAAAAAGATCCACAAGATGGAAGTCTGTGTCTGCCCTCCAGTTTGCTACCCCGCCGGCCACGCCCCCCTGGAGGGGTGTCCTCCTGGGTCGTTGTGAACAGCGTGGCGAGACCAAGGACCAGATGCACTCATCTGATCATCCCCAACAATTTTATTTCCGGCCCCTTCCCTGACTTATCTCCTTAGCAGCTCACTCTGCCGCACTGCCAAAGCAATGGTTGGTGTGATCGTGATTTGAAATCTGCACAGAGACGTGAATCCCTTTAAAGCAACACAGAAGTCAGTGACGGCGACCTCGGGCAGTTTGTCAGAAGAGAGCTCTGCCATCAATCGGAGTTATCAAGACAAGAATAAAGTCACGGTGCTTAGAGGAAGCGGATGCTGATGTGGGCGAAGGCAGACAGGTCGTTGGAACAGAAAAAAAGAGTCTGGAAATAATCCCAGAAGTATGTGTTTGGTTAGTGTGTGACAGAAGCACCATTTCAGAGCAGTGAAGAGCCACTTGGGTGTTCAGTAAGCGGTCTTGGGCCGACCACTGGTGGCAGTGGGGCCGGGGCGCTGTGGCCCCCGCCGCTCCAGCCAGCCAGCCAAATACAGGATGGGGAGAAACTGTAAAATGGAACCATTAAAACGTTAGAAGAAAACAAGGGGACCTCATTCTGAACTGGGGAAGACATTTTCAAGGATGACAGAAAAACCAAAAGTCACAAAGGAAAAAGATTGGTAAATTTGATTATAGAAACTTAACACTTCTGAGCAGTAAGAAAAAAGAACACTCGAAGGAGAAAGACAAGTGTCAAAATGTTCGCAGCACATATGACAAAAGGCTTGTCACTGATATGAGGAAGTTTACAGAAGAGGAAGAGCAGCAGCAGAACTGAAGACGCAATTCAGAAAGAAAGAAAGAAAACGGCCAGCTGATCCACTTCACGGTGACTTCCAGACGTATCAATCAACATAATGACTAAATAGCATTTCACACCTACCAGAGGAGCCATCCAGCATTTGAGCGCCTGTGACCAGAAACGGGGCTGTTCTCGAACGCTGCTGGTGAGGATGTAAATTGGTACAATCTTCTGGGGAGAAACTTGACGATATGGATCAAATTGATGATGCACAGTCTTAACCTGGAGATTCCACTTAAGACTTAACACTCAGACAACGGTCACAGACAGTAATAAAGGTTCAGGCTGGCATTTTCTTGTAATAACAAAAAACAAACACAATATGAACATGTATGACTAGAAGACGGGAGAAGGAAATGTGACACGGCTATGGGATAAAATTCAACACAGCCATTCAGAAAAGGAGGATGCAGAGCTGCCCGCACTGACAGAAAATTGTCTAAGACATTTTACGAAGTGAAAAAGCAGGTTACGGAATATTACAGAGACAGAAGGAACGCAGACACAGATGCACGCACACACACGTGCACGTGTGCACATGCATACGCACACCCAGGGAGTGGGTTAGGGGTTTCGGGCTTTGGGGGAGGCAAGAAAAGGAGGAGACTTCAATTTTCCCTTTACATCTTTCTGTGCTATTTTCATTTTTAAAAGCATGAATGCATCTCATAATAAAAAACGAGTCAGTAAATATTTTCCAGGATCTCTTCCGTGAAGACAGCCCCAAAGCGTCCTGTCCCCCAGCCCCGCTGATGAGGACGAGGGTGAGAGGGAGCACGAACTGGGGGAGGGAGGAGCTCCAGGGCGGCGTGACTTCCAGGCAGAGTGGCCACGCAGAGGCGTCCTGGGCGTTTGTCACCCTGTCTTGGCCCCTAAGCAGGTCACAGCCGGTCCCCCTGCAGGGTCCCTCATAGGCTTGGTGGGCGCCTGCAGCCCGGGGTGAGCGCGTGCTGGCAGGACAGGGACCCACAGACTCCTCCGTGTGCGAGCGGCTTCCACATGCGTCGGGTCTCTCCCAAAAAAGGTCGTCAGAGTCCACCTCCCTGAGGGTCTCCTCTTTAGGGGAGGGACTCTCCACCTCCCGTGCCCTCGAATCACCTCAGCTCTCAGCTTCAATACGTTCACTTCCCTGAAGCCTCTTCCTGGGCTCCTCAAACCGCACACGCGCAGCCTCGCCCGGGCCCTGGGGCAGAGCCTCCTGGCAGGAGGAGGAGTGACAGGTGGAAGGGGCGGCCAAGCGCGACGAGGGCCGGTCCCTCCCTTCATTGCACGGCTGCCTGGGTGGGTGCGGGCGCCTCTGTGAAGGGAAGCCCCCCGCTCTGCACCCCTGCGGCCTTCGAGAGGGGCGGGCGGGAGCCTGACCAGCGCACGCAGCTCTTCTGTGCAGCAGGGTCTTTCTGGAAGGAGTGCCCAAGGCCCCTGTGTTGGCCTCAGTCGCAGCCAGGAGCCACTGAGCCTGAGCTCCAGGAGGCAGAGTCCATCTGGGTCTCAGGAGGCTCCGGGGTCAGCCCCTGGGACAGGCAGACGACACGCAGAAGAGGCGCGGGGAGCACATGGGGCCCCACGTGTCCTCGCTGTGGCAGCCAGGTAGCCCGGCCTTGGCATGGCCAAGGCGGTGCGCACAGAGCCCGTGGGAGGAAGTGCCTCCCTCAGGACTCCAGGCTGTGACCCTGAGCCTGCCAGCCCTCCCACATCAGCAGCGGGGGACACACGTTAAGTGAATAGTTACTCTAACAACTGACGCTGTTGTCAGGCCTGGGGACTCTGATGGGGTCGCCCTGAGAGCACATCCTTCGCTCTGCTCTGCACTTCACTCCGGGCCTTTAGGATTCTGCTCAGGTCTCTCACGTCCCCACGTGTAAGATGATAGTGAATTCTCTCTTGGTGGCATCCTTGCTTTCACCTGATGGGAGGAATTGCTTCTGTCGTTTCCCCTCGTCTTGTTCTTGGGTGGTTTTTGCAATCTCAGGGAAATGTGCTCGGTTCTTAGAAGAGGAAGGAAGAAAAGAGCCGCAAAAGGCCTCAAATAACTTGCCTCTGCTGAGGCGGAAGAGCAGACCTCAGTCCTCTCTGCCACGTTGGCCCGGCAGCCACGGGAGGTGTCCAGGGTTGTGCACAGAACAAGCCAGCTCAAGAATCTATGTGAGTCTCGCTTCCAAACTTTCCAGGATAGAAGGGATTTTTTTCACTAACATAGAGAAGAATATGGCCAAACTGAATCAGGTGTCATAATTAGCGACCAAGTGCAACTGAACAGTTTTCCATCTGAGTTTCTATGAGAAAAATGAAAAAACTCCGGTAGTCAATTTGTGAAAACAGGAGGCTCTGAGAGCAGAATGTAATGTCCGCTTCCGTCTGTGTCCCCTTTTCACTGAAGCAGCTTTATTTGTGGATCACCGGCACCCTAGAGCTGAAGTGATCCCACAGCGCCACTGGCTAGGGTCGTTTACAGAGATTTACTGCCTTTCTCTGAGCGTGAAACAGGAGCCTGTTCCCAGACCCGTTGGTGAGCCCTGTGTAACGTCAGGCAGATATTTCTACTCCATCTCCTCAGACGTTTCTCGCAGTCACCCTGTGGGTTATACCAATATTCTCACGTCGACTGGGAAACTCAAGAGTGTAAGTGGTTTGCGACAGTCCACTCGGCAGTCGAGGCCAGGATGCAGGCCCTCCATTCAAGAGCTGCCCTCTGATGGGCTCGGGCGGCTGCCTGCGAGTGGGGTGGACCTTCGGACGCCTTCCCCTGTGCCCGCCCGCCGGAAGCCAACCCTCGGTTGATCAGGGTGATAGAGAGCCCCAGTGGGGCCGGGCTGGGGCCGGGGCAGGCTGGACACGACTGGGCTCTGGCCCTGCTGTGTGGACCTAGTCATGCCGACTGACCTCTCTGGGCCTCTCTTCTCCCCAGCACAAAATGGAGAGAGTCCTGAGCCGGACCTGCGGGGTTGTTTCAGGTTGCTCATATGAGAGAACTTAGTAACAAAAACTCACACTCGAGAACCTGACAGGCCCGGTGGGGATGTAAGGTGTGCTTATCGCACTCAAGGTTCAACCTTGAGAAGAGAGGGCAGAACCCTGTGTTGTTCCAACCCTCAGAAAAAAATCAATAGATTTATTTTAAACATTTTCCTGAAATCAAAAAGAGGTTTTCTACACTAGTTGTAGTAAATTATCCTCGAAAAGACACGAGAATCACCGTCTGGGGAAATAAGCCCTTTGTTTCCCTGCAGAGCGCCGTCCTGGGGCAGCGCCACTCTCGTGAATCGCGCGTTTGTCGATTCATTCTGGGAACAGTGGGACGCTTCTGCCTGCTGGAGCTGCGGTGACGCAGAGTTATACTCTCCGCTTCTGCCAACACCAGCTGTGGCGCGGCTCCCGAGGGTGGAGCAGCTGGGGGAGGGTCACCTGTTCAATGGCGGCCAATCCATGTTTAGTGACCACAGGCCCCGGAGGACAGGCACTCCCTCCTCCCTGAAGTCGTGGTGGGGCTTACTCACAAATCTGACAGATGTAGGTCCTCACAGACAGGAGAACGCAGGAGATGATCTCCCCGTCAGTTCTCCCCAGACGCGCACGTTTTATGTCAAGGTCGGGAACAGCAAATGCATTTCTGCCTGGAGGCCGGCCCTGGGTGAGGGTGGGCTGGGTGCGCAGGACGCTGCAGCCTTTTCTGGGCTCAGCTGAAACGAGAGCCGGGACGTTTTGGACGGAATTTACGGAGCCCCCGTCGTGTGCGAGCATCGCCATCAGCGCTTTCCACATGGTTTCATCCGACCCCTGCAGGAACCCTCTCAGTACAGAAGCCCCGTCAGGACAGGAGAGGACAGCAGAGGGGTGACAGGCTACGTGGACTGTGGGCCTTCTCATGGTGACGGGATTGAGTGCTCAGTCTCTGCCCCGACCTCACTGGCCCTTGTAGCCCCCCACGCCCCCACAACCCTCACACCCACGCCGGCACCCTGCTGCCCGGCCTCCCGAATCCTGTCCTGGGCCAGAGACCCCAGGTCCTCGCAGCATCCAGCCCTCCAAGGTGGTAGGTGACAAAGGCCAGAGACATGACTTTGATGGGGAGATGCTTCTTTTTAAGGGAACGCTGCAGTGGGGTGGTGGGGAAGGGGGCAGGGGACAGGCCTTAGCTTTCAAAGGGGGCAGACTGCTGGTGACTTAGAGGAACAGGGCGACCCGCACCCCGACTTGCTCCAAATCGAGGGGTTTCTGGGGGGATGGACTTTCCATGCTAACCCGGGAAAGTCCTGGGGTGCCAGGACGAGCTGGCCACCCAGGGTCCAGAGTTCCGACCTCGGCACCTTCACACCACAGCACGGTGGCCCTGGACGAAGTCTGGCCGACTTGAAGGCAATGTCGCCAACTGCAGTTCCCTCCTCCACACGCCCTGTTGGGCCACCCCGCCGACGGTGGGGTCGGGGGTGGGGGTGCAGCTGGCAACCTCCAGTCGTCACCTATCCATCAAGACTCACACCACGAGCCTGGAAGGGGCCGCCCCAAACCCTGCTGGCGTTGGGGGTATTTATAGTGCTAAGTGCCGCTTGGAATGTGCGTCAGCCGGGTGCAAACCCTGACACAGCTTCTCCGCTGACTTCCCTGCGCTGTCTGACCAGGGCCCCAGGCTTCCGTGTGACGGTTTAGTTTCACGGGTTAAATAATTTATGGCGCAGGCCAGGAGCTTAGGAAGTTACATTTGCAAATGTCAGTGTGTCTAGTTTTTCAGTTTGTAGTTTTTTAACTTTGGTTTAAAGTTAAAAGGGACAAGCTTTCAGGCTTTCTTCTCCTCTCAGTTAATGGTTTTTTTCAGGTGGCTTGACGGAAATTACGTGGAGCTGGTTGCCTCAAATAAAGTGGAAATTTGATACTTGCGTCCGTATTAGAAAGAAAAAAGAGAGAGAGGGAGGGAGGGAGCATAGAGCAGAAATACAGACATATTGGGACCCTACATGGACTACAGTCTCTAGTCTGAGACAATACATTTTACACCTGGAAATAAGAGAGACTATGATATGGTATTTGCCGGATATTTTGGTCTAACGGTGACTACACACACGTGTGACAGGGATAAGAGAAAACATGTTGACGTGCTCACACTTTCTGTCTCCCTTCTCGTCCCTGGCCACCCCACCCCCCACCCTGTCCCGGAGCCCCTGCCCGGTCATGGACCTTCTCAGCAGGCTCTGAGACCCGCAGAGGAAAACGGGAGCAGGCAGGGATGCCAGGACAGCATCCTCAGCCCTCCAGGCCAACCCGCAACTCCAACGCCACCGTCACTATCCTCAAACGAAACTCACGCGGGGTCTGACCTCCCTCCCTCACAACTGTTGAAAAATCTATGTAGTGCCCCAATTAGCACTCAGCAAGATATAAAGGAGAAACCAAGAGTAATTTGTCACAAAATGACACATGTTTAAGTCGGTAAGTTCTCAGGCACGATCGTGGTAGAGAACATGATAGAGTAGTCAGACGCTCTCTTAGATTAATGTATTTGTTTTGAGTTTTAAGAAGGAAGTTCAGAGGTGATACTGTGCAAGAAGTAGAGAAAAATAGCAAAACCGGGGTCCAGGCAGACGCGGGAGCTTGAAGAGCCAGCGCACAGTTTGTATTAAAACCCCACACGAATACTTCAGGTTTGTCCGTAAAGTGAATTAGGTTCTAGACTCGGATGATTAGAAGGAGGCCCTTCACTGTATGAACATCATTAAAGACCCCTGATGTGTGACGACATGAAAGACGCCTAAATGACACCCAGCATCACTGGCTGCCTCAGTCACCAGGACAACCAAAAACACCCCACGAAGTTCCAAGACACACCCAGGGACACCACTGCCTCCATGGAGAAGACTCGCCTCCCCAGGTGAGGACGTCCAGGTAAGAGGAGGTTGGGACACTGGCAAGGAGGCCGGGGCCGGGCGGCTTGGGTGTCGTTTTGGTGGCGAGCGCCGACTTAGGACGGAGAAAGATGCCCAGAGAGCAGTGAGAGGCACAGAGGAAGGGAATGTAAGAACTGTAGAGTTGTGATGGATTCTTCGGGAAGTGCCCATGAAGTCCAGATTGCTGTTAACGACCTTCACCTCTTGACCATGTTCCCCTGGATGGACGCTGCACAGCCCACAGCACACGGGGCCTGCATGGTCAGCCACCCACCGAAAGGGGGAAATGAATACGTGTCTGTTGATTTCAATTTCCGCATCTGTAGAAGGCATCGCCAACCACAGAGCCCCCTCCCTTGCATCCCTCACTTCTTTCTCCTCAACTGAAAAAGGCTGTGGGAAAAATCAGTTGGTTAAGGTTAACAAAAAGTGCCATGAAAAGGAGTCTCTGCACTTCATTCCCCTAAGAAGCAACTTGGACTTTGTTCCTCAAAGTGCCATCCGTGCCAGGAGCAACAGCAGCCAGAACGTTCTGGGACTGCAGAATCTCAGGCCCACCCACACCCATGGAATCCGAAGCTGTGATTTCACAGGATCCTAGGGGACCCTTTGCAGTGGATACTCACGCGGCAGCACCTCCTTTCCTGGGGCTCACCGAGAAGTTCCTTTCTTCCTGCTGCCAATGGAAGGAACCTTGATGATCCCTGTTGGAAATGCTTTGTTAGTTAAGAAAATAGAGCTCCTTATCTTGTCCCAGATTTTGTACTGTCCCTCATAACAGAAGTAAACGATGTTCTGTGCTGAGTGGAGTGACCAGTGTGTCTCTTAGGAGCAAAGTTAGTCCCTATCCTTTCCCCATGCAGTCATCTTTGCTTGTGTGGGTACACTGCCTCTAGCAACTTACCTAAGTATTTGTTCTGAAAACATATTCTTATTCTTTTTTTTTATTAAGATTATGATAGTTAACAACCTTGTGAAATTACAGTTGTACATTATTGGTAGTCATGTTGTAGGTACACCTCTTCACCCTTTGTGCCCTCCCCCCACCACCCCCTTTCCCCTGGTAACCACCGATCAGTTCTCCTTGTCTATATGAAAACATATTCTTCTGAAGAAGAATTTTCGTAAATAAAAATTTCTCCGTCTTGTTATTTGTGACTCAGAATAGCAGAGCTATGAAATTGTTAATATATACTTTGATCAGTTCATATATGACTCAAATTTTTAGAATGTATGTTTCTAAATAAACAAGCTTATAGAAAAGATGGAGACTTAAGCTACAAGAGTTGGGCTCCACTGGCTTCTGCTCCTTTCCATGTCCGTGCCCACCCATACTGCCATCGCTCCTCATCTCCTTCTCTTCTATTCATGGCTTCTTTTTCCTCTTCCACGTCCTCTTCCACGGCTTCTGTCTGCTATGGACGCAAGTAGAGCACTGATAGCTTCAGACTCTCACGTGAAGTGAAGTCCAGGACGGTGCTGCGGAAACGGTGGGGAGCTCCACAAATGCTCATTGTAGTTTTCAGAGCCTCGTGGAAGTACTTCCCCAAGCAGCCTTATTGCCAGCCTAATTCAACTCTAAAGTCAAGAACATCAAAGTTGGAAGAAGCCATAAAGGTCCTATAATCAACTCTCCCTCTAGCCTGGCACGGCCTCTGCAACATCCCTGCACAGTTGTCCATCCTGCGCTTGAACGTTTCTGGTGGGAAAGAGCTCAAGACCTGCTGGGTAGCCTATTCCAGTGGGTCTGCTTTGCCTACCAGAAAGTTCTTTCTTATGAGTCAGAATGCGCTCCATATTGAGTTTTGCCAATGACCCTCAAGCAAAACTTATTTCATTTCTTTTTTTGTCCAGTGGCATGGGAACAATGAGGTGAACTTTAAAATAATTCTTTAAAAAAAATTCAACCTCTCTTAGTTTCCTTAAAGCTGGTTCAATGCAATTCTAGACTTGAACACGACAAAATCCCCGTGATAAGCGCCAATAGTGTCTGCGAATCTTGGCAATGTTACAAATGCCGCCTCCACCATAATTTTGTTTGAGGCTGCTATCTGGCCTCTAAAATGGGCATGCTACAGGAAAGTAAATCATTCTGACATCTGATCTGGATCCGTGAGTCCATCCACACCCAGGACATCACTGGAAGCCAAGGTTTCTCAACCTCAGTGCTATCGACATTTCAGACCAGGTGATTCATTGCTGTGGGGCCGTCCTGTGCACCATAGGACATTTAGTAGGCTCCCCGGCCTCTTCCCACGAGACGCCAGTAGCTAACCACCCCCCTGCCCAGGCGTGACCATCGAAAGTATCTGCAGGTATCGCCAAATGTCTTCAGGGGACAGAATAAGCCTCAGTTGAGAGCCACTGGTGTGAGCTATATAATGTCCTCCTTTGGTCTCTGTTTAGTGCATTTAATGATTTTTTTTTTTTTTAAAAGAATACACTATAGAGGAGATTAACTCACCTTCTTTGAGCACGGCCAGCTATTGTTGTATTGAGACTATGAAAACTTTCTCATTATTTCAAGAAAATTGACCAAGGAAAAATGCTTATTTTCTTCCTTTATTCTAATTAAGATTGCCTGTTGTTTTGTGCACGAGTTTAGGTAACATTTGTTTAGCTATTAGTGTATTGGTTTAGTTATTCTTTATGATTTTCTCAACCAACAAACGAACACCTTTGAAGCAATAACAACACATACGCCTTTTTGAAGCTTAAGGTTACGGGACACCCCAAATCAGGTTTGAGCAATACCATCATAACAAGGATTTAAACGTGATTTTTGGTTCTTTAAGAAACTATTAGGACAATTTATCATAGCCAGTCAGGCAGTCGATATAAACAAAACTTACCGGAGAAAAATTATCACTAGCTTATGTAATACAAGTTTAATTGATTTATTTTTATGATTAAAAAACTAATGGATAATTTGTCTGAGTTAAATATTTACAGCTCCAATTTAAAATTTGATCTCTACCTTTTGTACTCTAAAATTAAGCAGATATATTTACTTAATGTTGTCTCAGATTATACCAGGAACACCGCCACATGCTAGCTAGTAAAGTATGTGATGTTTAGTGTTCTGCATTTTCCTAATTTTATTAGTATTTTTACATTTTAAACTTAATTTGTACCTATACATCTTTTCAGTTTATTCAAAAATACCTTAATACTAATTTAACTTATAAATTAAGTAGAGAGTTTAAATATGCAATGTTTGGGCTACAGTATTTCCACATTAAAGGAGAAGTTAGTGAAACAATATTTATAAAATGCATTTCACATGCAAGGCATCTTTTACAGCTGCCTTATTTTTATGTATTATCCTATTTTACAGGAAGGAAGCTGAGGCTCAAAGAACTTAAATAATTGGCCCCCCAAACCCACAGACAACATCTACAACAAGACCACATGACAAGGTTTTTCTATAACCCTCGAAATGTGAGTAGGTGAGAATACATTAGCAACAACTAGAAAACACACATAGTATTGTTATCTGTGTTTCAAACCATGGAGGGAAGGCAGTGGGATACCTGATGGCCTTGAGACCAGTCCTAAAGTGGCCGTGGGTCCTAATAACCAAGAGGCACAGCAAGACAAACAGAGCAGAAGCCCAAACTGCGATGGGGTCTATGGATTCCAGTTTTCAGGCGGCTGCAATGTGACCACAGCAAAAACTTGAAGGAGCAGGTGTGAATCCTATGAACTGTCGAGAAGTGCCCTTCCAGAGCAAATCTCTGCTCTGGGGAAGATGCTGAGAGCAGAGCTCAGACTGAGCAGGTTGGAGACACCGAGGGCAAAGGAAAGAAGGTCCTGATGAGAGAAAGAAAGACGAATGCAGGCAGCTGCTCTCAGGAATTATGAAGCCACCTTGCCTTCACACTTTGTGAAAATAAGAAGTCAATAGAAAGTGGATCTCTATGCCAACAAATTAGATAGCTTAGCTGAAATGGACAAATTCCTAGAAAAACAGAAACTACTGAAAATGACTCCAGAAGTAGTAGAAAATCTGAAAAGATTTATAACAACTAAAAAGGTTTAATTAGTAATTTAAACTTTTTCTACAAAGAAAAGCCCAGGCTCAGATGGCTTTACTGGTGAATTCTACCAAACTTTTAAGGAAGAATTAACACCAAGCATTCACAAACTCTTCCCCCTGCCCCCCCTCAAAAAAAGAAGAGGAGAGACACTTCCTAACTCATCCTATGAGGAAATATTACCCTGACACTAAAACTGCTAAGACTGCGATCACAGGAAAAGAAAACTACAGACTAATGACCTTCAAGAATATAAATGCAAGAAACCTCAACAAAATACTAGCAAACCAAATTCAGCAACATATACAAACGATTAGACACCATGACCAAGTGAGATTTACCCCCAGAAGGCAAGGATGGTTGAACATGCAAAAATCAATCAGTGGAATACATCACTTTAGTAGAATAAAAGACAAAACCCTACAGTCATCTCAATAGACACAGAAAAACTATTTGACAAAATCCAACACATTTTCATGAAAAAAAAAAAAAACCACTCAACAAACTAGGGATAAAATGGAACGTCTTCAACCTGATAAAGGTGTCTGTGAAAACTCACGGCTGTACCTGCTGGTAAAAGTCTGAATGCTCTCCCTCTAAGATCAGGAACAGATGAAGGTGTCCACTCTCACCACTTCTGTTCAACATGTAGCAGAGGTTCTAGCAATTAGCCCCCACCCAAAAAAGAAAGGAAAGGTATCCACACTGAAAAGGAAGAAGCAAGATTACCTCTATGCTTGAAATTTCTTAAGAATAATCTGTACCACGGTGGGGTGGGTGCAGGCATGAACCGAAGAAGACTGAACATGAATTGATAATTACTGAAGCTGGCTGATGGGTATGTTTTTTCTCTAATTTCATATATGTTTAAAATTTTGTATAATAAAGATTTTTTTAAAAAAATTTTAACTGTCATTAACATTGGAAGAGATATTTTTTAAAAAAGCAATAACTTCCCAGAAATTTCAGATATTTATAAATAAAAGAGAGAAAAAGGAAATTTGAAAAGGTCTCCTTTTTCTTGTTCCTTTTGAAGCAACTTAGCCTCAAGTGAGCTTCGTAGTTAGTTTCATCATTAGTTTCATCGTCTAAAGCTATTAGACAATTTACACAAATCTACTACTTCTCCTTTACTCCGAGTCTGCCACAAGATATCTGTGAAATATTTGTCATTTTGTTTTATTAATCAAGAAGAGCCCCATAGTTCAAATCTACAACAAACGCATTTGTATGTCTATTTCTACTTTTTTCCACATCATTTTTCCTTATGAAATATGAGTGATTCATAAATCCGCTCTCCCTCCTTTTTACCTGATTAAGCTGTAATTAACTGCATTACTCTTTAGGATCTCGGCTCGCATGTCACTGTCCTCAGGGTGACACGGGGCTGGGTTGACATGGGGACTCTGTCGCCTTCCTTTCAAGTCTTTAACCCAGGCTTTTGCGTACGTTAGTTTTGAAGATTAGGTGATTGTGGTTTACCTCCCCGAGTGGACTGCAGGCTTGATGAGCACCAGGTCTCCTGACCTCACGCCAGCCCCAGACCGCGGCACGGCGCCGGGAGCTTACAGGTGCTACGTACATAGTGGTTGAGTGAGTAGATGTGAGAATGGATGAATGCACATACAAATTAATGTTGCTATTTAACAACTCCTGGTCAATCATTGCTTTAGACTTTATAAGATAAGAAGTCGAAATTTTACAGTTTTTTCAATAGCTTCTCAGCATCTTTATAAAGTTCATCAAATTTAGATACTCGAATTTATTTCTTTGGTTTATGATCCATCTGCTTATCATCTTTATTCAGTATGCTCTATAGGCTTCATCTTTCTGATCATTTCACAGCTTTATCAAGGTAGAATTCCATTCAAGTAGAGCTATCATTAGTTCCTTTTTTGTATCATTGCATAATTTTTGTACTTATTTATTAAATTGGTCCCTTACAAAAAGAAGCTTATTGGGACACTTAACATAACCCTAAAATAAAAGCATCCTCATTCGTTCTATGTATTTTATTAAATTGGTTTGAATTTAAGAGTTCCGTCTCAGAAATCCTCACTGAAGCTTCACTTCAGTTACAGTAAATTTGTCAGTAAACTCACCAGAAAACAGAAAAACTTGTACTGTCATCATGTGAGCAAGCACCAGAAGATTAGAAATGGTTCATGATTAATGCATGTAGTTCTTAACATATCTAGCCATCTGTGCTTTATGTGGGCTTCCACTTTGTTAATAATGCATTGGTATTTGTTTGTATCCCAAATAAGTTGGATGACAGGAAAAGACATCAGAATTATAACCCATTTCATGCAGCCTCAGTTGCATGCTGGCTGTGGATGACCCCTCCCCTCCCCTGTCCCTCCCTCCTTTCCTCTCCTCTTCCCTCCCACCCCATCCCACCCCATGCCATCGCATTCCATTCCGTTCTTTGGTCATGTCGCCAATCTTTTGTTTTTCAAAGTACCCATTTCACCATTTTATTTATTTATTACCTTAAGATCAGATTTAGTCATTTACAATCCCTTAATTTGCTTGTTCTGTTCTGGCTGCAAGTACTCTATTCAGAGCTGACACTCTGTACACCCTGGCCCATCTGATGGGGTGATTATAGCTGCTGTCCTTGCTGATGCCATTCTGGTTGTTAAATATTTTGAATTTCTCTCCTGCTATCTTAACTGGCAAGCGTTGCCCCTAAATGTAATCTTATTAGATTAAGTCCCACCTTCTCAAGGTCAAATGGGAAAGTTATAAGACCGAGTCCAAGCCACCCTGTGTTGTGAGGAGGAGTGGAAACTATCGCCCGGCGGCTTTGAGAGATGACCTGTGTGTGGAGAGGACCAGTGGGGTGGGAAGGAGGTGGGGTGGGATGACTCGGCTTCAGTCAACTCCCTGCTGGATGAATAAACACACGTGCAGGTGGGAATGGTCAGAATCCAGAGCCGTCTCTGAAAGAAGGTATGAGTGCAGAGAGCACTGTCACGTGGGCAGCATTGTCCAAGGCCACCCTGGTAAGGCTTCGTGGTCCATGGGCAGGTGCGATCTTGCGGTTGGGGAAGTACCTGTGGTCACAGGTCCCCACCACGGCACGCGTTCCCTCTGTGTTTGGTGCTCTGAGGGGAACAGAAACGAAGAAGAGCCTCTTATGTGAGGGACCTTACCACTCAGTTTGGAAAGCCCAAATAATATATGAAATAACGTTGTCCACAGTCAAGCAGCATAGGATGAAATAATAGCAAACACACTGGCACAGCTTCAGGAGCTGTACCTAAGTTAATTTGTGAATGCTGTGATAATCCATCAGGCAGGGATTGTCATCATCCCCCACGTGACAGACCAGTCCCAGAGAACGTGTGCAGCCTTCCAAGCTCTCGAAGTTAGTGAGTAACAGACCCAGGGTTGGAACCCAACAGTCCAGCTCCGGATTCACTGTTCACCCTCTGAAAGCTGTAGATGTTTCACCGAGAGACACTCAGTGACGGCCAGCAGAACTGGGAGGGTGACTCCACCAGGCTCTTGGTGGGAATCGCACTATCTTACCAGAAAAAGGGAATTCCCTGGAAGGACACAGGGATCACAGAACTGGAGGAGGCTTTAAGGCCAGGCTTGGAAAACAGGCTCAGAAAATTACCATGCAGGCTGGGAGCAGGACCGTGGGTGGGCACCCCACCGGCAGCCTGGGCTGGGCGCTTCTGCTGTGGAGTCCCATCTGCACACACTCCCTTTGCCTTTGGGTCGCTTGTTCAAGGACAGAAGTCAGGAGTGACGGTCGAACACCACCCAGAGGGGTACCAGAGAGCAGAGAAGAAGTTCCCTCTCCGTCATCACCTATGGGGGGACCCCATTAAGCTCCGTCCGCTGTAGCTCGTGCCTGCCCACACCAGGCCGTGGAGGGAGAGAAGTAAAGAGCAACCTCTTCCCCCACAGAGTGCTGGGAGCTCTCCTTCACCCAGGACCCCGCACAGTGAGATGCTCCAAGAGGGAAAGGAGGGCTGGTAGGAAGCAGGCGGTGCTCACTATAAATGCCACATGGCCCTAAACCGGCCAACGTGCCCTCAGCGGGCTCTCTAAGGAGCCTCTGAGCCGAGCCTGGGAAGGTAGGGGGAAGCGCGACAGACAGAAGGAGCAGGGGGTGTGGAAGACACCAGGAGACCCTGCCAGCAGGTCCTTCGTTGCGGCCCAAATGTGTGCAGGTGCCACTGCTGCGAAGAGGGCAGCGACGTCCTTCACTGAAGGAACTCCCAGAAGCAGCACGAGAGGGGCATGCAACCCAATGGTTCTGACTGAGCATAACACACAACCACAAACTCAGGTGCTAGAAACAACACAGACTTGTTATCTCACAGTTTCCAGGGTCAGGAAGCGTCGCAGGGGCGTCCTCCACTGAGGGTCTTATGAGGCTGACATCAAGTGGCTGGCTGGGGCTGTGTTCCCATCTGAGGTTCCAGGCTGCCTTCTGAGCTCACTGGTTGTTGCCAGAATTCAGTTCCTTGCAGCTGAGGGACTGAGGTCCCTGTGTCTTGCTGTTCTCAGTTGTTGGGGCCGCCTGCCCTGTGGCCCTCCGCACAACATGGACGTTTGCTCCTTCAAGGCCACAGGACCACACCTCTGCTGCTTTGAATCTCTCTGGCTTCTCTTGTGTTTCATCCAGGCCCAGGAAAGTCTCCTTTTGACTAACTCAAAGCCAACTGATAAGGGACCTTAATTACATCTGCCAAATTCTTTCCCACCGGAGTGGAAGGATTATCCAGAGTACAGCACGGGATTGGGGGTGGTGGGAGTCTTGGGATCCATCTTAGGATTCTTCTCCCAGAAATACCAGAGAAAGCAGCCAATACCTAATGGAGGGGAGCACTCCAGCATGAGCTTAAAGGCCAAACGAGGCCTGCCCAGCACACAGGAGGAAGAGGAATGTTCCAGGGGATGAAAGAGCAATGTCGGAGAAATGGAGAAAATCTAGTGAAAGGCCGGGATCAGGCTGATTACGAGAAGCTGTGAAAACCAGATCTCCATCTGGTTTCCAACCAAAAACCAGTTTAGGTTTCATTCAATAAAAAACAATCAGATCTAATTAATATTTAATTGTTAACATAGTGACCATAAATTGGGTAACAGATCAGATTCTTTATAGTAAAATTCACAAAAGTAAAATTATTCCATAATAGCATTGTAACAAATAACAGGGTTTAAAAATAGGCCCTAAGCAGCCACTTAGCGCCCCGCTGGAGCAGAGAGCGCAGAGCTCTTAGTGTCCCCCCACCTGTCATTAGGACGTCTGGGCCGATCGATTCCTGTGCAGCAGATATCAGGACAAACAAAGGGAGCCTCCTGTCCCTCCAGACATTGCGGACGACGTTGAGTGCGGCCCTTTCACCCCATGCCCCAGCTCTCCAGGGCGCCTTGGGCACAGGCATTGACACGTGGATTGGGGTGGGGATGGGGAGAGAGGGCGGTGGGAAACCAGGAGGAAGAGGGTAGAGAGAGACACTCCACTTCTGTCACTGTGAGTTCAGGAAACCTCAGAGGGGCTGAGCTCTCTCCATCGCGGACCAGCGGTTCGAAGCTTCATCTGGCTCTTGTCTGTCGTCGTGTAGTTTCTGAATCCTCGAGAATAAAAACAACAAGAAGTTAAGTTTTTTTATTTTTCCATTCTTAATTTACATGGAATTCTGAACAGTGGGAAATCAGAGCCTAAACAGGTGGCAAAGAAGCTTGTTCAGCACCCCTGCCGACTCGAGAGCAGACCCCAAATCTCCTGTCACATTTGAAATAGTAGAAGACGGGATCTCTGGTAAGGGTGCCCCAGAGACTGCGTGTGCCCTAGCAGGTAACACAGTGTCCTCACCACAATCTCAGACAACCTGAACGTTCCTCCTCCATGGTTTTAACTTTCCTGCTTAGCAAACGTTCCCCCGAAGAGGTGGAAAAAAATTGGTGTTTGTAAAGGGCTTTGAAGACGGAAACTAATGCAAGTGCTAAGTTCTTATTATTAATAACATTCAAATTGGGTATGTGGAATTTGTGGCTGCACTTGATGACATTTTAATTAAGTTTCTAATTTTACCAGTCAGGGGCAAAAAGAATTTATTTTTATCTTCAGAGTCTGAAGTCACGTCCAGGTTCCCAGACTGCAACAGGGTTTGCTGGGGATGCTAGAGGCCTGGCTGGAGACGTTTGCACGATGGCTCATTTTCTGAAGGTTTCCGAGCAAGATGGCAAAAAACACCCCAGCACAGACTCTTCAGGCTTTTCGTAAGCGATGTCTCACCAGCAGGAGCACCGTGACCTTAGCACCGCCTGCCATGTTAGCCCAGACATCCATCATTTCTACCCCAAATTGGTAAACTTCTCTCCATTTATAGTTTAGATTAAAAAATGGGAGACAGTTTTTAGAAAATAATTTATAGTGGAATGTCACTGGTTTAAACAAATACACTTGTTATTTGTAATGAGGTTTTTTAGTTAAAATGAGATTCCCTGAGTAAGAAATCATTTTAAGAATTTTCCACGTGCTGGTCGCAAAATGCCAATACCGATGGGGGACCACGAGCCCATCTCTTGGTAACACCTGCTCATATACCCTTGTACTCTGGGGTTCGCAGGGACACCTTATCAGCCAGTTTGGTGTAAATGTGGCTTGTGGGCTTTGGTTTGGTGTCTAATTGCTCTGCTTTAATGCTGCGATGTGGAAAGATTGAAAACCACGTCACCACCATCTTCTACCTTTAACATTTCTAAGACAAGTATTTCCTACCTATGACTATGGACCCAGCCAAATTATCCCTCCAGTAGAACGTCAGAAAAAAGGCGTTTTTTTAAACATTTACATTCCATGTACCTCCTCCCAGGAAGCTACTGGAGAATGTGTTCCACCCAAATAAAGAAATCGGTCAAGAAAGGAGGCATCTCGGGATCCAGGAAATAACGGATCATGAGCGAGGTGGAAGTGATGCCCTAGACGCTGGTGAAGTGAAGCCCGAGGACAAGCACAGACAACAAGCTCAGAAAGTCACTGATGCGGGATGGGGCAGGACATCAGACAGTTACAGGAGGGGCGTCTCCAGGGAAAAAATGGAGCCAACAAACACTGATGGGTTTGCTCCCAATGAGAGGAGCTTACAGCTTTGTTGGAGCTGGCTGTGAATTGGTGGTGAATATATAGAAAACCAAGAAAATTAAAAAGGACCCAACGGTTACTTTCAAGAAACAAAGTTGTCCGAGAAAGGAAATGTGTCAAAACACACAGCACAGCCCAGAGGTGGCATGGAGCGCGTGCACCAGTACTCGATCCTAATAAGATGATAGTGCTAATACATGGATACTGTCAACGAAGACTCGTGCTAACTCTGTGGGGATCGTAGCGGTGAGGGAGGCGTGTGTAGGAGTCGAAAAAAGGTGAATACTTCATCTTCTCCACTAAGTCGTCGATTGATGATGTCTAAAATTGTAAGAATTACATTATAAGCACATTATTCAGAAACATGGGAGCAAGAAAGGAGGAAGAAGGAAAGAGCTGGAGCTGGTCACCTCTGCAGAAAAGGTTTGGGAGCCGAGGGGAGGTTGCGGTGTCACTGTTGACGCACCTCTGCAGGAGTCCACAGAAGAAAAGCAAGCACTCTTTGCCTTTCTTCCACTCCCAATTGGAATGCTGCTTCCGATCCATGCCAACGGCATCCCCACCGAAGACTGGTCTAACGCAGCCGCCTCAGATGGTCTGTTTGGGAGCTGAGCCGAGGGTCGAGGACACTCCCGGACAGCCCTGAGCCTCGCTGCCTTCTGGGACCTTGTTAGGATTCGCTGACCAGAGGTGTCTTGGTTTTGTTCAGGGCAGTGGCTCGTGGCCAGGGGTCAGCCTTCCAAAGATGCACACGCCTGAGCTTCTTCCACGCAGGTCCGCAGTGAGGTCCACCGTGGTAGACACTCTGAGGAGGGCATGCCCAGTCAGCCAGGTGAAGCGACAGCATAAAGTCACAGGAGGAGTGACCCAGTGCGACAGTGGTGGTAAACGGGGCATGTGTTAAGGCTGTGAGGCAGGGCAGGGCAGGGCTCCGAGTTACAGAAACCTCTGCTACAGAAACCTCTGGAGCCTCACAGGGGAGGAGGGTCACGTAGGGTCCCCGTACTGGACACAGTGAGCAGGAGAACAAGAATCCGCTGGAGGGGACAGGTAGAGAGCAAAGAGAGTGAACACTCGCTGAGCATCTAGTGTGTGTCAAATTATACAAATGATGACATTTAGCACGTCCTTTCTGGTCCTTGATGCACCTGACCACCTCCCCTAAGCTGGGGAGCCAACCACGTGGCACACTTCGTGTCTCTGACCTTCAGAAGCACTGGCACTGGCCCAGCTTCGCTGTTTGGTGTATGAGGAAGCTGGACCCGGGGTGGGCCTCTCCCATGATGGGCCAGCACCCAAGCCCCCTCGCTCCTTCATCCTGGGGCCTTCTCCACCCCAGCCCTGCCTAGCAGCATCTCCCAGGACTGCGGGCGAACTCTCTCCATCTGCCCAAACTGAACCCCTGCACCCACTAACACTAACTACACCCCACGCCCCACATCTGGGTAACTACCTTTCTATCTGCCTCTATGACTGGGACACTTCCAGGTCCCTCGTATCAATGGAATTACACGGTATCTGTCCTTTTGTGTCTAACTTATTTCACTTAGCACAGTGTTTTCAAAAACATTAAATTTTTTGGCTCTTTGATTAGAATTAAATCATTGCTAGTTAAAACTGATAAAATATTCTTGTAAATTATGATATATAAATTTTATATGTGTATATATATATATATTTTGCTGAGGAAGATTAGCCCTGAGCTAACATCTGTGTCCATCTTCCTCTTTTTTCTTTATATGTGGGTCACTGCCACAGCATGGCTGATGACTAGCATAGGTCTGAGCCTGGGATCCAAACCTGCGAACCTGGGCCGCCAAAGCAGAGTGCGCCGAACTTAACAACTCTGCCACAGGGCAGCCCCAATAGATGATACTTTAAGGGAAACCATTTTATCTTCCTGTTTACAAAAACAAAGGGACAAGAGAAAGCATTTTTCTAAGACGCGTCCACAAACAGAACACGCAGTAACATGACGTTCTGTGATGTCACAGGGACTTCGTGGAACAGAGGCACAAGTTACCTCGAATAACACTGCATTTCTCGTTACTGCTCAACCCCTCCTTCAGACACCCTACGGTTTTCTTTACTGTGTTGGAGAGGAACAATATTTTAAAGTTTCCGTTCAAATAAATGAGAACAACAAATTCCTTTCATGACTTTATCGGTAATTTTAAGCGCCACAGAACTTAGCTTTTTTTTCCTGAAAGATAACTGGAATTAAAGTAATCAATCTCTTTAGAGAAAAAAAAGAAGAAGAAAAAAAAAGACAAAGGGGACAGAAGTGTAAAAAATAAATGAGGAAAGAGAAAAGAACTCTTAGCATATTTTCCTTTCATGTATTCTCACCGAAAAATAACTCAGAGAAAACGAGGAGCTGAGAAGGAGAACGTGCCCCTATCAGGCTCCTTTGGGACAAGCATGGTCCCCACTGGGAGGGGGAATGGGGCCCCTCTGTGTGAGCGCAGTGATTGCCATCATTCTGGGACTCGCTCCTGACCGTCTGCACTCCTGAGGGAAGAACCTTCCAGGGAACAGGGCTCAGCATGACAGAGGAGACGAAAGTCTCGAAGAAGGCATGGCCTCTGAGGATGGCTATTAAAATGGCAAATAGAGACCTGCCAAGGGAACCCATGCGTGACCAGGAGTCCCGGGCATGGTGGAAGTGTCACGGTTGGGCTCACACCAACATCGTCTGGAAGACTAAATCTTGCTAATTCTTTGAGATTGGCAAAAACTCATACGATTCACACGTTCTGGATTAAGAATGATAACAAGATGTAACATTCCACTTTTTGATACCAGTGTAGTGACCAAGTTAAACTAGACTTTCAAAAGGAACTCAGCGTCACCGTCCCACAAGGTCCTCCCAGGGGTGGGGAGCCAACGTTTCATCACCACATTCCAGGAGAAATGGACCGGCAGAGCGAGGTGGAGTAAGATGGCTCTGTCACACCCCACGGCATTCCTCAGGGTCACAGGCATCCACTCGGGATCCACTGCTCTGACTACACACTTTTTCTCTCCCCACGTGCGTAAACTTTACCCCTCCCTTTATTCGACTCCAGTAAAGCTCAGTGGTTGAAAGAGCAGTTTCGGCACACGCAATTCGTTCACCATTCACCGAGCACCTCTCAGCCACAAGGGCCCGTGCTATGCCCTGGGGAGTAAAAAGAGATCAATAATTGAGGTCGTCCTCCACAGCTCACACTCCAGAAGGGGCACCGACGTTAGACTAGCTGGTCTTAAACTTGCCACCTCTGGGAGCTTTTAAACCATGCTGACGCTGGGACCCCACACCTGACCAACTGAATCCAGATGTCTGCGCTGGAGGGAGGGGGCCTGGGGAGTCACCAGTTTCCAAAGAAGTCTCCAGAGGTGATTTTGATTGACGACCAGGGCTTAGAAATACTGTTTTGGACAAGTAACTAAGCCGTACTAAGTGGTGCCATTAAGAGTGCCGGGGAGGGAGTGACTAATGATAACTGAGAGGGATGGAGGAAGATGCGGGGGAAGATGACCACAGGTGTGACTACAAAGGATGGGCAGGATTCTGCAAGGCAAACAACAGGTGAGGTAGAAGATGCCAGACAAAAGGGATGAGGGAGGTGACGGTCGCCCACGGGAGGCACAGGAGAGTTTCTGCCACTGAAGAATTCTAGGACGAATGCACGAGAAGACGGCACTGACATAATTCTGGACCTGTGGAAACAGTGAGCCAGAAGAGGTGTGTACAGAATGTTCCAGCAGCTTGGAGGAGCGAGGCTGCTCACCTGGGGAGGCCAAGACCCCTGTGGTATGTGTTTGCTTTCTCTCTCGCCTGGAAAGGAAGCATGTTATTAACTCACACTTCCCCCTCCCTATTTTCAGTAATCAGTGTTGGCTTCAGGTCTGCCATTTGAGGCCTCAGTGACAACAACTGTTTTGAACTGTCTTTATAGGAAGGCCCCACTTTTTTGTGCCCCCCCCCCCATATTTCCCAAAGTCCTTTTCATTAGGAGTCAAAGAATCCAAGATTCCTGGTTTCCGTCCTCATCCCCTCCAAGGCAGAGGGGAGGAACGGAGGGCAGGTCTTGGTGAGTCTGTGCGCGGCTGTGGGTGTGGGTCCAGCCTGAACATCCAGCTGCACGCCCACAGTTTCAGTCTTGGCGTTTGCCTCCTCCCTGCTGCCACCCCCTCATCCATCACACCAGTGTACCGCGGTGAAGCAGCCACACTGTTAGTGGGTCAGGGGTAGGGCCTGAGGCCCTGATGCTGATTAAGATCGGCTGCTTCGCGGGGGAGGGGGCTAGTCAGGGACTCGCACTTACCCCGGAGCTAAGCCAGTCGTCTGATGGCCTTCCAGCATTCAAGCGACTGACTGGCCGGGACTGGGCACAGGCCTTCCTGACCCAATCAGAGGGAAGACTCTAAGAAACGAGGAGACCCTGGAGTTTCCACAGCCATTTCTGTCTGAACTTGCTGAGATACTGCTGGCACAGGCCTTGTTGTTGAAGTCTGCCTACGGTAGGTTATTTCCAGAGATGGCCGCTCACAGGTCCTCCCACCCTTTATGTACAAGGGTCCCTCCGCCAAGAAGTGAAGTCTGTTCTGCCCCCTCCTCTTGAACCTGGGCTGGCCTGGGAACTTGCTCTCCCCAGTAGAGGGTGGCAGAGCGATGTTCCGGGACTTCCCAGCCCAGGCTTTTAGGGCTATACGGTGTCCACTTTGACCTTCTTGGGATCCAGTCGCCACGTAAAGCAGCTGAGTCTAGGCCACTAAATGATGGGAGACTGTGTGGAGAGAGAGGGGCCAGCCTGCTCCCAGCTCTCCACCCGCCCAGCTGAGACCCGAGACATGTGACTGAAGCCATCTGAAACTTCCAGGCCCAGCCGAGCCCCCAAAGAATTCAGATGCACGAACAACCCCAGCCAACGCCAGGTGGAACAGAAGAACTGTCCTGCCAATCACAGAGTCTTCAGAAATGACAACTCGTTGTTGTTTAAGATCCCCAGTTTGTGGTGGTTTATTACACAGAAATAAGCAACTGATTCACAGGGTGAGTTGGACTTTCTGCTACTTTCGTAGAGAGTCTTAACTGGTTTGTTTCCATAGGTTCAAAGTTAAGACACTGTCAGGCACTAACAACAGAAAATCCAACTCACGAAGGATATTTATTATCTCTCATAACAAGAAATTCCAAGTTAGGGCTGTGGCAGGACTGGCTAATGGCCCAGTGGTGCCATCAGGGACCCACACTTTCCCCATCTTTCCACGCCACCTCCCCCAGTGTGAGGATGTTCCTCAGGCTACCTCCTGTCATGGATACAAAAAGACTGCAAAGCACCAGACATCAAATCCAGACACAACATCCAGCAGGAAACGAGGGGCTTTTCCTCTTTATGTCCCTTTTTAAGAGTGAGGAAATGTGTCCCAACAGCAGGATTCATTGGCTTGAGCTTGTTTTGAACCAATCATGGGAAAGAAGAATGGAATTACCAAGATTAGCTTGCATGAACCAGTTTACCCCTCACCACGTAGAGAGTGGAACCTGCACCAAGGTGGGTTTCTGCCAGCGAGGACAGAGGGCACAGGCGCTGTCCTGGAGACCAGCATCTGCTACAATATGAACTTATCATTTGCCATTGAACAAAACAGACACTCTTGAAAGACATGCAGCCTCTATCCTGGTGGGACCCTTGCTGGCCCCCATCCCAATGTGACATCTTTCAAGGTAGAAGGCTAGTCAAAATCGGGCTCTCGCAGTCAGGGTCCTGGCAGGAAGCAGAAGGCACTCCTGGGAGGAGATGTGAAAGCGATTGTGATGGAGGGACCATTTGCTGTAGTGTGGTCATGGTTCGATGGCCCATCAGAGAGTGCTCTTACCCAGGGACCAGCATTAGCCTGAGGTGGACGCCACAGCCAGGCCTTAAAAGGCCTGGGAGCGGGGACTGTAGCTCCTGGAGCCTGACACGAGTTAATGCAATGGACAAGGAAGCCCGACAAGCACTCGTCACAGAGGGACACACATACTGCCAGGTGCAGGGTGAGGCCAGGACCAAGAGGAGGGAAGACCCCCAGCCTCCGGCCTGGGTCTGCAGCCTGCAGCTGGTGCCCGTGTTGGTGAAGATGCACGGAGGACCACCGCTGGCCTCCTGGGCACAGAGCAGGACACAGAAGGCAGGGAGTAGATTCGGGTGGGAAGTGGAGAATCAGTGAGTTGGTTGACCAAAAACTGGAGCGTTTTACTGAGGAAAAGTAGTTTAGAATCTGGGTGGTTTAGACACTATTGCCATTCACTAGTGCTCCTTTCTAGTCATCGTGTCTACTCCAAAAAGTGTCAATTCCACTTCTCGTCCACAACGAGTCAGGGCAACATTCGCAGGCAGTTGCACTCCTCCCAGGGTCAGGGCAGTGCCCCGGGGGCCACCAGAGGTGCTGTCATGCCTCTCCGGTCTCGCAGGTGCTGACCTGTGGCAGCGAGAAGTGGGAAACAAGCACATCATTCACCAGAGCCTGACCGGGGAGCTGGTGAAGAGTATGTTTCGCCGTTGGGAAAACAGAAGCATTCCCCGGGGTTGAACCCGTGGTGTCTGCGTGATGGCACACTCCTGTCTGCTTCGGAGCCAGCAGCACCGAGCGCGTGCCCGGGACCTGGGGGCCGCGAGCCGGGGGCTCCGTCCCCGGGCTTGACCTCCCGGCGGCCGCGGGAGCTGGCCCAGCCCGGCCGGGGCCGGCGGCTGGTGTGACAGGTTCAAGGCCCATTTCGACCCCTCGCCCCCGCCGGATCACAGGTGTCTGCGACTGTCCCCGATCTAGAGCCTGAGGGCCAGGAGGCCAAGCTAGGGAGCGGGCGGGGTTCAGAAAGGAGCAAGGACCCCAGGTCGGGGAGCCTGTGCTCGCCTCGCCCCAGCGCAGAGGACCCCTGGCCGCCCCCCGAGGCACAGCTGCGCCCCACTCCCCTGAGAGCAGCAGGGCCGGCCCCCCACGCCCCGCGCCCCGCCCCGCGCCCTTGGGCCGCCGTCGGGCCTTCTGGGGACACAGAAGTTTGGGGCCCGGCCGCGGGGGCCCAGGACGCCGGCCGAGGCTCCCGCAAGGCGCGCAGCCCCCGGCCCCCCACGCGGGGCGCACAGCCCCCTCCCGGGAGGCACCAGCAACAGGGAGCCGCCCCCGCCCCGCCACGCCCGGGGTCCCTCCTCTCCCGCCCCGGCGGGGGGGCGGGCGCGGGGCGCGGGCGGGGAGCCGGGCGCGGCGGGGCCGGCGCATGCTCGCTGGCGCCGGTGACGTGCGCGCCGGCCCGGGCGGCGGAGGAGGGCTGAGCGAGCGGGCGGGCGGCGAGCAGAGGAGAGGCGAGCAGAGCCGCGCGCAGGAGCGGCGAGCAGAGCGCAGGGCGCAGCAGAGGGGTCGGCGCTCCGGCCCGCAGCCCGCCGCCCGCCGTCCGCCGCCCGCCGCCCGCCGTCCCCTGGGCCGAGCGGCCCCCTCGCCCCGGCCGCCGCGGCCGGGCGGGCATGAGCGCGGAGGGCCCGCGGCCGCCCCCCGCACCGCCCGGCGCGCCCCGGCCGTGAGCGTCCCGGGCGCATGGGCGCGCCGAGCCGGGCGCGGGGGCGCTGAGCGCGGCGGGCGCGGCCGGAGGAGCCATGGACTGCAGCCTCGTGCGGACGCTGGTGCGCAGATACGTGAGTGCCCGCCGGCCGGGGACGGGGCGGGACGGGACGGGGACCGCGCGGGGACGGGGCCGGGGCACCCGACGGCGCCGCCAGCCGGGGCCCCGCGGGCCTGGGGCGCCGCCGCCGGGGGACGAGCGGAGCGCGGGGGCACCCGCCCCGGGGCCGGCGGGGATGGAGCTGTCCGCGCGCGGGGCCGGCCTCGGTGGCGCTGCGCGCGGACCGACCCCGGGACGGTTACTTCTGCAGGAGAGGCGGCGACTTGGCTTATCTGTCTGTCACAGCCCCGGGGGTGAAGGAGTGAAGTTTGGAGTCCCTTCTTCCTGAAAGTGACCAGTCGGATCAGGCGGGGTGGTGGGGGGCCGGGGGCGTCGGTGTGCGTGACCGCGGACCGGGGCTGCGGGCGCCGGGTGTGGAAGGGGGTGTGTGCAGAGAGACCGTCGGAGCGCCGGCCGGCCACCGTCTCCAACGAGAGGCGCCTTGTCCCCGCCGCGCACGGCCGTGGGTCACGGGGCTGCCAGGTGCACGCGCTGAGGTCTCGCACCGGGGAGGGCGGGATGACGGGGCCCTGGTTTTCCCGGTCTGGGGGCTGCCTTATGCGGCCTTCCACGTTTGTGAGTTTTCCTGGAGGAGGAGCCCTTGGGCAAGATGGAAGTGTTCCCCCAGGGGAACCCAAATCGGTGCCTTTCCCTGAACGCGTCCACCCCCCAGAAGACTCGGGAGTCCGGGGAGCTGTCCCCTGGGAGGTCATCCTGCCTTACACTTCGGTGGAGGGAACTCTGATTCTGGTGTGTGTGGGGACCACCGGTTCCGGAACCCCCAGAGTCCCTATTCTAGCCTCAGTGGGAAACGTCAGGTGACACCTTTGTTTCTCTAGGGTAATAAGTTCTGGAAAACCCAATCGCAGTGACAGTAGGCCAGGTATGCACGACAAATGCTGTGTGGGGCAGGGGCCTTCTGTTCTCAGCTGTGTCACCAGGGAGGCCGGGCCCTGCCTCGGTTCCCGGAAAGGGACAGTGGACAAGGGCGGGTGGAGCTAGACTTTACTTAAAAAGTGCTCGCTGTTTTTGGAGTTAATTTCTGTTCTCTTCCAACTCTGACACTCAGTGATAGAAAGGAGGGTTGAATTGTGAGAAGTAACTTGCCATCTGTTTCCATGGGAAAGGAAGAGTGGCCGGCTGGCTTCCCTCTCCCTCCGACCCGCAGGCTCCTGCTCCTGGGTCTGACTTTCCATTTCTTACTCTCATTCTGGGGGCTGGGCAGACGCATGTCCGTATTCGTGCTGTCTTTTACTCCTTTACTTACTCCAGGCCTTCTGCCGTTTTATGTTACATCATTCTATGTAAATGTCAATGTAGTTTACATTTTTAAATTCCCTTTTGCTATGTTATTAGACTTATGAAATCAGATTTGCTCTCAAACCTAAGAGGTAAATATTCTTTAGTGAACTTTCCAGCATATGCCTTATTTGGCAGTGTCCCTGGAATGCAAGTTATAGGATACTATTATTATTTCTGTTTTTCTCATTCTGCATCTTTTTTTTCTCAGTCTGAGCATTTGGCTGCTTCACTATAGTCACAAAGAAAACCGTTTGTTTCTGTGATGTTAAACTCATGTTTATGCTGTTAAACTAATTTGACTTTTTCCAGAAACAGTCATGCTCTGTTTTCTTGTAATTTGGTTATCTTAGTACGTAGGACCAAATTATATTTCCTTTTGCTAGCAGAAAAAAAAAAGAATCTAGGATTGAATGTTTATATTTCCTCGTGGTTTCCCTCTGTGACTTATTTTATAAAAATGAGCCAATGACTTCATAGCCCGTCCCCTTCTAGTGTTCACATAGTCAGAATTTCTAGGACAAGGAATACTTTTCAGCGCCCTCTGATGCATGAGGGTTGCCAAAAGATAAAGAAGTCCTTGGAAAACATTGCCATGGGTGTTTTATTCTGGGTTAATTCTAGAAGATAGGCTAGGCAAGTGAATGAGAGGATTCTGTTCGGGGTTAGGCCGCGTGTACTCGGAAGCATGTGTTACTGGTTTGGAGGTTAGGATGGACGTAAGCCGTGCAGAGGTATTTTGTATTTACACATGGCACAATGCGTGTGTTCCGTGAGGTGGTTTGTGTATTGTAAGGTGGTTTGATCTACTTAAGAAGATTTTTTTTTTAAGGAAGTGGACGGAGAGCTAGTGTTAGCTCTTTTTTAGAGATGCGAGGTCAGAAACCTAGAGTCGGGTAGTTTAAATTCTGAGAGAAAGCAGGGTAGCCCACGGGCGCCCTGCAGACTCTACAGGTGCCGGGCAGCTCGTGAGCCCGGCCTGCGGGTGCCCGGCCTGCGGGTACCCGCCCCCCGCCTGAACCGGCCCTGCGTTCCTTTTCGCTGGTTGACCTTGGGGAGGTTGCCCAGCCTTTTCTCTGCCTCGACTCTCAGAGAAGAGCAGCCCTACCCATTTGATAGGTTGTTATTGTGAGGATTAAATGAGTTAGTGCAGGTCAAGAGCTCAAAGGGTGCCTGGCCCCGGGAAGTGCTGTTGGCCACCGCTCACTGTTAACATAATGTCGTCCCTGGCCAGGATGGCCTGAGAGCCAGCCATGCTGGTGCTTGACCGCCTGCCTTTCGCGGCCGGCAGCGCCCTCAGGTGAGGTTGAGAGAGAAACGGGCGCCCTGCTGTCGAGCAGTGCTTGGGGCTCAGGTGGGATTTCAGAAACTTGAAAGCAAGGCGTGCTAAATCCTGCAGGCCGAGCTGAAAGTCTGCAGGCCACGCTTGGCTGTAAAAAGAATTTACCGGTGAGCATCCCAGGCCAGGATAGGTTTTGCTGTCCAGGATGTCTTACATTTTAAGGTACCAGACTTCTGAAAATCTGAAGGTTTCCCTTGCTGACAGGAGATACTTGTTTTTGAACAAACTGTTAGTTACATTAGGATTATCTTTATAAGGGGAAAATAGATCTTTTTGGTCCCCGGAGAGCTTTAAGCATGGCTGTATTAGAGCGCTCTGAACCTTCTAGAAACTTCAACCGTTTATGTGCACGAACGTGTGTCTGCTTTTGTTTATTTTTCATTGGTTTGTGACATGAACATGGACGTCCACCTGTGAGGTCCTGTTTGTGAAAGGCGGATTTATTCGTTTGACTCAATTCTTCCAGTCTTTGTTTTAAAAACATTAAGATGCTGCCTTGTCTTGGCCTTGCCTTTGCTGGTCCAGCCTCAGCTGGTGCCGTGGAGCCCTCCTGTTGTCCAGCCCCTGGACTCTACACCCTAGGAGCTTTAACCTCCAAAACCTTCAGGGTTTGAAGGAGGGGATCCCCGGACATGTTCCCCAAGACTGATCGCTGGTCTGGCTCCAGCAGGGGGGAGCAGGGCTGCGGGGTGGCCTCGTAAAGAGTTTACGCGCAAGTTTACCTGGCCCGTCTGCTTAGATGTATAATTTAGCCTTTATGTTCTAGCTATTACCTTAAACTCCTTCCATTGTTCTTCAGAACCCTGTTTCACTTCTACTTATTAGGAACAAGGGATCTTGAGATGGTTTTCTTTCATGCCAGAGGGTAAACTTAATAACAGGGGGAAAAGGAGTGTGTATTACTGGGTTTTGCCACAGTCGTTAAATTTCTAGGCATGAGAACACCGGCCTCAGTGTGCAGTTGGCTAACCCTGCCTGAATCCACTGAGGAGCGTACCTGGCTGCTGGACCACACCACAAGTCCTCTTTACAGACTGCGGGGCTCCGAAACCTGAGTCCACATTGTTCCTTGGTGCCTGGACCACATGTTCCAATGGAAACAGGATTAATAAGAAGGTTGGATCCCCACGTCCCAGACTTGTAAATGCTTTTTAAACTAAGTTAAATGCAGGCAAAAATGCTATTTATTTGCAGTGAAAATCAATGGAAAGCAATTCTTACAGCACTAGAAATTCAACAAGATTGAACAAGGATTGTTTTTGCTTTTATCTGGATGCTGGTGTCTGAGAAAAAGAAAATAGATCACAGAGGTCAGAAGTTCAGCCTCAGAGTCCCACAGACTCGGGTTCAGACCCGGCCTTGGCCTCTGACCGTGAGGCCCTGGGGGCGCTGGCCACCGACTTCCAGCTGGGTTTCCTCATCTTGAAACGGAGCTGGTTATCGCGCCTCCTTGGTGGGTCCTGGGAGCCTTGGGTGCATGCGGGGTTTGCATAGGTGGGTCCTCGGTCTTGTCTGAAGCGTGGGTTTAGTGCTGCTCAGCAGCCTGCACGTCTCAAGGGCTCTCAAGCCACCGCTGCCTCTTCACAGGGGCAGGTGACCTCTCCTCCTACGTCACAGAGAGCAGCAGTCACCAGACAGGGCACCCACGCCCCCCGCCAGCCCTCCCCTTTATGCTCTTGCCTCTTCTGGTTTAGAGCAGGGACCCCGTTCCGATAAAGGCTTGTGCTGTGGGGCTCCCCCTTCCCTCTTCCTCCTAAATCCTCAGGTCTCTCTCTTTAGGGTGACTTCATCTCGTCCCCGGGGCATGCAGTCAACTCTTCAGACTGCCCCTTTTTAAAGAACTGTCTTGACCCCACACTGCCCTCCTGCTGTTACCCACTTCTGTCTCCTTCACAGCTAAATATCTATGATGTGCCTGACACCTGTTTCCTCCTGTCACATCTGTATCTCACTCAGGTGGCGCTCTCATCTGTCTCCGTCACCTCTGAGGTGGTCCCCGCCAGCTGTCACCTTTCTGCCCCCGTACTGGACCCCACGGCCCTCAGGACTGTATATGCTCACAGCATGCGCTCAGCGAGCGCCTGGGAGCCCGACAGGAGGAAGACGCCGAGTCCCTGTCTTACCTTCGGGCGGGGGGAGGCAGGTCTCACAGGTGCACGGCTGGGAGGGGTGAGGATGGGCCATGCGGGGGTCGGGCAGGTTGGCCCAGGCCGAGAGAAAGGCCGTGCAGTGGCCATCAGCGGCCTCTTCTCGGGTCACTCCTGGGGCTGGATGCTGGTGCCCTTTCCTGTCTCCATCAACTCACTACCTGGGAGGAGACCCCGAATGCCTTCCCTGTGTCCGTGGATACCACAGTCCCTTCTGTGTCCCAGCGTCTCCCCGTACGCCTGGAACGGTTCCTGGTGCAAGTTGGCACTCCTAAACATCTGTACGCCTCTTAGCGTTGTTGTCACTCAGGACCGTGAAGAAGTTGCCGTTGGACGCTTCTGGAGGAAACCTTGTGGTCCTTCCAGGACTTGAGGGATGTGTGACAGTCTTTGAAAATCGTGTTTACCATTCCTTCAAACTTTTGGGTTCTCTTTCCTGGGCACATTTCACAGAGTCATGAACATGTGGGACTGGATGGGAAAGGCATCTGGTCCAACTCCCTCACTTCATCGACACTAACGTGGAGGAAGTCAGGTCCCCCTGGCACAGAGTCGCAGCTTGTTGTCCCCTCTGCTCCCCTGGGTGACCTGACTTAGTTCGCAGCTTTCGAGTTTCTGTGTGAAGTATTTCCCTGGGCTCTGATGCTCGCTCGCTCTTTTCTCATCCTCTGACAACTGGGGTCCCTGGGATGTTTCCTCTTTTCTTGCATCCGGTCCTTAGGCCCAGGGGCCTGGAAAGGAGAGACAGCCAGAGCGCTGCTCTCCCAGAGCCTGGTTGAGAACAAGTATTCTTGGCTGGTCCCGCACAGGCCAAGCTCCCTCGGGACAGCGTGCAGCGCTGTCTGCGTACACGCTGTCTGTCTGCGTACACGCTGTCTGTCTGCGTACACGCTGTCTGTCTGTCTGCAGGGCGGGGCCTCCCAGCCTTGGTTAGATTCTCAGAGGAGTGCCTGCCCTTGTTGGGGTTGAGAACCCTCGTCCGAGAACACAGGCGGGAAGCTGGCCTTCTCATGTGGTTGCATTGGCCACCCCGCACCTTCAAATCTATTTGAATTTCTTGCCAACATTTAAATAAAGCTGAGGGCACGTAAATGTCCAGATTTCCCCACTTTTTCAGAACTGGTACGTGTCACAGCCACTCTGGGTGCTTCCCCTGGCCCACTGCTGCAGGGGCGAGCGCCCCTTTATGGAGCGTTGAGCGCTGTCTGCAGCATCCTGGGTCCTGCACCTAAGCCGCCGGCCAGCTCTGCTGTCTGAGCGTGTGACCCCACCCTGGAAGGATACAGGCTGTCCGGTTTGGTGGACACTCAGGAGCCTAAAGCAGACTGTCAGGTTGTCTTTCAAGGACCCTGTGAGCCCCGCCTGCCTGTGCTTCTGTGGCTGCTGCGCCTGCTTGTTTGGCGTGGACGTGACTGTGGGTGCAGGAGCCCGAGCCGAGGGGTCCTGTCCTCTGCTGTTGGTCCTGGGAAGGGGGCCCGCAGGTGCCGGGGCAGGACAGAGCCGCAGCGTCGACTGAGAGCCAGAGCCCTTGGTTTCCCGTCAGCTCTCCCCTCTGTCACCTGGGCTGAGCCAGACCGAACATGTGAGCTCCTTGGCACGGCAATCATCGGCTGCCCCTTCACGTCAGTCCTTGAGATACTCTGTCCACATTTTTAAGTGGAGTGGGAAGGAACTCATTGTCCGTGAACGGAAGTCTTGTGCTTGTGTGTTCACAACGAGGGGTTTCTTAGTAACATGTTCACACTTACGTGCGGTCACCTTTCCTGAGTTTTCCATCCCTCGTGACTCAGTCGAATGGGTCCTTCTCTAGGGAGAAAGCCGACGCGGACGAGTGTGTCCACGTTCTTGCTCTGTGTTCAAGGAACCGCCTCCTGCCCTCCGGATTGTCTGTCGGCGGAAGGTTTCCCGTTTTTCTGTGGTTTTCATTTTATCTTTTGAGGGTTTCAGAAGCAAAGCCCTTCCTGGGAGGCACACTACAAGCTTTCAGTTGAATCCATAGAATTAGTCCCTTTTTCCTGGGAGACCTCGTTGTGCCAGGAGTTCTTTGGTGTCAGAGTCAGCCCCGCAGAGATCTTGAGAGATTCGCACGTCCATTTTGTGTGTTTTGCATGTAAAAAGCGTTGACAAAGATAGGCTCCCACTGGCGAGAAGTGTTCTGACATCTGCTCATTTTACTTCTGCTGTCTTGTGACCCGCTCCTGTTTCTTGGATTCTGTGGGTGGTGGAGCCAGAGCTAACTGGGCCGGATCTGAGGGTCGTGCCTGCTGGGGTCCAGGTTGGGCCCAGCCGCCTCCTGGACTCAGCCCGGCTGCTGACCAGGCTCTGCTCCGGTCCGTTCACTTCACCCCCAGGGGCAGCTGTAAAATGACACTGATGGATTTGTTGTCTCCGCTTCCCTGGGCGGTGAGGACCCAATGAACTAACGTACGTGAAAATGGTCTGCATGTCACAAAGGGCTGGAGAGATGTCTCAGGAGGGCTGTTGATTTCTTGTGTATCTCATGTGACAGAGGCAGTTTTTTCCAGCTCAGAAAGGGAATGAAAATAAGATCATTTTTCCTGGTTTAGAAGACAAGAAAAGAATTTCATGAGATTTGTTACCTGTAAAAAAGGCTCTTTGGCCGAAGGCCAGGAAATCACCTGTTCAACAGAGACAGGAAGGACACGTAGCCTGGCAAATATGGCATCTCTGTCCTTGGTCTCCTCGTCCCCTGCCTCCCAGCCCCCAAGGAAGGAGCAAAGAGAGGGGCCGCCATGGGAGACGGTGGTCCCTGTGCTGCAGGCACCTCCCGGAGCAGCCTGGGAATCTCGGTGCCGTTTCAGGGGCAGCAGGGGTCTGTGGTCCATGGGCGTTGGTCCTGCTGGGTTCTTGCCGAGGGTTCACGCATCGCCTCTCCCTTAATCTTTGCAGCAACCCTGTGAAGCAGCGCTGTGGCCACTCTGCACAAGCAGTCAGGGGCGGGGGACTGACCCTCGTCCTGTCCACTGGGGTTTGCGTCCTGTGCAGGGTTTATCAGGGCCGAGGGTGATCGTGTGCTGCTTGCCCACTCAGCCCCGGTTTATGCTGTTGTTCGTGGATAATAGTCACGAGCATCCTGTTCACTCCCAGCTCACCAGGCTGATCACAGCATTAAGGTCCCTTTTCTATGGTCGGTGACTGTACCCCCACATGTGCTGCATGGGCCCGCTTTCCCCTCCTGAGGTTGGGGTTAGGGCAGCTGTGTGAGGAGCAGCCGGTCTGCATGCTGCCGTAGCCTTGCAGGGGGACGCGGAGGCAGAGTCTGTGGACCAGTGGTGAGCTGGAGGCCACGTCGTTGGCACCCTGCGATGTGAACTCCCGGGGCTTAGAGCTCATCACCATCATTTCCTCGACCTCTCCTTGGGCCTCTGTCCCGTTGTCGCCCGGGCCTTCTGCTTTCACGCTGGGAAACTGCAGACATGTTGTTTTCTTGGTGCCTGTGTGTGAATACGTTTCCCTGCTCATCGTTCACTGTCGCACGTGCTGGTCCCTGCTGGTGTTGGATGGCATTGGGTTTGGTCGTAAAGCTGTGTTTGGTTTTGATTTGGAGATGGAAGGTCGTAGAATGCAGGGGAAAACCGATCTTCTTCCCTTTGACGCTGTGGGATGGTGAGAATTACAGAGACGTTGAAGGAAGGGCCCGAGCAGAATCTGGGATAGAGCAGAGGGTCAACGAGTTCATTTTTTCCCTATAAAAATAAAGCTTCAACCCCTCTGTAGCCCCAGAGAGGCAGAGCAGAGCCAGCACGTCCCTCCACTGAGGTGACCACGTTGCGATTTGGTTAAAGTCCCCTCTCCCTCAAACGCTACCTGCTTTTGGAACCTGTCATCTCTTTCAGGGCCCCTCATGCGCTGTTCAGCACACAGGGACTGGTGGGACACTGTTGACACAGCCGTGCGATCATCTATGATAATGAGCACACTGCATGCCTGTGAAGGTGTAAAAACTCTTTGTTATGAAAACTCCCCTTTTCATCTCGTTCTTACAAATTCTTTATGTGACACAGCCTGTGACCAAGGGCCACGAGGAGGGCCTCTGCGTGCTTCCAGTTGCTCCTCTGGTGTCTCGCTTGCGGGCAGCCTCATCCAGCTCTGTCCTCTGTCCACGTGGGTGTGGGAGGAGGGAGCTGGGCTGTGGGGGCATGTGGAGTGGAGTGAGCGGGCGGGGCTGCAGGCGTGAGGGGCTTTCCTGTAAGAACCTGGTACTGTGGGCTGACTGTGTGCCGTTTACGTTGATTTTTCCGTGGTCGTCTTTCTTCATGCCTTTTCTTGGCTCTTACTGGTTGAGGTTACCAGCCAGCAAGTGTCTGAAATGGTCACCATGTTAACATGCATGTTTGATTATTGAGGAAATAGATGCTAAGAATGTGGCTGAGGAAGGACTCCTTCTCCTGATGAAAATTGGTGTGTCCTGTTTATGATGACGTTCTGTAAGATGCTTGTTGCGGAGTCTGTAAACGTGAACGTTTGTTTTTCTCAGCACTGGCATCTAAAATATAAAGCTGAGACAGGTGCTGTGTATGCGTATGTCTTAGTGGCGGTAACCAGACACCGCAGACAGGCAGCTTAAACAACAGACCTTTGTTTCTGACAGTTCTGGAGGCTGGAAGCTGAGATCAGGGTGCGGGCAGGGTCGGGTTCTGGTGAGGACCCCCATCCTGGCTTGCAGACGGCCGCCTTCCCGCTGCGTCCTCACGTGGCCTTCCCTCCAAGCGTGTGGAGAGAGAAGGCAGGTGATTCCTCTCTCCCCCTCCTGTCCTAAGGCTACCAATCCTGTCAGATAGGATCTCACCATATGACTTCATTTAGCCTTAATTACCTCTCAATCCCTCTCTCTAGATACAGTCACGTTGAGGGCTGGGGCTTCAGCATATGAATTTGGGGGACACAGTTGCATCCGTAGCAGTGCCCTCTTAAAGTAGGCCCTCCCTAGGTTGTAAGTGTTCACACAGGTGGGGAACATCAAGGAGGGCAGTTTGAAAAAGCACATTTTTTGCTTACCCTTGTATTAAATAAATAGAGGAATGTTCCACAAAATCTGGAAAGACTCAGATAAATATTTAGTGGGAATGGGTTATTTTTTAAAATTGTGGTTCAGCCGTAGGTGATCAGGCCCTGACTAGAGTCGACAGACTACGGTTTCCGTGGTTTGATCGCATCTAAGGTTTTGTGTGTTTCTGTTTCTCTTTGCTGCTTTTTCCCCCTGCGGAAGGCTGGCGGGAGGCCGGTGGTTGGTATTGTTTTGGGTTTTGTATTATAATCCAAATACGCAGCGTCTGGCTTGTTGACGAGACAGATGTCGTGGTATTCGCCACCTCACTGGATTGGCCGTGTCTGCTCAGTAAACTGGAGGCTGCGGCGTGATGGTCCTGGTCTGGTAAATGGAATTGCTTTTAGCGACTTCCTGCTCGGTCAGCCCACCCCTGTGCTGGGGGACGTGTTACCTCTGGCATGTTTGGAAAGTGACAGTTGGAAGTTGAACCTGAAATACTGGTTGGACTAATAGGGGCACTTTGTCATCTCTGCAGCTCTCTGCAGAGTGGAGCCACACGTGGTATGTCAGACTCTGACACCCATGCGTCTGTGGTGGATTTTTGTGGCCGTCCGGAAGTTCAGGACCAACTGCTACCTTTCCGTGTTAGGTTCTTTTGTAATCACGGCCTCATTATCTTTCCTTAAATGTTTCCTTACACTGTCGTAAGCGACTCTCATAGTGATCCTAAAGCGGTACTCATCTTTCGGTGAGGAGTGTGGTCTCTGATGATTGTTGAAAGAACTTGACTCACTTTGACTAAAGGTACAAGGCTAAGAGGTTCCGGCCTTAGAGAGAAGCCGTACATGCTTGTGACGCTGTTTAAAGCCACAGGACCCAGCGGAGTTCTCCAGCCCACAGCGTTGTCCTGTCTGAACTGTCTCTGCAAATGAGACCCCGAAGCCGAGGGACCCACTTGCTGAAGACCTCAACTTCGTGTTTTGGGGGATGTGAGTCTGAGTTGGCGGGTGGCGCCCTCCCCCTCCTACCTGCTCCGAGCACAGGGGTGGCCTGAGTGCCCCACCTTCCTCCCTGGACGGCCCCCATGACTGCCCGGGACGGAGGGGCGGTGGCGGCTGCTCCCTGGGGTGTTACATAATCCCCTCCTCCAGAGAAAAGAGGATTTCCTCCAGCCTATTTTCAGCAAAGGATTAGGGACGATGAGGTTCTGCCATTAGAATGTCATCTGGATTTTGGTGTGACTTTTCAAGGAGGTCTCAGAGGTTGCCCACACCCCCAAGTGGGGTGATGAAATCATGGCACGGTCGTTGGTGTGGAAGCTCTGTGATTTCAGGGCGCTTCAGACCCAGATTTATCTGTCACTCTCAGTCATCTGATAAATTGTGTGCACGTGGAATAGTTTCAATTACCTTTCCTCTTTAGAAAGTATGTGGAGGTGGTAGTTTAGATTGAGACAAGTCTAGATCGACCATTAAAATAGTAGGGAACTGTGAAGTACTCCGTTTACATGCGTTTTTTCAGCAACAACCAACATTGACGTGACTGAAAGCCACGTGCACATGAAGAAGGCCGGGCGATCGTCACCTGGGCAGAGTCTCTCTTAGTCCTCGTTTCTACGTTGAATCATGTCACCATCTCTCTGATGTAAAATGGGAATAAGATATGTGAGCTCCTGGCACTGAGGCCCTCGCGTCAGGGCGAACCCACCACGTGGTGACTCGGTGCGCTCCAGGCGCTCGGCGTTTGATGTTCATGGAGTGTTCTCCAGCACCTGCCGTGTGCGCTGGGAGTCAGTGGGGAGCAGGATGCTCAGACGTGCGGCTGTCCTGGAGACAAAATTTTTGTGGTAGATGGTAGAAAGTAAGGGAGCACGTGGCATGCGAGTGTCAGAACCGCTGTGGACAGAGTGAGGTGGGCTGCCCGTGGGGTGGTGGAGGAGGTCGGGACGGCCTCCCTCGGAAGGGGACAGGAGCGTGGTCCTGGGGCCGGGGAGCATGGTTCCAGGCAGGGGAAGCCTGAGGGCTGGGCCACACAGGGCCTGAGGTGGAGGGGCCACGGGGCAGGGGCATGTACGTGTGAACAGGGTGACATGCGACTTACATTTTGTTTAATAGGAGCATGTGGCTGCCTCTCAAATTTCATTGCTTAAAATATGGAATATGGGGGCCGGCCCGGTGGCACAGCAGTTAAGTGTGCTGTGCTTCGGTGGCCTGGGTTTCCCCGGTGTGGATCCTGGGCGTGGACCTACACACCACTCATCAAGCCATGCTGTGGCAGGCGTCCCACATATAAAATAGAGGAAGATGGGCACAGATCTTAGCTCAGGGCCAGTCTTCCTCAGCAAAAAGGGGAGGATTTTGGCAGTGGATGTTAGCTCAGGGCCAATCTTCCTCAAAAAAAACAAAAAGTATATTATTTGTGTTGCTTCTTTATAAAGTTTTAAATTTGTTTCGAAATTACATGGCCAAAGGAGGAAAATGTTACATAATAGAGAAATCTGGATGATCTTTCAGATTAGGAAGGTGTACTGATTTATTGAATGAAAGTACAATGGGTTGGTTTTTGGGCACCTTTTTTTTTGTTGTGGTAAAACATACATAACATAAAATTTATCCTTTTTACCATTTTTCGGTAAGTACAGTCACACTGTTGTGCAGTTCCCACCACTATCCATTTCCAAAACTTTTTCATCATCCTGAGCAGAAACTGGCTTCTGGGCAATTTCACGTAGTATATTCTACATTTGATATTGTGTATCTTGCTTTCTTTGAAACGCATTTTTTTTAATAAGTGAAAAAGACCTGAGCAGGGTCATGAGAAGACTTATTCAAACCCAAGCATTAATTAAATTTTAATGGAAAATGTACCCAGGTAGGAGGGTTTTTTTTCTTTTAAATAATTGGTGATGGTAAGTTTTATTAAAAGTTGAATACTTGAATGTGAGGATTCATTTGAGCTTCATGTTTCGGTTAAAATGTGATTGTCTGAGAGAAAAAGAATTGTGATGATTGTTCCAGAGAAGAAAATCTGATACTTGTCTTGGCGCAAGTAATTCTTTAATAAGAGACAATATCATGAAAGTTACGTGTATTTGGCAGTACATTCAAATAATCCAGCTCAAAGTGATATTTGCTTAATGACGTTATGAAGTTATGTGGCTTTCTCCTAAGTGCATTTATAAGAAATAGGAATTAAAGCATTTTATGTGAAATTTTCTTCTGGAAACAGCATTCTGCTAATTGACTGGTTTGAATAAGTTTTCTATTTTCACTTAATCTATAACATTTATTCTTTTACTATTTAAAAAGTTATTAAGAAATAGATTAATTGAATTTAAAATCACATTTGAGGATGGTTTTCTGTAAAATTGTTGGTTCTGTGAGAAGCGATTTCCTGTTATTTCTACTCCAGGGGATATGAGGTTTTCGTTCTTAAATTGAAATAATTCTTTGATTTCATCAGTTGCTCTGTTGCTTTCAGAGAATGGTGTGGTTTTGAAAGCAACAAGTCTCCTAATTAGAACTTGATTTATTAACGAGACTCATAATTGTGAAATTGAGCGATTATATCTCTTAAATAGTTTGGCTCATTTGCAGCCGCCGTTGTAGCTGTGAGTTGGCTAGACGCCCTGTTTGGCAGGTAATCTTCCGAGTTGACAGAAAAGTAAAACTTAAAAAACAGCCTTAACGGCTTTCCTTAGCACCCTCACAGTTTTAGTTCATTAATAAAGGGGATGACGTGGGTTCTTATCAGTTTATTACGGGTGGAAATTCAGGATCCTGTGCCTGAGGGCGTCACCTGCAGAGGCCTCTCAGTTCCTCCCTGGGCTGAGGCCCTCTCCCCAGGCAGCACAGGGCACCGCTCCTTCCGCTCCGTCCCACCCCCCCCCCCCCCCCGCCCACAGACATGTCACACGCCTCTAGTCATTTCAGCCTCGACTTGTCTCCTCCCAAGTTGTGAACTCATCGAGGGGGTTTGCATCCAGAAGTTGGGATCACGTGTGTATCTGATTCTGTTTTGTTTTATTGTTTTAACCAGCTGGGCTGGGGAAGAGAGTGGTCTGGGTCCTGTCTTGACCTAGGCCCCGGCTGCTCTGAGAGCAGACCCTAGCAGGGAGGTCAGGGGGCAGAGTTCACTAGGATCTGTCATGTGCATGGGAGGGAGAGGGGTCTGACTGGGCAGAAGTCAGATGTCACGGCCGCCCCCGGGGAGCTCTGTGGCAAGTGCTCCGTCGCCGTGGGTCACGTGGAGCCGTGGCCAGGCCTCTCTGCCCGTCCTGGCCAAGCTGCCCGCTGGAGGCCGTGCTGACTGCTCCCCCAGACAGCACACGTCCCGTCCCCCGGGCGCTGCGCTGGCCCTGTGAGCCAGGAATCGGGGATGTGAAGACGTGGAATTGCTTGGCTCGTGGAGAGCATCTGCACGTCCATCCGTGTAAAGGGCTGACCAGCTTTAAGTCGGTATCAGTACACTTTTACAAAGACTTTTCAGGCTTTTTCTTGGCAGACGTGTAGGGGCTCATCTGTGGGCCCTTCAGGAAAAGTGCGTTCTTGAATAGATGATCATGAAATCCATCTTCAGGGCCAGCGCGTGGCCTCCAGACGGAAAGACCAAGTGTAACTGTGCAGCGTGAGCCGGCCGTCCACACTGCATGACTCGTGTACTGATCTCCTCACTTCACAGCGTCATTCCTACACGCACGGTTGTTCTAGCGTTTGTTCAGAACGGTGCTGGGTGCCACCTGTGGATGCGTGGCCATCCCCCCCACGGTGCATGGATGTAAGCGTGACCTTCTCCGGTGTGGCGGGACGAACACAGGCCAGGCAGGGCCAGAAGACGGGCACGGGCTGCTTCCTCTCCTGACCCACCGCTGTCAGAAGAGGTTTCCAGGCCGCGGGAGCCGTTCCCATCCCCTTGTTGCTCCAGCTGCGACCATAAGGGCACCGGAGGGCAGGCCCTGTGCGGTGGTAGGAGAGGGTCCCGCGGGAGGGCAGCCCGAGGCCCGGGCCCTGTGTCTGGTGGGCTGCATGGCCTCCCTGGGCCTGTGGTCGCTTCCTGGCCTTAGAGCGTGCGGCTCTGACGCCTCGGATTTGCATTTGGGGTTCTCTGTGTGGGTAGGAGCAGCCACATGTGAAATGTGTAATGAAAGGGCCATGGAGGGAGGTGGCTCCCAGGTGGCCAGTACGGGCCACGGGAAGAAGGGTGGTTCCATTTTGGGGCAAATACTGAAAATAACAAAAGTGATTTTAGAGAACACGACAGGACAAGTCACAGCTATGTGCTGTCCCTCGTTCCCTGGGGGATGGGGGCACGTGCCCTCCTGCACCTCCGCCATCTCGTCCGTCCCGTCTTCCTGCACACCGGGTAAGGGTCCCTGATGGTGACGGTGAAGGGAGCCTGGGCTGCAGGGGACAGTGACCAGGCCGAGGGCAGCCGGGAGGACTTGCTGGGCGGAGGAGCACGTGAGGCTGGGGCGCTGTCACGCTGCTCCTCCAGGAGCGCTGAGGCATCCACATTGTTTGAAACAGGGACTCGGTTCTCCAAGTGCTGGGGTCAGAGGTCACTCATGGCTAGTGAAATTAGAGGGGGGTCACGGCACGTTTTGTATTTGGGGGAAGGAGAAGGGACCCAAAAGGTGTCCAGTCCTTGCGTGCCACTTCGGCCCGAGAGCACAAATGGCAGGTGATGCAGAGTGCCAGGGCTCTGACTTGGTGCCCAGCCCTGGGCTGATGCTTGGTGACCCGTCCGTTTTCCCTCCAGCTGCCCAGACCCTGGTCCTGCCCTCCAGGCCGAGTGCCACAGGCCCGCGGTACGGGGCAGGAGGCTGGGGTTGGGGCCCAGTGGGTGGGACCCCCACCCTGTGCTAGCTGTCTGTGGGCACCGCTCTCCCCTCTGGTGACCCTCGCAGGGCCACCTCCCCAGGCAGCCTGTCTAGGGACGCTGACACCGAGTCAGGAGGGCAGGTCTCCCTACGCCTGAGCCTCTCTCCTCTCCAGTTGTGCTGTAGTTAGAATTTCACATTCACGGGAAAAGTTTGTCGTTTAAAAAAGTGTTTTGGGGGCTGGCCCCATGGCCGAGTGGTCAAGTTCACGCGCTATGCAGCAGGCGGCCCAGTGTTTTGGTGGTTCGAATCCTGGGCGTGGACATGGCACTGCTCATCAAACCACGCTGAGGCGGCGTCCCACATGCCACAACTAGAAGGACCCACAACGAAGAATATACAACTATGTACCGGGGGGCTTTGGGGAGAAAAAGGAAAAAAAAAAATAAAATCTTTAAAAAAAAAAAAATAAGTGTTTTGAAGTAGTCAAGGGAAAACTGTCCTCAGTTACTGATTGGTTCAAAATAAAACTCAGAGGGAAAGAAGCGAGCTCACGTTGACTGTCAGCTCCACCCGCTGGGACAGAAAGCAGGAGCAGGGAGGAAACCCGCTGGCCTGGCTCGGACGCGACCCTGGTGTTTCTCTGGATGCAGCTGGCGGTCGCGGCTTTCCAGCAGCCCAGGCTGGAATTCGCTGGAGCAGACCCCCAGGAACCAGGAGATGCCCGGATGAAGGCGCGAGGTCAGGCCTCACTTGGGTCCCTAGCCGCAGCCCCTCCTGCTCCCTCCGCCTCTGAGTGTCACCGGAGGAGCGTCCGCGGACTCCGGTCTGGAGCGCAGGTGAGGGAGGGTGGAGGGGAGAAGCCTTAACCGATGTCCGAGAGGAGCTGAGGCTCCTCAGCCCAGCGCAGCCGAGCGTCTGGGGGCCAGAGGGCTGGACGGTGCTCGGACGTCTGACCACTAACGCTGGCCCTGCATGAGATGCAAGACCTCTTCCTGATTAGCGTAAAAACCGAAGCGAGCTGCCCCGTGCCTCTTCTCCGTGTTTGTTTCCAGGGGCCTTTTTGTTCTTCTTCCCCTGAAGAAGAGTGCTGAGTGCTGTGTACGCCTTGAAAATACTGCCGCTGGTTTCTGCTCCCCATAAAATTTGGCCAGTAGCTCCCCAGAAGTGAACAGTGTAGTGGCCCCACAGATGAAGACAATTTAATTAAGCACCCCCACCCCCCATGGATGAAGTGCTCTTTTCACAGTTCTGCTTACCCAGGTATCAGGGTGTGAGGGCTGGTTTCCTGCAGCCTTTCTGTGTAGGTGGTGTCATTTAAACCCCCAACTGAGGGACAGTGAGAGGGAGTCCAGAATGTGTAGGCCGCCAGCCCCAGGTCGCACGCGGGCTAGTGGGGCAGAGGCTGGCCTGTCTCCAGGGCAGATCTTTTCCGTTCGTCGGTCGCTGTTACGCAAACCTTTGTCGGGAAGCTCAGCCAGGATCCACAGTCTGGCGGTAGAGTCGGGTGGGGGAGAGAGCGAGACCAGGGACAGGCCCGGAGCAGAGCCTTTCTTTATCGCTGGAAATGCTGCTGCCGGTTCACTGGGGGTCCCTGCCCCCAACGCCTCTTCTCCTTGGTGCCCCCTTTCATGGACCAGGCTAGTGCCCCAAACAGAGGCCAAACACCCATTTCCAACGTGCGGCTCTGTGGCTGGAGTGAAATCAGGCCGAGGGCCAGTTCTGGCCAGACAGTGCCCACTCCTGCCTGTCCTTCTGTCCGTAGGACAAAATAACAAAGAGGGGTCCATTATTGAGTCCTGGGGGACTTGGTGCTGAGCGCACAGCGGGGTTTAGTGTCTTGGCGTCCTAACGCTGTCAGAAGCCGATGGTTTTCTGATACATTTGGCTAATGTGAGAGAGGCTCGAAATTTTAAAACAAGTCAAGTTGAATTTCAGTGGACGTATAGTACTTATAAATTCGTCTGTTTTAGTATTCTGCATAGTACCGTATGACACAGAGTTCACAAAGCTGTGTGAATATTTATGAAATGAAGTGATTTTTAAAAAATTTTCATGGTCCCTGTGGATATAAATATTCGTATTGTTGAGCATATTCAAATAAAAGAAATCGTGTACCGCGTAAACGACAGTTTTGTAGTATTCGGTCAGTGTCCTTGTGCCCATCTTTTAGAAGGAGGTCTCCGTGGGTTTTCGTTCCTGTTTAATGCTGTGGTGGCTTCTGAGGCTCCAGTCGTTTCAGGCGGAATGGAAATTTCCTTCCCTGTTAGTTTGTGGGAAGATCACCTTCTGGCCACTTAATCTTTTGCCGACAGCTAAGTGTTGACAAGGCTGAAATGAAACCAGGTCTCAGTGTGTGTGCCCCGCTGAGGAAAGAGGACGCCCGCCATGCTGATGGAGAACTGATGGCAGAGGAAGAGGGAGTGAGCCTGGTGGTTCCCTGCCTCCCCTTCCGCTGTGTGTTCTCGGGCCCTCCTGCTCCCTCCCCCCACTCTCTCTTCTTCCTCCTGCCGAGCCTGATCTCTGCCTTTTCCAGACCTCATCTCCCGCTCCTTAGGGAGCATCGTCTGGGTTCCGGGGTCCCGTGGGAACCACAGAGAGCCAGCCGGGCACATTCTCATCTCAGCCAGAGATGACGACGTTTGTGGTGGTTTTCCTGTGTTGATTGACGGTTGGGGCAGCCCCGAGGGCCCCCAGGCCCCCGCTCCCGGCCCCCCAGCTCTAAGCAGGGCGGGAGAGACAGGAAGGAGCAGGAGGGGGCTGGCTCCCCATTTGGGCACGTGGCTTCTATAGCCCCACATCTGTGCTTGTTTTATACACTTCTGTAACACAGGTGTTGTGTGTGATGAGACTGACACAGACAGAAGAACAGGAAGGTGAAGTGCTCCTGACCGAGGGTGGCAAGAACACCCAGGGCTGTCTGTCCCCAGGTTTCTGGCAGACAGTGAGATAATTAGGCATCACATTTTTTTTATTGTCGTAAAATATGCAAAACAAAATTTATCGTCTTAGCCATTTTATGGTATAAAAATGAATGGCACAAGAACATTCACACCATTGTACAACCGTCACCACCATGCGTTGCTGGAACTCATCATCCTGCAGAACTGAATCTCTGCCCCCATTAACCACCCCGCAAGCCCCTGGCAGCCGCCCTTCTACTTTCTGTCTCTAAGAGTGTGACGACTCGACGTATCTCATGTAAGTGGATCTCACAGTGTTTGTCCCTCGTGACTGGCTCTTTACACTTAACATGATGTCCTCAGGGTTCATCCACGTGGTAGCACGTGTCAGGATTTCCTTCTTTTTAAAAGCTGAGTGATTATTTGTATTTCACACACTTTGTTTATTCATCATCAGTGGACACTTGGGTTGTGTCCTGCAGCAATTTTTATGGACCCAAAACCTTCTGAAAGGACTGGTGCCCTCAGGTTTCCCTAGACTGCTCCAGAAGAAGCGTTGGCTCATTTCTGAGTCTATGAAAGAGGCACGAACTTGGTGAATTTGGGCCCATGTGTCTTCAGCTTTGTAAAGGGTGCCGGCCATGTTCCCTCCACACCTGGGCCCGGCTCCTTGCCACAGCACGGCCCATCTGCTCTTCCTACACTTGATTAAAATCTCTGGGAGTTCTCTACGGATTAATCTTTCTCCAGATGCGACCTTAATCTGGTCCCTTCAGCCCGGGCGTGGCTGCCGTGCTCGCAGGAATTTGTACCCGGTCCTCTGCTGCTTTGTGAATGTTCCTGAGTGATGTGGGCGGGTGCCCCGTGGGACTGGAGACTGAGGGCCCCGTCTCCACATGGCTTGTGGGCCTCGGAGGGTTGGGGAGGGAGGTGTCCGCCCGCCATGTCTTTGCCTTAGAAATACCATGCCTGTCCCTTCATTCATGCTGAAATAACCTGGCTGGAGGACACAGCGGGATGTGGGCCAGTGTGGCAGCCCTGGAGCAGGATGAGTCCTGGGGGGAGGCTCATGAGCTGCTCATTTGGACTGTGAATGTTGGGGAGATGATGCAGAGACTGGGGACACATTCTCGCCAGGATTCCCCTGGCCTTTGTGTTCTGAGCCTGGTTCTCCAGCCTCCCCGAGGTGCTGTGAGCCGCCCACCATCCCTGCAGTGTCACGTGGCAGGGCCAGCAAGGGCCGCTCCCTGTGCCTGGCCCCGCCTGAATTAGCACAGCACAGGGCCTGGGCGTGTCAGACGTTTCCAGACCTCACCCTGCCCCCCGTGGGTCCTGTGCGTTGCTCTGCAGAGCTGAACTGTGCGCCCACAGAAGGTGTTCCTAAGTGGGTGCATGTGGCCCTCATAACAACCCCGCTTTCCCGCCACCACAGCTCAGACCCCTAGGGAGCCTGCCTCCCCTTCTGCTGTGTGTTCTTGGGCCCTCCTGCTCCCTCCCCCCCCTTTCTCTTCTTCCTCCTGCTGAGCCTGATCTCTGCCTTTTCCAGACCTCATTTCTTACTCCTTAGGGAGCATCCTCTGGGTTCCGGGGTCCCATGGGAGCCACGAAGAGCCAATCGGGGACATTCTCGTCTCAGCCAGAGAAGACGTTTGTGGTGGTTTTCCTGTGTTGATTGACGTTTGGGGCAGCCGTGCTGCTGCTCCGGGCGCGCTGGTGCCTCCTGAGTCGCTCCCGCCTGCCCTCCTTCCTGGGTCACTGAGCAGGCGCCAGCTCTGCCTTCTGGGGGACAGAGCAGGTGCCGGCACCGGGGCATTGTCAGGTGAGGCCAGAGCCTGCCTGCTGCTGATGTGCTCTGAACCCAGCACCAGCTCAGGTCGTGTGGTCAGGGTGCCTGGAGGGCTGTGGGCAGCTGGGGAAGGCCGCAGGAGGTGCGGGCGGGGGAGCCGAGGGTTCCCGTTCTGTGGGCGGGAGGAGAGCTGCCAGCCCCCGGCAGCAGTCGAGAGCTCAGTGAAACCCCAAGCGGTGGGCCGGTCCCTTTGGAGGTGCTGGTGGGGATGCTGCTCCCTGTTCCACATCCAGACCTCTGTCTGTCTGCCTCTGAGCAAGCTGCACACGTGTTAAAAGTGAAGTGACGGAATCAGCAGAGTTCGGAGGACACTGGGAGCTGGGCGGCTGGCGCCGTGTGCTTTCTCGGCTCACAGGGTCTGCGGACAAGCAAACCCGGTGGTCCTGCTGGGCTTTGGAGCCCAGGGGGCTGTGGGCGTGTTCTCAGAACGAGGAAGTGGAGACTTTGTGCTGGGAATTCTACGTACGTGAGAAATGAGAAGCACGAGCAGAACGTCCTCTACTTGGGGCAGAAATTTTTTCAAGTATAAAGAACGGAATGATCAGACTAATTGCAAAACGTGGTCCCATTTTTCCATCATAAAAGGCTGGTGAGATAATTGCATGCGCAGTTCAAAGCTGAAGTGACGGTTTTTCTCCTGAATCACTTCCGACCTGTCGGGCTACTTTTATTTCAGAATGCTCATTGTGACCCAAGGGTGGCACGGTCTCAGGTCACACAGTGCCTCCTGCCTCATCAGGTCCACCCCTGACCAGAAGGGACGTGGGAGTCTGGAAGACGCAGTTTTTAGAAATCAGCATTTTGACAAACCTTCCTGGGTTGAGAACAAGAACTCCACAATTACTCTTGTGGTGAACGTTCGTGATTTTGGTGCATCTGGTCGTGCAACCTTTACGTACGTTACAGACGCTACTGGTAAGGTGACAGTTTTGGGTTTTGTTTGTTCGTTTTCGGCTTCTCTGCACTGCTTGTGATGGCAGTCCTGACTCATTCCCCAGAGGCCTGACAGTACCGAATTCGTCAAATGATGGTGGTGGAGACCTGGAAACCTATCACGTGTTAAAAGTGGCTGCCTCGACCTCCCTCCAGGGCTCGGTTGTTCCTGCCCGGTTCTGCGCGAGATTCTCTTTGCTTGTCTTCATTTTCGCCTTTTCTGCAGGTAGCCCTTGTTGCTTTAGTTTCGGAAAGAGGTGTAAAAGCAGTGTAAATACTAATGAAGTCATCTGGAGGTTTTTGAAGCTCCAACAATTTTAAGTTTATTTTCCACTAACACTGTTCATTCTGCTTTTTGTTTGTGCTCATGAAGTTTTATTTTTTAGCCGACCAAAAACGAATGTTTGCAGTTAACAATTTTGTAACTTTCCACGTTCCGCGTACATCCTAACAGAGAAGAGATCTGCCAGTGTCGTCTGAAATGCCACGGGTGTGAGAGCTGCCTTTCGTGGGGTCCGCCCTCGTCCTTGTGTGTGGTGGACTTTGGGGAGCCGGGAGATGGGGGGTCAGCACTGTGGGTTGTGAGCCACCTGCCCTGTGCAGTGTCTTAGAACCGTCCTTCTCCGGGATTGCGGGGACCCTGTTCTTGGGTGTGGAGTCAGCCCTCAGCAGTCAGCAGCGAGTGGATCAGAGGCTGGTCTTGAGCAGAATATTAAGAGATGAGCAAGGCTTAAAACGGCGGCATTGGTTCTAACAGAAAAAGAGGGGGCGGTGGATGGATCGACAGCCTAGCTGTTGGAACTGATGCCTGTGATCTTTGAGTGTTGTTGAATGCCGTCTTGGCAGATGGTCGGAGGGGCCCCGGCCTGAGCCTGTCCTTCCGACGCACGGCCAGGTAATTTTATGATCTGCCGCAGGTGTGTCAACTGTTTCAGCGAGGCAGCGTAAAAGCAAATAAATATAAAAAGACTACCTTTTATTTTCTTATAAATTTTTCTTTTTATTACTTTGTTTTGAAACACTATTACCATTTAAGATTAACGTGTAGGCTGTAGGAATAATCCCATTTCCTTAATCAAAAAAAATGGTATCGTTGGTGCAAAGTAAATATTTCCATTCCATTTCTAGGAATTAACCTCGGGAAATCATGGGCCCAGTGCACAAAGAGGACCGTATTAACATGTGCCTTGCAGCACTGTTTCCTCCAGCCAGGCCAGCACCTCAGATCTCTCACAGGGATTTGACTGAATACGCAACTGAGAGTTCATGCAGGGGAGTGCCACGTGGTCCTTTAGAGAGATGGTGCAGATTTAGATTTATTGATGTGGAAGGAAGCTTATACTGTGTTGGGTGAGAAGAGCATATTGCAAACAGTAGCTGTAATATGGTCCCATTTTTAGTATATGTGCCTTTTTATGGAGTCACGTGAATATACGCATAGAAAAAAATCTGGAAAATTATACACAAAAATGTTAGTGATTATCTCTGGATGTCAAGATTATGGGTGGTTGTTATCTCATCTTTGTTTTTCTGCTTGTGCTCAAAGTTTAATACTGATCATGTATTGCTTTTGCAATCAGAAAAAAGAATAAAGCTTTTACCGCTAAAATGAGTTAAAATGAGTTCCCAGCACAGAACGTCATCACTGTTCTGACTGAGAAGCGGACGCTCAGTGGACGGTGGCAGCTGTCCCGCCCACAGTGGAGACCGGCTGTGGTTGAGCTGGGTCCTGCTCCTGTTGGTCCTCCGGGCACTTCCTGCGCGCTGTTGCTAACCATAGCCCCATCAATCTGATAAAGAGGTCCCCCCAGAACAGCCTAGAAACACATTTAAAACCACCGTGAGGGAAAACGGCAGAGGGCAAGGCTGGATAGAGCCGACCTTGAGGGCTGAGGACACAGACCTCCTCACCTGTGCCTTTGGACCCACTGGAGTGAGGGCTTCGCATGGTGATCAAGCTGAGACCAGGCTGGCCTCCCGCCCGGGGCCACCGCCACAGTCACTGTTTACAAACATAACATCAGTTTCCCGTGTTCTTGGACAAGTCAGAGAAGAGTGTGCCCTGAGCACGAGGGCCTCGGGGGCTGGGGGGCAGAGGGAGGGGGCCTCACACGACGGCAGAGTGGCGGGGGGGCAGAGGTGGCCACGATGAGTCCCACGGTCAGCCATGGCCGGAGGACATAAAGTGGACATCTGGTACGCGCCCTCAGGTCCACCTCCTCCCTCCCTTGTCTCCAGACCCCCCAAACTTTTAGGTTAATGTAAGCAGAGGGAGGAGTCAAGGTTAGACACTGGAACGGAGGGCGGTTGAGAGTGTGGAGCAGCCGGAGAGGGGCCTGCCTGTCCCTGCCCCAGACCCTGAGACGTGACGAGGGGCCGGGCGCACGTCCCGCCATGTGTAGTGGGGGAGGTGGGGTCGTTTTAACCCAAGTGCCCTGGGACCTTTGACCCACAAGTCTGGAGCTGACGTCTGGGTTGATGGATTCGGACACACGCCTGGTTCCCTCCTCCAGATGGCCGGGCCCCGGAGCGTGGAGGACCAGGAGCCTCTGGGCTGCCCACCTGATGGGGGCTGCCGGGTTCCTTTGATCCTGAGGGAACCACATTTACATGTGCCACCTTAGCCTTTAGGGGGTCTGTCATTTGATATAGTGAAAAGCCTGTCAGGGTCCAGCTGGTGGGACCTCAATCCTCAGTTGAGGAGGATGAGGCTCCCAGGATTGGCAGCGCCTGCGAAGTCGTGCTTCTGGTGTCAGAGCAGGTGCAGCCTGTTCTGTCACTGGTTCCTGACACGCGCGGGTGTCCTGCAGATCAATTCACTTCTGACGCTGGGTACCCAGAGTTGGTGCTGACCCACCCCGCAGGTTAGGGCTCAGTCCACAGGACTGTCCCCACTGTGGACGCCAGCCGTGAGTCCCGGGGCCGCCGGTGCGTCTGACCGACCAACTATGAATTCAGGCTTCCCACAGCCCTCCCAGGTTTGATCATTTACCAGACAACACCCAGAACTCACTGGAAGCACAGTTTTGTTATAAAGGACACAGCTCAGCACCAGCCAAGTGGAAGCGATGCCAGGAGGGGGGTCCTGCAGGGGTGCAGGCTCCCTGCCCTCTCCCCGCCACCCTCCCGGCGCTTGATGCGTCTGCCCACCACCAGGAAGCTCCCCACGCTTCTCTCTGGGGTCTCAGCACGGCACTGGCCACATGGCTGGGCGCAGCCTCCTGCCCTCCCCAGGGGGATGGGGTGAGAGTCCCAGCCCTGTGATCAGGGTGGGCCAGCCCCTCCCCGAAACTGAGCCCTCCCCACCCCTGAGAGGTGTGATCGAAAGGGGCTCGGGGTGAAGGACCAGATGCCCTCCTGCCACACAGGAAATTCCAAGGGCTTTTGAAGCTCTGTGCCGGGAACCGGACGGAGACCAGAGCCAGAATCTGCATCGAGTGTTGCTTTCCAGAACTTGCTTGCTTTCCTTTACCCCATGCCACTTTCTGTGGCCATCTGTGCCCTGCCCTGTTCCCCGCTGCCCTCTCCAGGCTGGCACCCGCTTCTGCTCTGCACTGGGGCATAGCCTCCGGGCCTGGCCCGAGTCCCGCAGATGGTCCTTCGGTCCACTGTTGACCCTTCAATGCCCCTTCCTACTGGGCCGTGGCCGTGCTGTTCCTGGTGGAGAATTTGAACCCCACGCCTGCTTCAACCCGGCGCCTGTTACAGAAGACCTGGACCCCTGCCCCTCAGGGAGCTCCCGGGATGGCAGCCAGGCCTGGGCCGGGCAGACAGGAACCTCCATGATCCCTGTACGTGTGGCCTTTTGTGGTCAAGACGAGTCCAGGATGCTTCTGGAACACGGAGGAGCTGGCAAGAGGCTCCTGGGGAGGAGACGAGACCCTGTGAAGGTTTCTTGTCCCCTCCTTCCTGGCCTCCACTGCCTCCTTCGTCTCCCTGAAGTCCACTTTTAGGTTTTAATTTCTTACTCGGCACCCCCACTCACGTACCCCCACGCAGCAGCCTGGGTTTCCAGCTGTAGACACAGGCCTCAGTTTACCTAGGTGCCTCAGAATAATTTGCATATAGGAAGTGCTGAGTGGGTGTTTAATGACCCTAAAGACCAAGTGCAGGTGGTGGTTCTCTCTGCGTAAATTCAGAATGCAGTGATGTAGTCACAAAATAGCTTAGACAAAGGTAAATAAGGTTCTGGACCCAGTTCCCCTGGGGGGTGGGTTTCCCCACACATCCAGGCAGTTCTTGACAACAGCAGGGTGTCCGAGAAGTCGACTCAGTGCTGACCCCGGGTATACACTGGAGACAGCGTCAGACCCCGCAGGTTAAGGGCTCCGTCCCGCCAGACGGCACCACCCGCTTCAGACAAGAGCTGCAAGTCCGGGATGTGACGGGGGCTTCTGACCAGCGCGGTACACCGCAGGCTCCCGTGTCCCCTCCTGGGGTTTATTAATCTGCTGCTGGAGCAGCTCACAGAACTCAGAGACACAGCTTCCTTCCTAGATTACTGGTCTGTTTTAAAGGACTATAACTCGGGAACAGCGGACGGAAGAGATGCACAGGGCACCGTCCGTGGGAAAGGGCGCTGCTCTCCTCGCATCGGCACGTGTTCACGCCCGCCCAGCCTCTCTAGGCCTGTCCTTTGGGTTTTATGGAGGCTTCATTACTAGACATAACTGATTAAACCATTGGCCATTGGTGATTGAACCAACGGAAAGTTCCAGCCCTCCAATCCGACCATTGGTCATCCTGGCAGCCAGCCCTGATCCTTAGGTGGGGGTCCAAATTCACCTCATTAACGTAACAAAGGACACCTTTGTGGCTCTCACCCCTTAGGAAATCCCAAGGGATTTAGGAGCTCCGTGCCGGGAAAGGATGAAGACCAAACATATATTATTATAAGTCACAGTATCACACAGGCAAAACAGAGGCCCCCCTCCCCCCACCCCCGGAGGAGTGTGCGGTTGCAGCCTGTGGCTGTGAGTTGCCGGTCCCCAGAGATCTTCCAGAACTTGGAGCCTCCGTCTGTGGAGAGCGCCTGGGGACGGCATCCCCCAGCATGGTCTTTTGGTTACTGGAGTCTGCGAGGTGTGAGGTGGGCCGTGTGTCTCAGGTGGTTGTGCTGGTGAGGAAGACAAGGTCTAGAGTGAGGGAGGCAGGGAGACAGGCACCCCTCTGCCCCCCGCAGCTCTTTTTTTTTTTTTTAAGATTTTATTTTTTTCCTTTTTATCCCCACAGCCCCCCGTACATAGTTATATATTCTTCATTGTAGGTCCTCCTAGTTGTGGCATGTGGGATGCTGCCCCAGCGTGGTTTGATGAGTAGTGCCATGTCTGTACCCAGGATTCGAACCAACGAAACACTGGGCCGCCTGCAGCAGAGCGCGCGAACTTAACCACTCGGCCGCGGGGCCAGCCCCATGCCCCCCGCAGCTCTTGTTGGCACTGGTGCGGGGGGAGGGCCGGGAGCTGTCCTAGGACTGCCCTGCCCACCTCTGCACCAAGGGAGCTTTGCTGTAAATGCAGTTGGTGCCTCGGGTCCCATGCGGCCCTGAAAAGACAGAAAGAGAAGAAGGCGTCTCTGGTGGGAGCAGTCATCTGCCTCTGTCTCCAGGAGATGAAATGCCAGGCCTCAGGGACAGAGGGGCCAGGGCACCGCCCGCCCGCAGGGAGAGGGGTGCCCGCTGCTGCTGGAGCAACCGCCTGATGGTAATTGTGCTTCTAAGAGCTTTTCTCAGCTGGTTCCCAGATCCGCCCGTAAGTGAGCCCAGAGTGGTCATCAGCCAGGGCCGCAGGCGGAGCTCCTGCTGGGTCTGCATCTGTGAGCCGGTGAGCGATGGTCCTGCGCTGGGGTCGGGATGCTGATCCCTCCCGGGAGAGGCTGGGATAGTGGGAGGGGCCCCTTGGGGCAGAAGGGATGTTCTGTTTCTTGACCGAATCTGGGTACCCAGGTGAAGGCTGGGCTGCACACCTGGGACCAGCACATTTTGTATGTAAGTTACTGTTCAATGGAATGTTCACTGAAATATCCTGTAATTTGTGGTGATCAGTATTATGGAGAAACCCCACGGGGGATGGGAGCTGGGAATGACGGGCTTCTGGGGTGGGGGGCTCCCAGTTTTAAACAGAGTGGTGAGGGCTGGCCTCGCTGAGCTGGTGTGGGTGTAAAGCGACCGGTACTGTCGCCTCCTGAGAGGGTGTGGTGGAGACACGGTGGAGAGCCAGCCTGAAGAGCTACAAGAAATGTCGAGGGCTCTGAATCAGCCCAGCTCCAGGAGAAGTGGAAACGGCTGACAGCGAGCCGGCCCCTCTGGGCCTTGCTCAGCAGCCTCGAATGGCCCATCTCAGGCTACGAGGAAGGCTCTAGAAGGTCCTACCGGAGCAGCGTCTCCAGGCCCCACGGATGTCTGGATGTCTGGCCCCACGGAGGGGGCCCTGTGCATGTCTGAGGGAGGGTGGTCTGGGTGAGGAACAGCACGTGCAAAGGCCCTGAGATGGGAGCAGTGACTGCAGGGAGGGCCATGGACAGTGAGGTCGGGAGGTTTTAGAAACATGGGGGACCTATGTTGCTAGAAGATCACACTGGTTGGTATTGAGAATGACCACAGGGGTCTGTGGAAGCAGTCCCCGCAGGGCTGAAGTGAGAGCTCTAGGTGCGTGTGTTGGTTCTGCATGGGGGTCAGCATGCTCCTGAGTATGCTCTCCATGACTGGGCTCACCGTGGGGCTTGGAGATGCTGCTCCGGTAGGACCTTCTAGAGCCTTCCTCGTAGCCTGAGATGGGCCATTCGAGGCTGCTGAGCAAGGCCCAGAGGGGCCGGCTCGCTGTCAGCCGTTTCCACTTCTCCTGGAGCTGGGCTGATTCAGAGCCCTCGACATTTCTTGTAGCTCTTCAGGGTGGCTCTCCACCGCGCCCTCTCAGGAGGCGATAGTTCCGGTCGTGTCGTCAGTGGAACGGGAAAAGGCATTTAGTCCTCAGTTCACTGAGTTTTGGGCAAACTTGGGCGGCATTTTCATCGTGAATCAACAAGGGGTGATTGAACACGAGAACGGTGCAGGGGGATGGGGGGCCGTTGCCACCTGCTGCCGCTGATGGTCAGAAAGTCTTCACAGATGACGGGGAGGGTGGGGAGAAGGCCTGGCCTTGTCCTGGGAGGAGGTTCCAGGTGCAGGAGGAGCGTGTGACAGGAGCACTGAGCACGTCCGCTGGAGCCGGAGAGGCACTGACTGCTTTGAAGTCAGTGGCCAGCGTGGTGGCTGCTGGCTGTGCCCCGGGGCTGGCGCTCCCCTCGAGGGCCTGGGGCAGGGAAGGAGGCCCCGAGGGCGAGGGCGCATCTGCTGCATTCCTCCAAGATGCCCCACTGGGTTGGCAGCTGGAGGGAGGTCCTAATGCCTTCCAGGGTTTTCAAGGCTGTTCCAGCTGTGACAAAGATTGTCATCGTTTTAAAGCCCAGCCTCCCCCATGACACGTCTCAGGAAAAATTGTGAGGTGTGTGCCCCTCCAATAAAAAAACGTGTCCTCAGAAATTTCCAGGAGAGTGTGGTTTATATTTAACTTTAGACCTTTTTGCTAAATAATGCTTCGTTTTCTTGGAGAATCCAAAGGAGGGGAGTTTTAGAATTGAAATAATATGACATTCACTGTGGGTAGTTGCAGAGAAGAATTCTTAGGGTTTATCACATTCCCCCTGGGTTTCACCATTTACAGATCCAAGGCTTCCCAGCTGTGTGAGATGGGAGGCTCAGGGTTAGCAGGTGAGCCCACGCTGCTCTGAATCTGCAGCAGTGGGACGGAGATGAGACTAGAGCTGGAAACTGAAGCGATAAAACCTACTCATGGGGCCGGCCCCGTGGTGTGGTGGTTTAAGTTCGGCACACTCCACTTTGGTAGCCCGGGGTTCACAGGTTTGGATCCCAGGCATGGGTCTATACCATTCGTCAGCTGTGCTGTGGCAGTGGCCCACATATGAAGTGGAGGAAGATTGGCACAGATGTTCGCTCAGGGCTAATCTTCCTCAGCCAAAAAAAACCTACTATAAAAACCATGTATTTCAACATAGAACTGCTGCCTTTGGTATTTTTAACCTTTAACCCTATTTACTATTCTAAAATGATAGCATTGAAAAACTAGGATGCAAAATTGCCTTTATATCACGTATGAATGTGGTCAAGGACACAGGGAATATGCAAAAATGAAAATGTATATTAGTATAGTGTTGTGGGTTGTTTGCCTTTCCTATCAGACTTTCTGTAATTTTATCTTCATAAGAATAATTTGAAAACAAAGTGACGACAAATAGCAGCTTTTGTGTCTCTGGCAGCACAGTTGGCGGGAAGGGCTGTGGGGCCTGATATTTGCACAAATGGACTCTTACAGCTTTTAATATGCCTCAGTTTATCTTTTAAGAATAGAGTAATGATAAGAAAAAAACCTCACAAAGTTGGTGTGCGAGTCGAGTGGTTAATACGTGTGGAATGCTTAGAACAGTGCCATATGATTAGCAAGCATGCAACTGAATTGTTACCCCCAGGGTTCCCTCATTTAAAAGGCAATGCTTTTGGGATTTTAGGAGCAAATTTTATTTTTTATCATGAAAATTCAACTTTGTGTGTGAGTTCACTACAATAAGTTTCAGCTTGAATAATATCAGATGAAAATACCTTTAAGAGGAGCCTTTCCTGAGTTGTCTCTGGCTTTCCCAGAAATATCTGTAGAGTGAAGGCAAAGATACTCTATGCTTTGTGTGGCTGTGGCGTCCAGGGAGCTGTTGAAATGAGTCGTAGCCCTGGGCTCCAGAAAAAGGCTTCCACAGAGAGGAAATGGGTTTGTACGTCTTGCCAACAAGGCCTGCTTCCCTGGGAAGTTACTTGCCAGCGTGACTGGGTTCCCATTGTCACCACCTGTCTCTGCGTCCCACGTGTCACACAGCGTGACCTCAGTTCCCGTGTCTGTGCTGCTTGGAGCGCAGGCAGCGCTGTTTGCAAAGGACGGGCTCTCCATCAGTGAGGCACCGCCTGTGGGTCCCCTGGCGTGTCCTGGAGTAAAGCCCCTGCCCGCTGCCTGCACCGTGGTGCGCTGGGCGCTACTGAGGATGAAGCTCAGTTTATCAACACTGGATTTCCTTGCATTTTTAAGTTTGTGTTTTCTGGAGTTTGTAGTTTTTGAGAACCAAATGAGGGAAAGGTGGTACTGATTTGAACAATTTTTACATGGGATTTTGTCGCTTTGTTTAGGTCAGTGTTTTTAAGAATATAAAGCCAGAACAAACAGCTGTGTGTCCACAGGATTTACAGTTTTGGGGGGTCACGCAGCTGTGGTCCCTCACTCCCAGCCAGCACAGCCCTGTGCCGCCTCTGCCGTTCCCGTCATGGAGTGTCCAGCTGGGCGGCACCCTCAGAGAGCAGTGGGAGCCTGGCCCCTTTGTCGTCGCCTCCCCGGGATTCGCTGCCTGGCTCTGGGCCAACTTTGCGTCCAGGCCGTGGTGTCTGTGGCTTCCTTTGCGTGTTTCCTCTGTCTGCCCTGGACAGCGCTCGGCGTCTGGGAAGGGTGAGGCTGCCTCAGAAGCTGGGGGTGACCTCTGACAGTTCAATCTTGAGCCTCTTGTCCCAGCGACGGTTCTGGGTCCAGGGGAGACGAGGTGAAGATGCCCCCTCCCTGTGGAGTCGCTCTCCGCTGTCCTGGGAACAGGGCGCAGGGTGGACTCGCTGCTCAGAGAGCAGCCTGACCCTGAAAGCAAAGACGGACACTCCTGCCTGGTGGAGACGGTGTCAGGGTGGGGGAGGTTTCTGAAACACGTGCAGGCCCCCTCAGAGGTTGCTGTCAGCTGTCACTGTGGCATCGACGTCAGAGTTCCGTGGATGGGCACAGGCGCATTATGCCAATGACGGTGTTCCGGTGTGGCCTCCCGCGTCAAGGTGTGTCTGCACGCTGGCTTCGGCACTGAGTAACGCTCGGACCGGGGACCACGTGAAGGAGGAGCTCCTTCGTGGGACGCTCCTTTGGGGACAGGCCTCGGGCAGGGACGGTGGGAGTTTTGAGGTGTTAGCACCAGGTCATCAGAGGTGCCCGTGCTCGGGTCTGCGGCAGTGGCCGTGTCCAGTTAGAGTTTGCCGGTCTTGGGGAAGACTGTGTTCGCACTAATTTTAGATGCTGGAGAACCAAAAATGAGAGAAGGAAAGACTTAAAATTTGCTTGATTGTGTAAAAATGATGCTAATTATAATTATGTGAAGCCTCTTATTTATGCCAGTTACCCATGGGGGTGGGGGGCGTGGATAACAACTTCCTTTTTCATAAGCTGCCAGACTCACCGTTTTATTTCGATGGCATATTCCACGTGTGACGCTGCTGTCACGACGTGCCCCCTCCGGGTAGCTGTGTCTCAGGGGCTCGAGTGCATCTTTTCAACCTAAGAATCTAAAAGACCCTTGAGGATGTCCTGGCTTCCTATTTGTGGAACACGCATTTTTCAAATCCTTACCGTGTGTCCTGGGAGAGGAAAGAAACTCAAGAATTGCCTGGCAGTCTGATGCCTAAGATAAGCTAATGAGATTTCAAGCTTAGGTAGCGTGGTGTGGAGCAGAGAGGTTGCTGACGTCTGCACAGATGCTCAGGGACCTTTGGAGAAGCCCACTCCCGAGCCTGCTCTGGCCCCTCCGGAGCCCAGTGACACCAACAGGCCAGGGGTCATGACACGCTCGGCCTTTTGCTGTTTGCCTGTCGGAGTGAAGGGCGTGGATGTCCTGGGATGTCTGTCTCGTGAAACTGACTGTCCGCTTTCAGCGCTGTGTAAGAGCTGTGTAAGACGAGCATCGTGAGAAAATGGAACAGGCCGAAGGAGGCCCCGGGGATGGTCCCAGAGCCCGACTTCCAGGCGGATGCCAGGGTTCCTTCTGGCTGAGGAGTCTATGGACATACGTTTAAGCTGACTTGTGTCATTTAAGGAAAAAAATGAGTAGTTGTGACCCCTGGGGTCTCAGCCTGCCCCCCTGGAGTTTAAAAAGAGGGCCGTCAGTCATCCAGAGCGTTTATTTTGATTTGGGGGATTTGCCAAGGCCCCTGGCCAGGCGTCTGAGAGAGAAAGGGGTGGTATGTTTGCGGAGCGCTGGGTTGTGGTGGTGCCAATCATGCAAGTTGCGGGTGAAGCCAAATTCCATTTTTTAAAAATATTTCTACTGGTGCTGAAAGTGGTTGTTTTGTCATAACTCTGCTAAAACTGCGCCTTAGCTGCAAACGGAGTGAATTGTGCTGCTCGCCTCTTTCTCATAAGGAAAGCCTCCCTCTCTGGCCGTTTGTCAGTTGACATAAAGTGCGTGGGAGACCCAGGAAGTGTCTCTGTGCTTCCACCTGATTGGGAGGATCCGGGAGGCTGTGGTTTGAGTGTTTCTCTGCGTTGACTGATAATGCGCTCCTCTGACTGGCGTCGCTGGGATGTTTTCTGTCCAGTCCATCTCAGACGTAGGGACCTTGGATTCTCTCCGTCTAGTGACCCCGGATTACTTCTCGTGTGAAAGTGCTCGCGTTTGACTGGTTAATCGTTTACAGCCCATGCCACCCGACCCTCCCTCGGTCAGCGCCCTGCTGCGTTATGAAGGCCACTGAACTGCATTCGCCTGTCGTCTCGAGAGTGAAGACGTTCTGCTTTTGCCAGGATTGCATTTCTGCCCACGTTTTCACGGGCCGAATTGGGGTCGTCCTGGTGTGTGCGGTGCCGTGCGGCGTGTCCCTCCCAGCTCAGCTGTGGTTAGAGATGTGGCTGTCCACGTGCAGGGGACACCAGGCACCGTCTTAAGTGTGTATCATTCACACTATGACTGTGGAGAACGCAGGGCTGTGTTCTGCGTGTGCCAGCGCGTCACGCTCCCTCTGAGGGACACGTCCGTGCTGCGGAATCGCTGAGGGTGAATCTTAGCTTGTAGAGTCGGCTTTAGCTGAGGTGGAGACCAAAGGAAAAGTCTTTAAAATGAGCAAGCTTCTGGCCGGCGAGGTCCTGGGACGCCTCAGCTCTCTGTGACGGCATCTTATTCTGTCATCCTCCAGAACCAGGCACCCGCGGGTGTGGGCCGTCGGCCGTGTCCCCAGGAGTGTGGCCACCCTTGGTCTGGACACAGGCTCTGATTGCAGAGCATGTTCACTACATTCAGCATGTTCGTTTTGTCCCCCTTCACTGAAGAGGAAAGGAAAGAAAGCAGTGATGGCGTCCCCGTAGCCCCGGCTCTGGCTGACGTCTCTCAAACTTTCCTGATTCTTGAGAATGTTCTGTGGCCCCCAGTTAAAGCGTTTTGGTCACGGGACTCCAGTTCAGTGTCCAGGCCTCGTTTCCTCAACTATGAAATGAAAATAATAAGAATATCCGTCTCATAATTGTTGATATGATGTTGGGGCATGCCCGTAACAGTGCCCGGCACGTGGTGACGGATCAGCATTGTCCCTGGACCCACGGGGGAGTGGGGCACTGGACGGCAGAAGACATGCTGGTCTTGGGATAAATTGGCAACAGAATTAAAGAATTAAATTATGATTAAGCCAGCGTTTTAAACTATATTTAGTTATCTTGCTCAGATAATCACTGTCTTTTCCTCAGTGAGTTGTCACATGGATGTTTGGTAAGCCCTGAGCACCTGCTGTGTACTCCATGTGCAGAGGGTGAAGAATACCCAGTAAATACATATCCTTTAGTTAAAGGGATGTTTTTTATTTTAGTTTATAGTTTATAGATGCTCCTAGTTATGGCTATACATTAAGATCATATGAGAAGCTTTGGACAAAAAAAAAAGATACCCAGGCCCCACTCTGGTCAAATTAGAAGCTCTGAGAGGCAGGGCCCACACACTGTTTCATTTAAAAAACTTTTTTGAATTGTGGTAAAGAACACATAGCATAAAATTCACCATCTTAACCATTTTAAGTGTGCCGTTGAGTGGTGTTAACTGTAGTCACTTTCTTGTGCGGCAGATTTTGGCACTTCTTCTCCTTCCCCACTGACGCGCTCTCCTGTTCAACACTGGCTCTCCAGCCCTCCTGCGGCCCCGGGCACCGCCGTCTACTGTCTCTGTGAATGGGACTCCTGCAGGGACCTCATGTCAGTGTGTCTGGCTTATTTCACTCAGCGTAATGTCCCCGAGGTTCGTCCACATTGGAGCAGGTGTCAGAATTCCCTTCCTTTTAAGGCTGAAGGACATTCCATGGCATGGGTGGACCACATTCTGTTTCTCTCTCCACCTATCGGTGGACACTTGGTTTCCAGGTCTTGGCTGTTGTGAGTGCCGCTGCTGTACACGTGGCTGTACGAATACCTCGTTCAGATCCTGGCGGCCAGTTCTTTGGGTGCGTGCCCAGCCGTGGAATTGCTGGATCCTGGGGTATTTCTGTTTGTTTTTGGGGAACCTCTGTGCTGTTTTCCACAGCAGCTCCACCATTTTACATTCCCAACACAAGAATTCTGATTTCTCCACATCCTCGCAGACACTTGTTGTTTCCCGTTTTTCGGAGAGCATCCATCCTAATGGGTGTGAGGTTTGTAGTTTTGGTTGCATTCCCCTAATGATTAGTGATGTTGAGCATCTTTTCATGGGCTTATTGGCCGTTTGTGTATCTTCTTTGTCGAAATGTCTATTCAAGTCCTTTGCCCATGTTTTAATTGGGTTATTTGTGTTTTTGCTGTTGAGTTGCATTGGTAATATTTTCCAGAAGCTTCCTAAGTGACAGCAGTGTGCTGCCAGGGTTGAAAACCACGATTGGATGTAAAGGCAGCACACAAGTAATGGGTCTGATCTTCGGTTGTGGCTGTGTGCCCTGAGATTCACCTGTGTCCAGAGGCTGGCGGCGGGGGTGGACGGGTTGACCGTAGAAAGTGCAGTCACCATTGCGCGTGTGGACAGGGAGATGTCCACAAACAGGTGCTCAGGTTTGGTCCGGGCCAGGGTGTGGGTGTGGGGCAGGTTCCCTTACAAGTGGTATTTAAAGCCTGGAATAAATGGATCCTTGAGGGAGATTGGTCAGGTGCAAGAGATCTTCACCCCCAGTCCCTGATTAGGGGCCGGGCAGAAAAGTAGGCAGTGAGGAGGGGATGGCAGAGAGGCCTCTGTGCCGGGTCCTGGTGGACTGTGGCAGACACTGATGCGGCCTCCTGGAGCGCCGTGCCGTTGACTGGCAAGGATTCACTCCACTCAGCATGTGGGCTGGTTATGCCAAGATCCTGCAAAGGCAAAATAGTTTTCTTGGCAGTCTTTCAAAGCAACAATGCTTTTCTTAGAGAGTGCATTATGTGCACATTTCACAGATCCTTTGTAGCTTTTTGGAAATTAAAAAAATAATGTGGGACTGTGTGCAAAGAGAAAGGATGAGACAAAATCGAAAGGATCACATAAATTTATGAAACATTCATAGGTGGAGGCTAGAAGCCATTATAGGACTCCCAAACCAAGATGGGTCTTTATTACCTTTTAATTTCGATGATCATGTAGGAGACATATTTATTCTGAGAAGTAATAAGTATGAATGCAATTTTAAAATTACGAGAATTTATGCTTATTTTTGTTAATCTGAATAAGCAGTTGTGCGGTCAGCTAGTCAGCTAGAGGTATAGTGTAAAAAATATTCTAAAACCATATAATCAGGCAACAAATGCTGCTCATAGGTTAGCATCTGTAGTATTTGCACCGTTGAAATTTCAGTCTGTGGTCAGCTCTGATTGCTAGAGGAGCTTCAGGATTCTGCTCGTGTCTCTTTAGCACCTTGAGTTTGTGAGCCACACAGTCCGTGTGCCTCCTGCAGAGCCTCCCGACCTCTTTTGCATCACTGAATGTGTACTGACGATATTTGTACAGTGCCCTGGGTTGGGGGGTGGGCCGGCGTCCCAGCCTCCGTGCGCTCCCGGGGCATGCCGCGTGGGACGCCGTCTGTAGTCCATCCAGCTCCTCTCTGTAGTTCAACCCACAGCGTCAAAGTTGAGAGCACGTTGGAATTTGTCACCCTTGGCCCCAGCCTTCTATTTCTGATGACATGCTTTTTTAAAAAATGGAAACTTTTATTTTTTAGCATTTTAGGGGGAAGGGATTCTAAACAATTTATTATAAAATATAGCATGCATACACAAGAGGATGTGTAGTGTACACATACAGTTTAAGAATGATGATAACACAACCATCTGGCTTAATAAGTAATCACCAATGCCGTGACAGCTCCCGGGGGTCGTTCCTGATCACGTCCCCTCCCTTCTTTGGCAGCATTTTGAATAACATTTATTTAAAAAGTCCAGGTCTCCTTCTCTTTTCTCTTGTGAAGACCCCGGTCGTATTGGATTTAGGGCCTGCCGTAATCCAGCGTGACCTGATCGTAACTGGTCACTTCTGCAAAGACCCTGTTCCCAAATACGGTCACATCCTGAGGTCCTGGGGGTTTGGATTTCAACATGTCTTTTTGGGGGACCCAGTTTGACCCGTTACACATGGGTTTCCATTCCATTTAATGATTTATTTCTTAAGTTAAATAGTAGGTATATAGATGTTTATTATAGTCTCTGTATTTCAACTTTTTATTATAGACATTTTCAAACATACATAAAAATAAAAATACTAGCATAGTGAACCCCGTCTAACCCAACTTCAACAATAGTTAACTTATGACGCATCTTGTTTCATCCGCGCTCTGCGAGGTGGCTTTTTTCTTTCTGCTGGTGTACAAATCCAGCGTGCTGGGTCATTTCGCCTGTAAATATGTCAGTACGCATCTCTAACTGACAAGAACGTTTTTGTAACATAAGTGTCGTGCTGTTATCACCCCTAACAAAGTAACAGCAGTTCTGGAACATTATCTGACATTCACACCATATTCAGATTTCCTGGTTGTCGTCCCCAAATCTCTATCCACATTTCCTCTTTTGCACAAACAGTAGCACACGGTGAGACCGTCACCGCCCTTTCCCCAGCACCTCCCCGTTCACTCCGGGTCGGTGTGCTGTGTGGACGGCGTCCACGCTTCTTTTCACCGCTGGATAACGTCTGCTGTTTATCTGGCTAGTCCTCAGTTTAAGGATATTGGTCTCCAGTCTCCTGTCCCAATACCCCTGCAGTTCCTGACCCTCTGAACACACCAGTTGTATTTTTGTGAGCATATCTTGGGATAGATTTTTAGAAGTGGGATTTCTGAGAAGGGGAGAAATGTGTCTATGTTTTTACTGTTTTGCGTTATCACCAGCAACGAGTGAGGTTGCCTATTCCCCACCTGCCTCGCCAACACAGGGTTGTCACACGTTTGGGTTTTTCTCCGTCTGGAGATCCCATACCAGTATATCTCAGACTTTGCCAGAATCACCCAGGATGCATGTTTAAATGCAGGTGCCAGGGTCCACCCAGAGAGTCCATGCAGTGGGCCTGGAGTGGGGCTCAGACCCAGAATTGACCAGTTGGGATCATTGTAGCTTTGAGAAACGTTGTCCGTGCTCATGCTTCCTCACCACGTCTGTCCTGTCGGCAGGGTCGGCAAACTTCAGTCAGGGGCTGGATGGTAAATATTTCAGGCCTCACGAGCCACGTGGTCTGTCACAGCTGCTGTACGCGGTCCTGCCGCGAGCGTGGCCATGACAACCCACAAACGTGAGGGCCACCGTCTGCCATCGAGCTTGATTATGGACAGTGACATGTTACTTTCGTATAATTGTCACGTTATGAATAGTTATTTTCCTTTTGGTTTTTTCCAACCATTTAAAAACTTAAAAACCATTCTTAGTTCGTGGACTGTACCAAAACTGCTTTCCACAGTTTGCCACCTGTGCTTTACTGGTCAAAGTCGCTGGATTTCAGCTCCCTCTGCTCCCATCGCACAGCCCATCCTGGCCTCTCTGCCCCGGTTTGGAACAGTCTCATCTTTCCGCCCACAAGGGACCGTTCTCTCCTCTCATCCATGGCCCCGTGGAGGTTGTCCACGTAGGCGCTTACAGGTGAGCGGCTCCCTGAGTGGCCTGTGGGGTGTTTCCATGTCCGCTCTGACCTCAGGTTCTTGTCTGTAATAGGAACAAGAAGTACCTGCCCTCCAGGGTTGTTACAAAGGTGGGGCTTCAAGTTTCAGCTGCCCATGAGGCACTCAAAACGCAGCCGTTGTTGTTGTAGATTTCAGTCTGTTCTTAAACCTGAGCTGGAAGTGGCTGCATCGCCCACGTGTGTGGCTGCTGTGTGGCTCCTATACCCAGGAGTCGCGTGCACCCTGCATTGGGCCTTTGAGCCATTCCAAGTAGGAATCCCGCTGCCCCTCGTGGCCCCACGCCCCTCAGGATGAGTGGGCACGGCTTCATCTCCGGGGCCACTCTGAGGGCACTTTCACCTGGATCACACCAGTTCGGGGCCTCCAAGGAGGGTGGGTTTTATGCCCTCCATGCATGTGGGTATCAGCGATCTGTTATCGGCTGTCTCTTATCTTTGCTGACTAACGAATTACACAACCTCAGTGCCACTCTGGTGCGTATCTCCGTTTCTGGGTCAGGAACCGGGCTCAGGTGAGCTGGGCACTCTGGCTCCAGGTCGCTCCCGACGCCTCATAGGAGCGTCCCTTCAAGCTCACCCGGGAGGCCGTGGTGGCCTCGGGTCCTCACGGCTGCTGCCACGTGGGCTTCTCCCTAGGGCAGCTCACATAAGACATCCCAAAATCGATGCTTGTCCGAGTACCAGGTTCTTTGCGAGGCACAGCCAGAAGTTTCTTATGGAACAAGGAAGGGGTGACAGTCTGAGGACATCCGCCTGACTGTGGCCCCTTGCTAGGTCTAGTTGTCGGCAGATGGAGGGTTTTCAAACATGTTGAGGACATGGGCCACGAATAAGACCTGGATGTCTTTTAGGGGGAACATGGAAGTTAAAACATAGGAATTGTTTATTTAAGCAGCTCTGACACCTGGTAATTCACTAGTCTAAATTACTATGATAGTGGAATTGTTTATCAAATGATCATAGTTCAAGCATTAGCTTTATGTGGATTTATTCCACAGCCGCGTGAGCACCTGCTGTATGCACGATACCTTGCTGAAGGCCGTATTTGTCAGTTTGTTCGGGCAAAAGATAGAAGGGTGTCACTGGAATTACTGTCAGTGTTAGAGACGGCACCACACAGCTGTGGCACCGAGGCCGCCAGCATCCCACCACTGTTGCCGTCTCGGAGAGCAGGGGAGAGGAAGCCCCATGGGGGAAGAGCCAGGACAAAGGCAGTGTGTTTTCTGGTCTTCATGCCCTGAGTCTGGCGAGCAAACATTGGGTGCTTTCATTTTCAGAGTCAACAAGGTGGAAGGTTCCTGAGTCGTTTTGTGCCGCTTTTCTAGGAGAGGCTTTGTTTAATCTGCTTGTTTTCCGAGTGTGTCACTATCACTGTTTTCAACTTTCTATGTTTTCATTACCTTCACAGGAATTGTGAAAATGGGGCGGTTTATTCAGATCAAGGCTGATTGCTCTATCCTTTCACTTTTTCGTTTGGTGTTTCCAAAAATCGGCTGTTCTTTTAGAGTCTTGCAGAAGGATATTGATTGAATCAGAAAAAAGCCAAAGGTCCCCAGACGGAGCCGGGCAAGGCCATGCGCCTGTCCCCCCTCCTTACACTCAGCCCTGCGTCCTGTGCCCCCAACACGGGAAAGGGCCAGTGGGGTGCGGGCCGGCCTGTGCCCATGCTCAGGGGTCCTAGGAGCCATTATTAAAGAGTGCATTGTGCAAACTTCTACTTAAATAAGTTATGTGAAAAACAGAGCTAGTAAAGCCTCAAAACTTGTTGCTTCCTAGTTGTTTTACTGGTTTTGCCATCAGCGTGCCCCGCGGGCGTCTGCTGCATCCGGTGCACATCTCTCTTGCTCCGGGTCGGGGTCGCTAGGCACCAGCTGGAAACTAGCGATTTTCCCAGAGAACTGGCTGGTAAACTTTCCCAGCGGAGCGGGGCTCTGGGGTCTCCAGCAGCCAGCCCCACGCTCCTCGTGGGTTCCCATCAGAGCTGGACAGACGCGGAGGCACATTCCGTAGATTTCAGCTCGGTTTCAGCCTTTGCTGTCTGCATGAGGGATACTTGATGGGAAATGCGTTGATCAAGACACATTCTCACTTTTCTGAAATCTGTCACGCCAGCTCCCCCTCTGTGAAATCCAGGAACCACCCCAAGAGCTGCTTGTGGTGCGTTGTATGATGTCGCGGGTGTCGTCTCGGAATGGCTCCTCCTGTTGGGTCACGTTCCTCATAAAAGAAACCGACTCGGATGCAGCAGGCAGTGAAGAAATGGGCCTTGGGATTTCCAGGGGATAGTTGAACCTGGAGTTCTCGGTGTCCTTTTCCCTGCAGATTCTCAAATGAGGCTGACCCCTTATCTGGAGCATCAGAAGTTATCAGCTAACGTGTAAAGCAGAACCACTGAACAAGTTCATTCATTCAGTGCTGTTTAAACACTGAGTAATGTTTCCGCTTTGTCACTTCCTTGAGTAAACATAGCGCCCAGTTCTTCTCTTTCTCGTGAAGGTGGCAACGTGCCATTCATTCTTTCACGCCTTTTGTTTCCTCCTCCTTGTGTGTAAGGCCCTGAGGTGGACCGAGGATTTGTTCCAGAAAGAATCAGAGCCAGGTGCTGCCTCAAGGAGTTAAAAGTCTCGTAGGAAAGATGAGAGGGTGGTTGAGTAGCGGGCAGCAGCAGATAAAGGACGCTGTCAAGAGGAGAGGAGAGGGGCCAGCGAGAGATGAGGGTGAGGGCGGCCTTCGGAGCAGGTGTCCTTGGAGCTGGCCCCCTGGGTGAGTGGGGACACTTCCTGTCCGTCCTTTGGGAGGCGGCGACACCACTGTTCCAGCGTCCGGGAGCGTCGGTGGTGTTGGCACCCTCCCTTGTGCCAGAATGTTCAGGAATTCCACCGACTCCGAAGGATACCGTGAGAGGTTTACATATGTGTTGAATTAGGGTAGACTACAGAAAGCAAGAATGGGTTTTCATTTCCGTTCCAGAATTTGTAGTATACGCCCACTTCTCTTTTAATATATAAAAATAACAGCCTTATTGAGATTAAATTCACATGCCATACGTTCACCCTCTAAAGTGTACAGTCACTGTTGTTTAGGATATTCACAGAGCTGTGCAAAAGTCCGCGCTATCTAGTTTTAGAACATTTTCATCACCCCAAAAAGAAGCCCACACCCGTTAGCAGTCACTCCCTGTTGCTCCCTCCCCCCAGCCCTGGGCCACCGCTGGTCTGGTTTCTGTCTGTGTGGATTTACCTCTTCTGGACATTCCCTGTAAGTGGACTCCTACACTGTGTGGCTCTTGGTGTCTGGCTTCCTTCCCTCAGCATCATTGTTCAAGGTTCATCCACGCTGTGGCTGTGTCAGCGCTGCAGCCCTTTTTTATGGCTGAGTAACGTTCCGTTGTACTGATGGACCACGCTGTGTTTAGCCGTCCTCAGTGGGTGGGTATTTGAGAGGCTCCCACTCTGACTGCTCTGAAGATCTGGGCTGTGAACACTCGTGTACAGGTTTTTGTGTGGACATGTAGTTCAGTTTGGGGGGGTGTGTAGGCATGGAAGTGCTGGGTTGTGTGGTAACTCTTGTCAGTTATGTTCTGTGTTAACTTTTTAGGATCTACCAAACTGATTTTCAAAGCAGCTGTCCCTTCTGCATCCCCACTGTTGACGTGTGAGGGTTCCGTTTTCTCCCCATCCTCCCCACGCGTGTTTTTGCTGTCGGCTCCTAGTGGGTGTGAAGTGGTGTCTCCCTGTGCAGGACGTCTGCTTCTCCCGATGGACTTGAGACCTGAATTGATGACAAGAATGTATTGGAACGGTTGAGACTCTAATTTTAGTGTATGTAAATTAGACGTCCTTTAGAAGATGTTCTCCTCGCTGGGTAATTGTGTGGGGGGCGCAGAGCCTCGTGTCAGAGCTGTGACTCCATTTTGGAGCTCTGGGCCGCGTCTCTGGGAAGAGCTGCTCATTGGGGTTCAGTCAAGGGGCTTCCCCAGGACGAGCAGCCGCCTGAGTGTCGGCGCTCAGGGTGAAGGGCAGAGGCCAGTACCTGGCAGCACCCGCTCCCACCCCCCGCGCATGGTTTCCTTTCTGAGGCAGCCGCATCCCACCAGTGTCACATCTAGACCAGACTTAGCGCTGTGAGGTTGGTTTGTGAAGAAGGGGGGCCCTCGTCCAGGTGGACGGGGCCAGCACTGCCACCGCTTGGTGGAGGGAGCCCTCTTGTGGGGCCTCCCTCAGGGCGCCTGCTCGTCCACCCCCAGCCCAGCCCACCCCTCCCCACCCCGCTGAGTCGTCTCCCCCTTGCTGGCGTCTGTGGTCGGGTCTGTCTCCCACGTGGAGGTTCTCAGCTGGGAGGGATTCTGTCCTGACATCCCCACCCCCGGGACAGTTGAATGCCTGGGGGCATTGAGGGGGAGCTGTTGGCATCGTGTGGGGGATGGGAGGGTGTGGCTATGCGGCCTGCAGCACACAGGGCCCAGCACAGTGAGCAGTCGGCCTGGGTCTTGCAGCCCCCAGGCCGAGAAACCTGCTCCAGCGGCCGCTCTTGACCTCCGTCACCGTGAGCGTGTGCCCCCGGCTGCTTGATGCGGGGAACACGGGGCTGCGAGCCAGCAGACTCTGGCTTCTCGCTTTGTTGCAGGTCGTTGAACTCACACGCCCGTGAAATTCTGTTGTCCTGAACGGGCTCTGCACATTTACCGTCATTTGTTGATGCAAAGGTCAGAGATGAGTGTTCTTTATCTGTTGTTTGCTGTGGTAAAGACGCTTCCAAGGCTATCTGGACGGGTTTTGGAGGCTGTTCTGTGAACTTTTATTTTATTTTTTTATAGAATTACTTCATCTTCTTCCTATGTTGTCAAGCAGACAGAATGGCGTCCATTCTGAAATGGGAAATTCTTACTCAAATAATCGCATGTCAGTTGACAAAAAACCCTTGTGTAGATGGTTCTCTCAGAGCTACAGCAACCTGCTTGGTTACAAGTTACGCATTTTTCACGTGAGTTGCGTTTCACTTAAAGAAATGCTTACAGCGGAAACAAGCGCTTGTTCGGTCCATGTCTGTCCTGATTCCTGTCGTCGTCAGCTCAGTAAGAGCTACAGTGACCTGAGCTGCTCGAGGGGTTAAAGGGAGAGAAACACAGAGGTGTCACTCTGTTGAGGAGCAGTGTGTCCTTCTGAGCCGGGTCCCTTGGACGTTTTATGCCCAGAACCTGTTCCTCTCAGCCTCCTCCACGTGCGCGGCCCGCGAGGTGGAACAGAAGTCACTCCTAGTTTTCTCTCATTCCCTAGAACTCGTGAGAGCGATGTCAGAGCAGGTTGCTCAGCGAGAGCAGACAGGGATGGAGGCCCATGCGCGCGGGGCCACGTGGGGACAGCAGACGCTAACCGCAGAAGCCCCAGGGCAGTGGAGGAACCTGCTGCGGGCCGGGGTCAGTCCGGGCTGCCGCAGCTCCTGGGTGGTATCAGTGCCGTCGTGCACTGAGGTTAAGTGCTGTGTCAATATTCCTTTTCGCAAACACTGTCTCTCAGTGCAAACCTACTTGCCTCATTTTTTCCAGCCAGTTCACGCAGACGTTAAATACACGTTCAGAGCTGCAACGGGTCCTCCTCCTCACTCAGAGACTGGGAGTTCCAGGGCACTGAGTCGTGTTTGTTTAAGATAGTGATGACCGCGGTGTCCACAGCACTGCCAATAAATATTTATTGCTCTGATATGAATCTGATTAAATCAAGCGGAGATTGAAAATACAGTGGCCTGGGAAGGATGACAGTTAAGCTTTTATGTATTAAACGTTACATTCGTTGATCCCACAGGTCTTTTTAGTGGTTACCGGAGCTGGGATGGTGCCGTGCCTTTGCACACGTTGGACAAACGTCTGGCTCATGAGCCAGGTGTGGCCCACAGGCCAGATGTCCTGGCATGTTTTAGTTGTGTTTTCCAAAAAGCCTTGAAGCTCCTTGGCTCGGCCTGGGCCCTGCAGCGGGGGTGGGAGCCCATATTCCTGCCTCCCCTGGAGCGGCTGCACAGTGGGACACACCTGCCCCCTCCCTCAGGGACTGCCTGGCCCTGCGGGTATTTGAGTTTCTGACCCTGACAGAGGATAGAAACCAGCATTAAATATGATCCTGTTATCACAGAGTTTAATCTAATCAAGGTCACGACAGCTACCAGTAGGAAAGTTTTTTCTTCTCCCCTAGTAACTTATTCATCCTCGGCTCGACTCCCTGCAGTCTGTTCCCGCTTGGGGCCTGAGCAGCTGGGATGGTACGCCTGACCCTCAGCCCTGGCTCTGGCGGCCCGGGGGCACGGTCTGGGCCTCAGACCCTGGATTCCGTTCCTTCGTCTGTCACGTTAGGTGACAGGGTCTTCATGTCCACAGTCAGCCATCAAATTCCTGTCACCTCGGAGCTGAAGTCAGACAACATTTCCTTTAAGAATATCAAGGAACAAGAAGAGTTTGTGGAAAGATTGGTAAATTTACATCACAGTGTGCAACTTCTCTGTGAAGAGTGTGAGAATTAAGAGAAGTGACTGACAGGGAGGTCTCTGCCTCCTAGATCAGCAGTGTCTGTCCCCGTGAGAACTTCTGTGAATCTCTGGGGAAGAGAAAACCCAACAAAAAAGGGGAAGTGACACGAGGCTCACGATTCACGAGAGTTTAACCCATTTGGCCAATAAGCGAAGGGAGGGGCTGAGGAGGGAAAATTGGGGCCCGCAGCTTGTCTGTGACGTTCCAGTTCTCCACAGACGCCGAGTCAGATGTCATAAAGTGTTAACGTTGCCGACTTGGGATGGCAGGACATGCTAGGTCACCGTCCACTCCTGGGTACTTCATTAAAGAAAAAGTACATTACCGTAGAAATGAAATGCGTGGAAACCCCTCACGGCTCTTCCTGTTGCTTCTGTTTTGGGATTTATAAATCCCAGCGGAGGTGCGGATCACTGCCCTCGCCCCTTGGAATTCTCCTCTGGCTGCTGCTGAAGCTGAAGGGCAGATTCTGAGGTTGTGAGTTGATGTGAAGGTCGTCATCGGTTGGAATGCGGGAAGCTGCCCTGTCTGGTCTCCGTCCGAGCCGACTGCAGACAGATCTGCGCTCGCTTCTGGGCAGGTTGATCTGGGGGTGTTTCTTCACTCCCTGTCGGTAGTTCAGAGGGGGTTATGAGGAAACCTTTCCGCACGTTCTCCAGTGATTGTGTTTCCTGAAGATGGGAGAAGCCCCACTCGGGATCTTTTGGGGCGTGTAACACCAGCAGAGTGTCAGGAGCGGTTGGCCTGACTGACTTCTGTGTCCTTGTCCGCAAACGTTCCTCACATCCGTTTATACTCAGACGGCGGATTCCGTGGAATAACATGGTTCAGATCATACAACTCAGAATGTCAGCAGCAGAAAGGGTTTGTTTACGAATGCTCTTGGTGTCACAGAACTTGCAGGCTGAAGACAGCTGGCGTGCGGTTGCGTCCAGGACGTGAATGTGACTCACAGGGCTCTGCCTAGAGCTCGCCTTCCCTCCCTCCCTCCCTCCTCCTCTTGCCGAGGCTGTAACACCGTCCAAGGCCTGACCCACGTCCACACAGCTCCTGCTCCGTCCCTGCCCTGACTTTTTCCACTTCGGTGTCCGGTTACATCACGGCTGGGCTCCCCTTCCACGCAGGAGGGGAGGGTGGGTTCTTAACTGCGCAACCCCGTCTTCTCCAGCTGGGAGTTAGAAAGGAGGTGACGGTCCCCAGTCCCTGTCGAGTCCCCACTTTGGTAGCTTCTTAAGAGAGAAGAACGAAAACACTGTTCAGTTTGTTCCATTTTATGCCTCTAATTCCAAAAAGCATCCGGCACACAGCAGAAAGATTATCTCGGCAGAGTCTTATGTGCTTTTAAATCTAAGATGTGTGTTGTTGAAAGAAACCATTCTTATCATTGTAAGGGAGATGCCAAAAATTAGGCGACGCAGCCCACCACTCCCGCAGGGGAGTTCTAAGTTAAATGAAGAAGCCGTACCATGAAAACCACTGCGCACCTATCCACAGACCTGGGTGCAGCCCGGCTCTGCCAGTGAATCCTGCGGTCTTCAAACATCACGTCACGTCTCTGGGCTGTGAAGCGTTTGGACGCAAACACCCCTGCTTTGGCTCCTGTTCTGCTCTGCTGAGGGTCTGGACCACCAGGTACGGATTTGAACAGCCTGCCATCAGGCCCACGGCGCCAGTCTCTCAGAGACGCCTGTTACACTGGTTTCTTCTTGCCAGCAACGCCGCTCCCGTTCCTAAGTTCCCAGGATGGTAGCACATCCAGATTTTAACATCTGCTGATATTTATTAGAAACAACAGCAGAAAACTCTCTGCTTTGGGCATGATTCTAATCTTGAGCTTACATTTGCTATCTTAGTTAAAACATTTCCTAATGTTAGAGTATGTTTCGATAGCTGTCAACAAATGTGAATTCACATACAGATGTCCAGCCCATTTCCTCTTCAGACCGGAGCACTGCATGTACTCTCAGGCACGTGCATCAGAGGGGAGCGTCCATGGCCCCCGTCTGCTGGCTCTGTGAGGACCGTATCCCATAGGGACGCCCTGGGGTGCACCCCCCACTGCCTTTGCAGGGTGTCCTGGTGTGAAACCCCCTAGGGCTGAAACCCAGCACTGCTTCCCGCTGGCCTCTGTCACTGTTTGCTGGGATCCCTGCAGAGTCAGAAGGAGGGAGCACACAGCAGGAACGCTGGTCAGCCAGGGCACATGTGCGCTGCCCCTGCTCTCAAGGGGAGTAGGACCGCCCTGCCTGGGAAGTTCAGGAATTAGGGGGAATTTGGTTGTCACAGCAATTGGGGGTGCTCTTGGCAATAAGGGGGCAGGACACGGAGGTTTGACATC